>NW_016808091.1:1542838-1724871 GCF_001698545.2 Rhinopithecus bieti
TTTTTTTTTTTTTGCTACATATTTTTTGTGTATCTTCATATAACTATCTTATATAGAGTTTGGAAAGTTCTTCTAACATGATTGGAATTTATTTTTTGTTACTGATTGTTTATAGAAGTTTCTTTAGTGCCACTCTTACTGGTAACGTAGAAAAAAAATGTTTATGATTGTTGCCAGAATTGGGGAAATCCTTATCAATTTCTCTCACATATTAGATATAAGATGTGGAGGAATTTTCCATTGACTAGATGCTGCTTCTGTATGTTCCAAACCTTGTGTTTGCTCGTTCCTTTTTTTGTTTTTCTCTACTATCCACATTCTTCCACTGCCAACCATTACAAGGCACATGCAGACTTTGATGCAACCTTTGACCTTATACCTCTGTGTGGTACTGAGAACTGTTTCTAAACCATAAGGATATATGTGAAAGTAACCAAGAACCACACAACTATATCCCATTAAACCAAAACTAATTAAATCCCCAAATCACCTTCACATCTGCCTGATTCCCAAAACTCCTAGAACTTCTCTAACACCACCCATCACAGTGATTAGTACATGCAGGGAACTTGGAATGGAAAAAGGAGTGGTCTTAACAGTTAGAGTTAAAATTTTTTACTAGCAAATTTTGTAAGAGCTTTTGACCACGTAAGCAAATGCCCAAGAAGTTCCCATGTAAGTGAAGAACACTGAAGTTTAAGCCTCATTACTATCACCAAAATGTATCTCTGGCAGCCTATCTTATTTTGCCCCTTCATAGAGTATTTTCTTCTTTTCTGTCTACCTTTAATCTTTTTATTTGTCTTTCATTTTCACCAATTTTACTCTGATGTGCTCAAGTATAATTTTCTTTTGATTTATCCTGCTTGGAGTTTTCAAGACTTCTTAAACATGCAGCTTTATTTATTTTGTTAGTTAAAGAAAATTCTCAGTCATTATCTTTAAAATATCATTTCTGTTTAATACTGTCTATCCTCTCCTTCTGGTACTCTATAATTTTCATGTGATTGAAATTTACCACAAGAATGATTTTCTTAATTCTTTTTTATACTTTCCAATTCTCTACCAGTGTTCACAGTTTTATCTTTTATTTCTTTGGACAAAGTAAGCATAGTTCTTCGAAAGTATATATTCTGATTCCTGAATCAACTATGGGTCTGTTTTTATTGTATATTGTTTCTCTCTCTTTTTTTTGCATGTGTGTGTGTGTGTGTGTGTGTGTGTGTGTGTGTGTGTGTTCTGAAACACAACACAGAAAATTCTGTGTCTTCTTTTATGTCTGGTCATTATTTTTTAATGACTCTCACATTGTAAATTAAAAGTTATAAAATTACTTTAACCCTGGGACAATGTTATCTTCCTTCAAATGGATTCATGTTGCTTTTGACAGTCTTCTAGATTTCCCTAGCAAAACTGCAACCTCTAAATCCAATTTCAGAGATGACTATGAATTAAAGTTGGGTTTCAGACCATTCAAGGACCAGTTTGTTTCTGGTTGACCATTCTTCTAGGGATTAGTCCTTCTGCATCCTGACCCAAACCTGGGAGGGTTACCAGGGTTCCTCTTCCTTGGCAGGTTCTGAGTTATAGCCCTCAAAGCTATTTGCAGCTTTACTCACTTCTCAGCTTCTCAGCCACCTCTTGTGGAATTGAAAGATGCCTCTAGAAGAAAAACTTTTAAAAGTCCAAGTTCATTTTTCAGTTTTACCTCCTGACCTTATTCTCATAACTCTTCACTCCCTTGTTATCTCTCTGCTACCTTCAAACACATGTATTAAAATATATTTTTATTTATTTTTTCTAGGCATTCCTAATGGGCAGAATTAAGGTCTGAATTATCTTGTCTATATTTTGGAAGTCCAAGTCCCCAAAGCCAAACTTGTTTCAGTATACTATGATATTTGTAAGTATGATGACACCTTCAAAGCTCTCTATTCAAGGAGATGAAAAACCTCAAACAGATGGATTTCGTGGAATTACTAATCAGCTGCTGACTACTCAAAATATTCTAATTATATATATTAGTGTGGATTGATCAAGTCATTGAACTCTTTTAGTACAGAAATCCAGGCCACCATCCCTAAGCAATCTTCTGGTGACAAGACCTTCTCTAACCCATATTTCTACCTAAGCTAAGATTCTCAAAGCCAAGCAAAGTTTGAGATGCACATCCACACCTAAATTCATCATCCAAGGCTTTGCCCTTCTCCGCCCATGTGCAAGAGATTCCAGATCCTGAGCATCTGCCCAGTGTCAGTCTGTCCCCACCCATCCTAGACATGCTTACTTAAGGGAATCTCAGCCCACATGCTTCCTCCCTCTCCTTGAGCTCCCTCCCCACCTGTTAGTTGCAGCTCAGGATATATACGTTTAATTAATTCGGCTTTACCTCCAACCAGTAAATAGTGGGAGAAGTGTCAGATTTACATGGTGGATAAATAAGGAGGGATTTCCCAAGAGATTCTGTCCTGGTGAAAGAGGGTAACTGTAATTTTCAGCTGTGAGTAATTGTACATAATATAATCCTAAATGATTTTCTTCTGTAATTTCATTAGAGTTTAGAAATTTAATTAGATTTTGAATCACTCTGAAATAAAGTAGCAAAACACTGAGAGACTGAGAGCAGTGGTTATTTTGTCCTTTGAGGCCACATTCTTGGTCTCAAATTGGCATGTCTTCATTAGGAGGAAGTTTGCAGAACTTCTTGATATATTATTGTCTTTCAGAATGGACTCTGAATAGGTCTTCGGAGAGCATTAGAAGAGTACACAATTATTATGCACGCTCTTCTTGAGGTTTAAGATCATCTGCCTTGCATATACTTAATAAAAATATGTCTCTAAAGTTGTTTAAGAAACTGTGGAGATAGGAAAGATGTTCCTTGAACGCCCCAATGCTGTTCCTGGATTATTAGCAACTACCTGTACATTATGATGCAGTGAGGGGCTGTTTGCTTAACTTTAATGATTATGTAAGGTTTATGGTTATTTTTATTGCTACAACATATGAACTGTCATGGTGGCTGTAATTAGAGGCAAGCTAAAGTGTTACTGTTACTGTCCTCTGGGACCAGGAGGGAATGACTTCCTTTGTATCAACTTTGCCTCTGTGCAAAAGTTGTCAAAAAAAAAAAAACTGTATGAACTGTTCTTACCTCAAAACAGGTTATGACAGAGAGAAAAATGAAAATAACATTAGAATTTCAGACCAACAGCTTGCACCTAACGAAGCTGCAAAAAAACCAATCTTCTGTCCCCTGAATTGTTTGCGTTTGTTTAATTCTCTGAAGGGCCATTGCCCAGATCTTTTCCCAAAGACCACCCAAGTGGCACAGGGATGGCGGAAATGCTCTGTGTCTCCAGCACCGTGCTGCTGCCTCTACCCAGGCATCTTCTCTGCATCCCAGCAGGAGGCTGAGAAACTCAGGACTGATTGGGATGTATGGAGACAAGAGCTCAGAGGCTCAGGCAGCCTGGACCGGAGATTCTGGGCTACAGAGAAAAAAGACAGAAGCAGCAGGAGATGAAATAGGTCAGACAATCCAACTACATTGTCTGTCTGAAGAAGGCTGGTGTGGATAGGAAGCTGAAGACACACTTATCAGCTCAGGAGATCTGAGCATCTTGTGGCCTGAACATGAGGATCCCTGCTGGGCAGCGGGCAAGAGGAGAGGGATTCTGGAAAAAGGAGAAGTGTGGGAGGTGCTCCTGGGAACACTGGGATTAGGGAATGGGAGCCTGGCCCCAGGGGGAGCCTAGCCACAGGCATCTCCACAAGGGCTGTCCAGAAAGACACAGCACATGGCACACAACTTCCCGGACTCCACATGTCATGCTGTGTTGTCATCCATCTTCTCCTCTGGACCGAGAGTTCTCCAAGGAGCAGGGATGTGTCCGATTCATTTTTGTTTCTGCTGCACGCACAGCAGTGCCTGGTATACAGCAGGGACTCAATAACTGTTGAATGAATGAATGAATGAATGAATCAGAAAATAGCAAAGGGAAGCCAAAGTCTACACTGCAAGGTGGAATCTGAGGGAGGCCCATGGACTGTCATGCTGAGAGGGCCAGTTGGTAATTTTTAACAAGAGTTTTAAAAATAGCTGTGCTCTTTGATATGTGAACTGTATTTCTGTAGGTGTTTTATAAACACATAACCTCAAATATGGAAAATAACCCTGTGTACAAACGTCTTTACAATAGTGAAAAGTCAGAAATGACTCAGATGTTCGAAGAGGAGCAATCCAACTCACTTGACAGGATATAGAGCAACTAATAAAGTAATTTTTACAAAGTAATAACATGCAGAAGCCCATTTGGGGGGAAAACGGTGTACAAAATTTGTTTACACAGCATGCTTACAAAAATACATGGGAAAGAAAAAGGCTGTAATGAAATATAATAAAATGACAATAACAGCTGTATCTGGGCTGTATGCCTACGAGAGGATCAATGCCTCCTCCTCTCAATTTTCTGTAGTTTTCAAGGTTTTATTAATGTCACAGCAGTGGTCCCACTTCTAAAAGAGCCCTCAGCCCCAGTCCAGCTCAGTCACCACTCAACACCTGCCCCTGGCAGGACCTGCCATCTGGTGGGTCAGATGGTCCCAGGTGGGGTGTTTCCAGGAGAACCGTCCCTGGGTTCAGCTCTGCAGTGACCTCTGCCCACAGAAACCTAAATCCAACCTCGGTGGAAATGTTCAGCAGCTCTAAGTCATGGAACTGCACTAAGCTCCGTGTATTTCTCCCTTGCTTTTGAGATTTTATTTTGTTTTATTTTATGCAAGTTCCATTTGTGCCAAACTTCTGCCTTAGGTCCCAATCGGGACAATTATCTTCCACGTATCTGCATCCTGTCATTTCCACAGGAATTTAGTCCTATCACATCCTGCTCTGAGCTTTGCCTGCTTCTGAGCAGTTGGGAAGAGCTTTCTCAAGGGTCAAACATTACACTCTAGCATGGCTTTTGTGGTACAGGGGCGGCTTTATCCTTTGCTCTCCCCAGAGGTTTGTCTGGCAGATCACCTGTACTCTAAGCTGTGTGTCCTCTTCTCGATCGTCTTCGCTGCGAGGAGCTGAGAGACACGAGCAGCTCATGATGGAGGAGCTGATGCACAGAACAAGCTCTTGAGTGGATCATGAGCTCTAATTAAAGTTGGGGGTGGGAGGGATGCTAAGGGAGGACGCAGAGCCCAGGATCAAAAATAGACAGGCAGGAGACAGCTAGCAGTGTTTGCTTAGTGGAGGAGAAGATGTCGAAAAAACAAAGGATGCTTAGCTCTGTCCTAAGCTACTGGGGCTGAGATTATAGAAGGGTCCTGGGTTTTGAAGCAGAGAATTATAGCTTTGGGTCCTGGCTGTATCCCTTACCAGCTGTGCCTAAGAGCAGGGCTCATGCTGGCCTCTTGGTGCATGCTTAGGACTTCAGTAGGCCTCTCAGTGCATGGTTAGGACCTCCACCCAGAAGCCAGCCTGCCTGGGTCCCAGACTCTGAGTTCCCATTTATATACAGTGTCACCTTGGGCCTGTCACATAACTTCCTTGGGCCTCAGTTTCTTCATCTGTAGGATCAGTTTAATGAAAACAGTAAGATGTGCCTGGCACCAAATGAGCGGACAACTGCAAGGTGGCACAGCCCGTGTGTGCCACAGGTGGAGTGCTTGCTATTGAATCTAGTACAGCGTTTGGCACACACAGGAACACCTCACCCTGACTCTCCCAGCCTCAATCCTCCCTGACTTCCTGGGTGCATCAGAAGCAGACCTCATCTGTGGTTCTGTCCTTCCGAGTCCTCCTGGCCCCAAATCCGGCTGTCCTTGCTCTCGGCTTCTCAAGTGGGGTGGTTCTAGCTCCATGGTGGCCTTCCTGGAGCTGTCCAGCCTAGCTCTCATCTCCTATACCCCTACACCCCGCACCAGGTGAAAAGGGGGTTTCATGGACCCCTGCACCAGGGCTGACTACAGCCTGGGCACTAACAGCCTTCTCTCCAGACACAGACAGCAGAATGCTGGTGCCAAAGACCCTGGGTCCCAGCTAGTATGCATCCTCACCTGGCCTTGCTTCCCCCCAACCCAACTCCTGGGCCCTGCAGTCAGGCAGCACATGGGGCTTACAGCTGGCTTTCCTCACCCAGGCTGCATGGGAGCAGAGCCCCCTCACTGGCTCTTCCCTTGTTCCCTCCATCTCTCCCATCCTTGCCCCCAGTGACAGCACAGCAGGCACACAGTGGGCAGGACACATTCTACCACTCCACTACATCCTGGCCCGTGTAGCCGCTGAGCCAGGTGAGGTGTGGAATCCAGGATTATGGACCCCCAAAACGAGCCATGAGGAAGCCAGGGCCCTTCCTGCTAGAGCTGCTGGAGTGGAAGTCCATGAGTGAACATTCTAAGAAAATTTGACCCTCAGGCCTCTGCCTCCTTCCCAAGGCTTTCACAGGAACAAACAGGGAATTATTCATTCTTCAGCGTGGGTGAGGAAGCCCTTCTCCTTGGGACCCCACACTCACATTGTCTTTGCTGTTCCCCAGAAGCATTATTTATTTTATTTTGTTTTATTTTATTTTATTTTAGATGGAGTTTCACTTTCGTCACCCAGGCTGGGATGCAATGGTACAATCTCAGCTCACTGCAACCTCTGCCTCCCAAGTTCTAGTGATTCCCCTGCCTCAGCCTCCCGAGTAGCTGAAACTATAGGTGCCTGCCACCACTCCTGGCTAATTTTTGTATTTTTAGTAGAGAGGGAGTTTCACCATGTTGGCCAGGCTGGTCTCGAACTCCTGGCCTCAGGTGATCCATCCGCCTTGGCCTCCCAAAGTGCTGGGATTACAGGTGTGAGCCACCGTGCCTGGCCAGAAACATCATTTATAATGGTAGCCATTAAAAATGTAAGGATGAGCAAATGAGCAGATGTTGGGCGCAACCTGATTTACCTTTTCTGAAAATCTATTTTCCCATTAGGAAGAAAATTGATAACAGTTTCAGGATAGACTTAATAGAAGCCACGCATTGAATAATTTTATTTGATCATTTTTTCTAGCATATACAAAATTACACAAAAGAAAAAAAGAAATTTATTATACAGCTCCGTGTACAAAGGGCTTGCAACTGGGGTCAGATCTTACTGCTTTTGGCCAAAACCCCATGATAGAATTTAGACTAAAGAGTGTATAAGCTGTGATCATCAGAGTGGTTCGGGGTATATTGGGGCCCCACTAGAAAGATCTTTAGCATTTCAAAGCCTGTTCATAAAAAGAGTCTTCATAGTACCCACCGTATTGATTTATCTGAGCTGTCTAAAAATCTCTTTAGCTCCGATGTTTTGAAGAGCCACTGCATAGAAAAAGTGGATCCAAAAGTGACGAGTCTGTCTGTATCAGCAGTTAGGAACCAGCCTTCTGTGGGATTGATTTCCCTGAGTGCTACTCAGAGTAACAAGGGATTCTGGGTGTGGATCTAGGACAAGAGACAATATGGGAATTCCACTCCTTTCGGGATGGAGGTGACACCGATCCTGGCCTCTAACACTGAGTTGGGTTAGGAAAAAATCTTTTGATAGTTCAAATATGTTCTACCCTTCACCTTCAAAAGCATTTTCCCCTGCAAAACTGGTTTCCGTGATGTCTCAAAACCATGAGTGCCTTCTCTGTGCTCCATCGCCCATGGGCCTGCTGACTCCCCAAGAAACTCCTGTTCATGAAAATCCCTCAGGGGATAATGCACATGCTAGTAGGGCAGGGAAGGCACTAGAGTGTGCCCAGGTCCACTGGCCTGGGGCAGGTGAGGCCTGGGGGTAGGAAAGGACCTGCCTGTATCACACCATCAATGGTGGCCTGACTCTGGTCGCTCTTCTCTTAGACCCATGCCTTTTAAGCCCCACTTCAGGGTGACTTCTGCTTCTCTTCCGAGGAGGCCAATTTTTTCCTTTCAAAAGTGAATTTGATTTGAGAAAAGAGTAAAAGTTCACTTAGAGCCAAGTCTAGAAAAGGAGGCGAGCAGTCATGGGTGAAAGCCAATCAGGTTAAAGGAGTCTCAGGCCAGGCATGGTGGCTAACACCCATAACCCCAGCACTATGGGAAGCCAAGGTGAGAGGACTGCTTGAGACCAGGAGTTTGAAACCAGCCTGAGCAACATAGCGAGACCCTATCTCTAAAAATCTGGCTGGGCATGGTGGCACAGACCTGTAAACCCAGATACTCCGGAGATTGAGGTGGCAGGATCACTGAAGCTGAGGAGTTTAAAGTTACAGTGAGCTATGATAGTGCCATTGCATACCAGCCTGGGTGACAGAGCAAGACCCTGTCTCTAAAAATAAAACATTTAAAAGGGAGTCTTTCCTATGATTACCTTATGAACAGCTTATTCCCTCTGAATTTCATTTCTGTAGAGTCCACTCTTGAAAACTAGTCTGTGATGTGACTGAAATGACCAATGTGAAATAGTTCTCAGGTTTGTCACCCGCCTATCCTATCTGTCTCTCAGGATGCACCGTGTAGCAAGGTACTGCTCTCTCATCCTTCTGTCCTTTCCGTACGCAGTTCTGACCTCACCTCTGTTCATTTTCTCTCCTGAAACAGTGCCACTTAAAGAAAAACACAAGTTCGATTTGATACAGACATAGACTGTCTTACAGACAGAGACTTGCTTCCCAGATCTTTGCTCTCTAGTCTCCTTTCACCAGAGTTAGCAAATATCTAATTCCCAGAGACGCAAACCAACGATTTGAGAACTGAAAATGATCTTTGTTTCACCTCTTCGATTGATCAAATACTTGCCAAGGTCATGGAAAGAAGGCATTGAAATTAAATCAGACAGCCCCAGCTGGAATCCCGGCCTTGTCGACATCTCATGGAGAGCCAGACAGAAGGAAGGGTCCCAGGATGGAATGAAGGGAGTGTAGAAAAGGAAGTGACTTCCCACTGAGTGACAGGCACTAAGCTGGGCACCTTCACGTGCTCTGCTGTGTGGCGCATGCTGTAAGTGTCTCACTCCAGATAAGCATGGCACCTCCAGTTTGAGCCACAGCAAGCGGACAATTTCTAGCACACATGCTAACATATCCCAAGGTACAAGCCTTTGGTCTCTTTGCTTCTCTGCTTCTGAGCTTTCTCTGAAAGCACAGCATCTCACTCAGCTCATGTGCTGCCTGGAAATATGGGAACCTGTGGCTTCCTAGAGCCAGTAGACACACACTCCAAACGTGTTGGTTTTAAGCAGACAATTCTAGGTGACTCTTCTCAGAGGTTCCTGCAGAGCTGAGTCTCTGCTATCTATAGAAGCTGTCTTGCTAATACACATCTCACAGGCTTTTTGCTCCCTCACTCTCCCTACTCCCTCACTCCTACTTCCTGACATCATCTCCAAGGCTCTGCTTGGGCGGAAGCTCAAACAAAAGCAACTCCAACAAAAACAGGAAGAGCTCTGCAATCTATATTCTTAGCTGTCTTCTCAGAAAGGTGAATGCTCCAGAATCGCTTGAACCCAGGATGCGGAGGTTGCAGTGAGCCAGGATCATGACACTGCACTCCAGCCTGGGTGACAGAGTGAGACTCCATCTCAGAAAAGAAAGAAGAAGGAAAGAAGGAAAGAAAGAGAGAGAGAGAAGGAAAGAAAAGAAAGAAAGAAAGAAAGAAAGAAAGAAAGAAAGAAAGAAAGAAAGAAAGAAAGAAAGAAAGAGAGAGAGAGAGAGAGAGGGAGGGAGGGAAAGAAAGAAGGAAAGGAAAGGAAAGGAAGAAAGAAAGGAAGAAAGAAAGAAAGAAAAGAAAAGAAAAGAAAAAAAAAAGAAAGGAAAAGAAAGGAAAGGAAAAAAGAAAGAAAAGAATGCTGTCTAGTAAAAGCCTGTTTTGTCTGCTGAGCCCCCAAATGATTTGCATGTGAATTCTGGGGAGAAGAATTTGAAGTCCCTGTGTTATCTGGTGCAGATGGGAGGAGGGAGGAGAAGAAAAAGAGAAGTGATAAGACAATGGGGACATCAGTGGAAACAGGCCAAGAATGAGCTTTGTGGAAGGCACATGGAGGGAACTTTTGAAAAAGAGGAATCAAGCAATTTAAGTTGTTTACACTGTGGTGTTCTATCTAATCTCCCTAACCCCTCTCAATCACATTTGCATGTGTTTTGTGACTTTCAGAGTAGGGACTAAGTCTCACACCTGCATCAGTGCGATGCACAGAGACCACCCCCCATGCCCCCCACCCTGCCCAAAGAAGGTAGGACCTCGAGGAAGAAATGGTGAAGAAAATGCAAGCTCCTGGGAAATCAGAATCTGGAATCATGCAAGGTTTTCATGGCAAGGGATTGGGGTGAGCCATCTGCCACCCCACTGGTGGAGCAAAGAGCTCCTCTTCCCCGCACAGCCCAGCTGAAGTCCTTCTAGTACTGCCAGGAGGCACCAGCTGAAGATATGAGGGATGGGGTTGGGAGGGCTGCAGAACTGGTCCATAGCAGGAACCAGAATCCAAATCTGGGCACCTCTGCCTCCAAAATCTGAGCTTTTCACAATGCCATGATGCTCCAAAGTAAACACATAATTTAAAAAGTCAGTGAAGGGGTTAACCTATCAATAACATCTGTCTCCTGGGCGTTTCAAGAAGGACAGTTGCCCTGGAATGGAGCATTATTTCCATGTTGTATTTCCAAGCATACTGGTAACAATTCGGCCACTTGGAGTGGCTTTTCATGCTCCCTGAACCAGCTCTGGATGTCTCCTCTATTAATTGCTGGAGGGGAAAATGAGAGTTGTAGTGTCTAGTGAATGTGGAAACGAAGACAAATGGCTGCTAAGACTATTAGTGCTGAGATGGTGAGGAGCGCACACCTCAGCTCCCACGATCTTGTTTGGACTAAACAGAATCCTCTTTCTTATGAAGTGTTTCACCAACTTGCCTGAAAAGCTGGCTCAGCAGCGGGGTCTCTCCTTGTGTGCTGCACACACCAGCCAGAGCTGTGGGTCACTCTGCTGGCACCCAGACCCACTGAGACCCTGGCTGCTCCAGTTGGAACCATTTTCCCTTCAGGCTCCCTGCACGCTACCTGATCTGTCATTATCCACGTTCACCTGCCCCGCTCACAGCATGTGTTCTGAAGGCAGGGACAAGCCTCCTCACTTAGTCAACACAACGGATAACCGGTATAGAGAGCTTCTATTCCAGACACTGTTCTAATGACTTTTAAATATTAACTAATTTGCTCCTCAAAGGAAAAAAAAAAAGCAAGGAAAACCTCACTTAGGAAGTAGTGCCAACCACAAGCTGGCACTGTTAGTACTACCCATTTTCCAGATGAGATATGGAGGGATTGCTGCATTATCCTCCTTAGGTAACACAGCTGGTAGGGGAGAGGACAGCAGAGCTGGATGTAAACCAAGGTGATCTGACTTGAGAGCTGCATCTTAGCCACTATTCTGTATCTCTAACAAGGGAGAATCAATAGTGGTGGGTGGCATTGCATCTGATACCTTCCCCACCTGTCTGAGCATGGTGATGATCTGGAAAAACTTTTCTCAACCCCAGTGACCTAGTCCATTCAGGTTGCTGTGACACCGCACCATAGGTTGGGTGGCTTACAAGCGGACATTGATTCCTCACAGTTCTGGAGGCTGGAAGTCCCAGATCAAGGCACCAACAGGTTCAGTGTGTGATGAGGTTTTGCTCTCTGATTCATAGATTATGCCTTCTAGTTGTGTCCTCACATGCTATTAATAAAAGGCGGAAGAGGGCCCCCTGAGGCTTCTTCTATAAGGGCACTAATCTCATTCATGAGGCTCCACCCTCATGACCTAGTCACTTTTCGAAGGTCCCACCTCCTAATACCATTGCCTTGGGGGGTAAGATTTCAACATATGAATCTTGGGGGACACACATTCAGATCATAGCACCAAGCCATTCCAGATCTGATAAACCTGTTTACACTCTGTAGTGGAACCCCAGAAGCAAGGGGGAACCGAGTGGAGGGAGGTGAGATGTAAGCTCATCAGAGGGCCTATTAGGACTGGTCAGCACTGATCCAAAAGATCCAAAAGCCTCCGGTGCCATACGCCATCCTTCACCCCAACTAGAGCTCAATTTTCCAATCTCTAACGTGGGAAAAAAGGATGTCTCAAAGGAGGTTAACTGGAACAGAATAAATACTGAGAAAACCACAGCTACACACATCAAAGTAAATCTGTGGTAAATCAAAGACAAATAGAATATATTAAAGAAGTTAGAGAGGGGAGAGTGTTAGATTACCTTAAGGGTCCAACCGTAAAACCAAACAGACTTCTCCATAAAAATAATGGAAGCCAGTGGGTAATGGAACCACATCTTCAAAGTTCTGAAGGAAAATCAACTACAGACCTAGAATTCCGTATCCAGCAAAAATAACAGCAAAATAAAGGTATTTTCAGGCAAACAGAGTGTATCACCAGCAGGCTGACAAGCAAGGGAAATACCAGAAGATTTTCTTCTGACAGAGGAAAATGATTCCAGATAGGAGCAGAGAGACACACAAAAAAAGAATAATGAACAACAGAAAGAGGAAATATGTGAGTAAACATAAATAATTCTTGACTGTGTAAAGCAATAATAATGATGGCTTGTGGGATTTAAATAGGTGTAGAATTGAAATGCATGACAACAAAAGCACATAAGGCAGATGGGTAAATGGAATTGAAGAATAACATCCTTACATTGCATGGGAAGTGGTAAAAATATCAGTCTACATCATGTTAGTAAGTCAGTGATGCCTATTGCAATCTCCAGGATAACCTTTAAAATTAGTAAAATAATACCTAAGAAACTTGCTAGTAAAGGAGAAAGAATGGAAGAATTAAAAATAATTATAATCCAAAGGAAGCAAGAAAGAAGAGAAAATAGAACATGAAGCAGGCAGAAATAGCAAAGAGTGACAAAAGGGGTAATTATAGACGTAAATATCTCTGCACATGCAGTAAGTTTAAACATAATATATATTTCAATAAAAGACATAGATCATTAGAATGGAGGGAAATAACTACTTACAAAAGACACACTTTGGATGATTCAGAACAGTTTAAAATAAAACGTTGAAAAAGACACAGAGGATCTCTAAATGCATATTAAGTGAAAGAAGTCAGTCTGAAAAAGCTGCATACTCTATTATTCCACCTATATGACATTCTGGAAAAGGAAAGCTATGGAAACAGTAAAAAGATCAGTGGTTGCCAAGGGCTGCGGGGAGGGAGGAATGAATAGGCAGAGCACAGACAATTTCAAGAATTTTTAGGGCAGTGAAACTATCCTTTATGATACTATGATGGTGCATATATGTCATTGTATATTTATCAAAACCCACAGAAGGTAAAACACCAAGAGTGAACCCTAATATGAACTATGGACTCTGGGTAATAACGATGTATCATTGTAGTCCATCAATTGTAACAAATGTGTAATTTGTCTTTGACAATTATAACAAATGCACAATTTGTTGTTGATAATTACAATAAATGCACCATTGTGGCAATGTTGAGAATGCATGAGTTGAGGAAAGGGTGTGTGTGAAATCTCTGTATCTTCTCAATTTTACTGTGAACCTGAAATTGCTCTAAAAATAAATAAATAAATAAAGTTAATGGAAAATGATGTGTCAGGCAAATATGAAGTTAAAATAAAAGTTGAAGTTGTATTAATATCAGACTTTGAGGCAAGAAGCATTATTAGAAATAAAGAGGGACATTTCATAATAAGAAAAGTTTCACCAGAAAGATGAAATAATACTAAAATTTTACATTTAACAACATAGCCTCAATACATGTACAAGAATAATTCACAAAACTAAAATGGAAATAGGCAAGTCCACCCTGGCTGGAGTGCAGGTTTGTGATCACGACCACGACCCACTGCAGCCTCTCAACCTCCCTAGGCTCGGGTGATCCCTCCCATCTCAGCCCCACACTGGGTAGCTGAAACTATAGGAGATCGAGAGAGACAGAGACAGAGAGAGAGAGGAGATACCAAAGTCTTACCTTGCTCACTTTCACTTGTTTGTTGTTATTGTCGTTTATTATTTGTTATGTTTACTGTTGGTTGGTTAGTTTATTTATTTTGAGACAGGGTCACTCAACCTTTTGGGCTCAAGCCATCCTCCTACCACCAGTCCCCCACCCCTACTCCAGAAGCTGGGACTGCAGGAACATGCCACCACACTGGTTTACATTTTTATTTTTTAATGTTTTGTGTGTCGTGTGTGTGTGTGTGCGTGTGTGTGTGTGTGTGTGTGAAGATGGGGTTCCGGGTTCCACCATGTTGCCCTCGCTGGTCTTGAACTTCCTGTGTTGTTTTTCTAGCCCTACTTTCAGTTTGTTTCTACAGTACTTACTTGGAGTTGCTGTTGTTTTACTTCTTTGTTCTTTTCTCTCTCTCTCTCTCTCTCTCTCTCTCTCTCCCTCTTTTGTTTTGTTTTAGTTTTTATTTCCCTGCGCTCCTTTCTGCACGCTGAAGTTTGAAACATCTCCCTCAGTAACTGGCAAAGCAAGGAGATCATAAAATTCAGTAAGAACATAGAAGACTGAACATCACAGGTAAAAAAAATTACTCAATTGGCTAATATAGAATATGTCACCCAGTATTTTAGAACTGTTCCCAACCTAGGCTTGAAGTGGGGAGAGAAGGGAGTGCTTATAGGAAGGACGGTTGCCTTTAGAAAGGCAGCAAGCTCAGGACAACTGCTAGGAGGGATCTGAGAGCTGACATCCCAACCTCGCTCTTTTCCCACTCAGGGCTCTCCATTGGTCAAGTCAATGAAGACCACTGGTACAATCCCTACACTTCAGCCTCCCTGGGCAGAGAGTAGTGGAGAAGGGTGGGCAAGACAAATGGGGGTGGAGGCGAAGGAAAGTTGCCAAGCACAGGTGTGCAAAAGGAAACTTTCTTTTCTACCACTCAATGTAATTTTTGATTCCCTACCCCATCCTATCTTTTATACCACTTAATTGATTCATTTTCCTATAAATTCAGTCTTTGTATGATTTCTCTTCACTTAAGATTTAAAACTCATTTATATCAGGATTTTTCCCTTTTGAGGAATTCTTCCCTTTTCATGGCTTTTCATTGCTCCAGGTGCTGATGCTAAACTCTGAAGTTTATACAGCAACAGAGGAGAGAAAAGGAGGAAGATGCCCTCTTCTTAGTTTCCATCTCTATCAGGTCTCCGGTGACCTCATGCACCTCAGTTTGGAGGGTCTTTGCAGACCCATGTGGAGGGAATGGGGAGAGTCAGAGACTGGATTACATCTCCTTTCAAGGATTTCCCAGTGCGCACTCATACAGTAGCACTTGGACCCAGAGTCTGGCCTCTGTGTTCTCTGGTTCCGTGTGACAAGTGCCACTGCAGCTCAGGGCAACCCCATATCATGGACATGGCACAGAAGAAAAGGATGCTGGTGAGTGTCTCATGAGTCCCCCTTACAGTGCCCTGCCTAAGGTGAACAATTGGTTCCACTTCTTGCATCCTCAGTCTCATCCCCACTCACCTTCTGAAGGTTTTAATTTCTTCTGCCACCCTTTTCTCTACTACCGCATCAGCCTCTCCCCTCTGCTGGATCACCCAACAGCACACGTGCTCTAGGGGTTCATCTGAAAGCCAATAAGAATCCCCTTGGTTTTCCTCCTTCTCTCCGCTACTGCCCCATTTTTCCACTCCATATCAGCAAAACCTCTCTCTAAGACCATCAACACTGGCTCTACACTGGCTCGCCTGCTCTGCTCTCTTCAACTCACTCCAGGTGGGCATGCATCTCTGTTGCTTTACTGAAATTCCTTTTGTCAGTGTCACCATAAACCTGGCTAGAGTCAAATCTTTGTATTGCCTCCTGAACGGCACAGTGGCCACAGCTCTTTCTTGGACACAGCCTCTCTTGGCTCCTGTAAACACCACCCTCTCCTTGTTTTCCTCCTCTCCCTCGAAGCTCTCCTCTCAGCCTCATTGGCTGTCTTCCTCTGTTACCACCAACCTATGAACATTAGCACCAAAGCATATTTCTGGTCTTTCTTCTCCAAGTCTCACCTATACTTTCCTCCAAATGTTACTGGTTCTCATATTTACTCACAAGCCAATCCCCACTTCCAGCCTGCAAAGCTCCTTACCCAACTGCCTTTCTGATCTCTCCACTTGCATCTCCAGCTGGCATCTGAAACCTAGCAGGATGAAAATAGAATTTCTGGCTGGCCCCTTCCCTGCAGCCTGTCTCTTGACCTAATTATCCACCCAGCTAGCTTCTCCCACCCCTAATTTGGGAGGTGCACACATTGATCCCGTCTCCTTAATGCACCATGCTTGAGCATCACAACAGACCCCATAGCTGGCATCTTCATGGTGACCTCCCTGGTCCAAGTCATCACCCCCTCTCACTGGAGCTATTTCAATACCTCAATATCTTCAACTCCTCTCCTGGCTCCTCTCCTTCCCCTCTATGATCTCTTCTCCATCCAGCAACCACAGTAATGCATAAACATATCAGAAACATGAAGCAGCTCATGTTACTCCCCTGCACAAATGCTTCAACACTCTCTGTGTAGTCTTAATATAAAATTCAAACTCTATGCCAGGTCTTCTTTATATACTTATTTTTTCAGTGATGGTCAAACCTTGAACTCTTATTTCATATCTCAAAAACCACAAATAAGCTAACAAATAAATAAATAATCTGAGCATACTCATATTTAATTTGAATTCTAAAAGCTTCACTGATGGACTTGAATGAGTTATCTCCCAATACATGTGACGAATGTGGTTAATTTGTCATTTTGATTTTAGCCAGCCAAATCTTATCTAGTATCAACATGAGCATCAAGTTTCACAAAACTAAAGCCAAAATGATTGTTTTAAACTGTCCCAGTTGCAAGACTCTATGTGCATTCTCTCATATCAAAATTTCTCATAAGTAGCAGAGTACCTGTAGTGGGAAAGGTATTTATGGGGCAACAATTAAATGGAAAGTTGAGGCTGGGAGGGAAGAGAACTTGCCCAAGGGCAGGTGACCAACAGATAGCAGAGTTGGGGTGCAACCTCAGGTCTGTAGAATTCTAAGGCTCCATGGGTTTCTGAAGCTGGTCATGGTCACCACTGCAACAGCTGAGCTCTTTACTCTGCAGCAGGCACAGTGCCAGGGGCTTTGCAACCATATGCCATTTAGTCCTCATGACAGCTCAATGTGGTGTGGACTATCATTACCACCATTTGCTCACAGGGCAACTGAGGGTAAGGACTATATTAATTGCCCAAGTCAAACAGCAGTAAATAGTGGGGCCAGGATTTGAACTGACATCTATGTGCTGCTACCAACCATATTCAAAAGCATGCCCCTATCCTGTCACCCCTACAGCTCTGGGACCTCAAAAGAAACAAGCTTTATTCCCTGGGAGTACAAGACAGTTTGGGGCTGGCAGAAAGAATGGCACATGGGATGGCCTCTGGCCAGGACAGTGGGGTTTCAACCAGTCAGAGGAACCCCATCAGAGCAGCTCGGGAAGACCCAGCTAGGGAGCCAGGACTGGAACCTTGATAGTTCAGCATTTCTCTTCCCATCTTCCCTTCTAGCTTTGAGGCTATGGGAGTCTTCTGAAGCATCTTTCAGTCTGGGGAGAAGCTTGAGGTCACTAGTCCTCAGCCCCCTGCCCCTAAGATAAATAGTCATCTGTTCTCACCTATGCTAGCCCCCCAGAGTGGAGATGTCATGAGACTTCTGCCACCTGATGCAGGTGACTTCTTTCTGTCATGATACAAAACCCCCTTAGGATCCCACAGCTCTGTGCCCCTCCTGCAGCATAAGAATGTCTTTCTGCTCTCTCACTAAACACCATGGCCCAGGAAGCTGATTGTGAGCCTCAGAGCAACCAGTGAGGGTAGTGCTTGAAGGTCAGACCATCACTGTCATGAGCAGCCAGATGGTTAGGTACATGGGCTCAGGCAGGGTAGATGCAAGGACAATTCAGAGAACCCTGGGAGGACATCATGCCTGTGTTTGTAGGTTCCTGTCATTCTGTCTAGCTCTGGTACCTGCCTCCATACCCCATGTGCTGTTTGTGGGGTGTCCTCAGGTCACAGCATTAATGCAATGACTCCCTAGCATGCTGTGTACCCTTGGAAAGTCACTGCATTCTCCTGCTTCCTTGTTTATAAATGGGATAGGTGGCCAACATACTTCTCCAGACCTTCTGGCCACATTTGACATACCATGTTCTCCTGAAGCCCTGTCACTTCCTCCTTAGAGAGACGTGATGAACACCAGAATCACGGATTATCAGGGGATCTGTGTGGGTTTGCTGGAGTTGCTGCCTTACTAAGTGGCTCTGGGCAGACTAATGTCTATCTCAGAGCCCCAGTGTGACAAGGTGATTTCTAAAGGAAGGCCCTTCTAGTCTTAAGATTAGGTGACTGTGTTACTCCATTCTTGCATTGCTATAAAGAAATACCTGAGACTAAATAATTTACAAAGAAAGCGGTTTTAATTGGCTCATGGTTCTGCAGGTTATACAGGAAGCATGGCACCAGCATCTGCTCAGCTTCTGGTGGAGCCTCAGGAAGCTTTTACTCATGGTGGAAGCTGAAGTGGAAGTAGGTATGTCACATGGTGAGAGAGACAGCAAGGACCGGGGAGGTGCAATGCTCTTTTAAACAACCAGTTCTCACGTGAACTCAGAGTGAGAACACACTCATTACCAAGGGCATGGTGCTAAGCCATTCATGAGGGATCCGCCTCCATAATCCAACACCTCCCACTAGGCTCCACTTCTAACATTGGGGATTATGTTTCAACATGAGATGTGGAGGGAACAAACATCTAAACTATATCATTCCACCTCTGGCCTCCTAAATTTCATACCTTCTCGTATTGCAAAATACGATCGTCCTTTCCTAATTGTCCTTAAAAATCTTATCAAAATCCAAAGTCAAAAGTCTTGTCTGAGACTCAGCTCCTTCCACCTCTGAGCCTGTAAAATCAAAACAAATTATTTACTTTCAAGATACAATAGTGATACAGGCACTGAGTAAACATTCCAATACCAAAAGGGAGAAATTGGCCTGAAGGAAGGGGCAAGAAGCCCCATGTAAGTCCAAAACCCAGCAGGGCAGACATAAAACCTTAAAGTCCCAAAATAACGCTTGACTCCATATCCCATATCTTGGGCACACTGGCGCAAGGGGTGGGCTCCCAAGGCCTTGGGAAACCCTGCCCCTACAGCTTCCGTGGGCACAGTCTGTGTGACTGTGACTGCTCTCATGGGTTTAAGTGCCTGCAGTTTTTCCAGGCTTCGGGTGCAAGCTGCTGGTGGCTCTAACATTCTCAGCTCTGGAGAGCAGCAGCCCCTTTCCCACAGCTCCACTATGCAGTGCCCTGGTGGGGACTTTGTTCGGGTCCAACTCCACATTTTCCCTTGGCGTTGCCCTAGTAGAGTATCTTTGTGGGGGCTCTGCCCCTGTGGCAGGCTTCTCTCCGGGCACCCAGGTTTTCCCATAAGTACTCTGAAATCTAGGGGGAAGCTGCCAAACCGCCTTCATTCTTGCTTTCTTCACTCTTGCAGGCGTAACACCACATGAAAGCTGCCAAAGTTTGTGGTTTGTGCCCTCTGGAGCAGCAGTCTGAGCTGTACCTGGACCCCTTTGAACTGAGGCTAGAGACAGGGCAGCTGGGATGTGGGTAGCAGTGTCCCAAGACTGCTCATGGCAGTGGGAACCTGGGCCTGGCCCTTGAAACCATTCTTTCCTCCTAGGCCTCAGGGCCTGGGATTGGAGGCTGTCTCTAAGATCTCTGAAATGCCTTTGAGGGCTTTTTACCGTTGTCTTGGATATTAGCACTTGGCTCCCTCTTAATTGTACACATCTCTCTAGCAAGTGGTTACTCCAAAGGCTGCTTGGATTCCTTCTCTGCCACAGGGCCAGGCTGTACATTTTCCAAACTTTCATACTCTGCTTCCCTTTTAAATACAATTTCCAACTATAAGCCATTCCTTTGTTCCTATATCTGATCATATGTTATTAGAAGTAGCCAGGCCATATCTTGAATGTTTTGGTGCTTAGAAATTTCTTCCACCAGATATACTAAGTCATCACTCTTAAGTTCCAACTTCCACAGATCCCTAGACATGAACACAATGCAGCCAAGCTCTTTGCTAAGGCATTACAGGGATGACTTTTACTCCGGTTCCCAATAACTTTCTCATTTTCATCTAAGACCTCCTCAGCCTGAACTTCACTCTCCACATCACTATCAACATTTTGATCACAACCATGTAGCCAGCTTCTAAGAAATCCCAAACTTTTCCTCATCTTCCTGACTTCTTCTGGGCCTTCCAAACTCTTCCAACCTCTGTTCATTAACCAGTTCCAAAGCCACTTCCACATTCTCAGGTATCATTATAGCAATGTCCCAATCCTTGGTATCAATTTTCTGTGTTAGTTCATTCTTACATTCTTGCATTGCTATAAAGAAATACCTGAGGCGGGGTGATTTATAAAGAAAAGAAATTTAGTTGGCTCATGGATCTATAGGTTGTACAGGAAGCATGGTGCTGGCATCTGTGGCCGAGAAAATATGACTGTAACAATATGATACAGATGTTCCTCAACTTATGATGGAGTTATATCTCAATAAAACCATCTAAGTTGAAAAATACTGTAAGTCAAAAATGCCTTTAGGCTGGGTGTGGTAGTGCATATCTGTAATCCCAGTACTTTGGGAGGCCAAGGCGGGTGGATCACTTGAGGTCAGGAGCTCAAGACCAGCCTGGCCAACATGACGAAACTTCATCTCTACTAAAAGTACAAAATAAGCTGGGAATGGTGGCACATGCCTGTAATCCTAGCTGCTTTGGAGGGTGAGGCACAAGAATCTCTTGAACCTGTGAGGTCAAGGCTGCAGTGGGCCATGATCACACCACTGCACTCCAGCTTGGGCAACACAATGAGACTGCGTCTCAAAAAAAAAAAATGTGTTTAATTTACCTAACCTACTGCACATCATAGTCCAGCCTAGCCTAGTTGAACGTGCTCAGAACACTTACATCAGCCCATGGTTGGGCAAAATCATCTAACAAAAAAAACATATTTTATAATAAAGTGTTGAATATCTCATGTAAAAGTATCATACTGCATATCACTAGCCCAGGAAAAGATCAAAATTCAAAATTCGAAGTACTGTTTCTACTGAATACATGTGGCTTTTGCACCATCATAAAGTCAAAAAATCTTACATCAAATCATCTTCAATCAGGGACCATCTGTACTTGATAAGGTTCCTCTAGCCAAAAATCTTTGAGCACCAAATCTAAAAGTGGTGGCCTACTGACTTGGCAGCTTCCCGTTCTGGAGGTTATGATCTCATGGGACCATGAGATTATCAGCAAGAAGAGAGCCCCACCGATTGTTGAAATTTTCCCTAGGTGGGCTCCTATACAAACACCAAGGAAAAATTTCGGGCAGCCCCACTATGTTACTGCCGCTTCCTGATAACACCAGAGGGCTCCTAAAATAGTTCTCAAGTAGATGTTGTGACTGTCAGATATGTAAAGCAAAGGGTAACAGGCAAAATATGCTGGACCTGGGAGCTCAGTGCTGAGAGGGTGGGCAAGGAGTGGTCAGACACAGGCTGCCCTGGAGCCAGCAGGATTTAGCTCAGAGGAGCCTCCAGGAAACGAATACTGCAGCTTCCAACCAGGTCTCCTTCCATGCAGCCAAGACTGCGGGTCGCACACAGTGGCCAAGGGACAGCTCAGGGCCATCTCTAGCTGACAGGCTCAGTGTCACTTCAGTCCATGCCCAAGCTCTCCCCAAGAGAGCCCACTCTGTCTCCAGCACCACTGCTCCCAGCTCCAAACAGTCCTCCCTCTCCGAAGTGGGGAAAGCCTGGGAGCTCTTCCTCTTTATCAGCCCTGCATCTTCTGCTGTGCTGCTGACCAAGACACTCTCTTCCTGCTGATTGTGATGTGTTTGTGGAAATCCACTGGTTTCTGCTGTATCATGACATTCTATTCCTACCAAGCCAACATGACATACAAAACATTTCCAAACATGCATAACCATACACAGACTTTCTCACAAGATTTATCTTCTGGACACATTACTTAAACTAACAAGACCTCCCTTTTTTCTCCTTTTCAGTGCTGGCCACTGCCCCCGGGTGGTTTTCTGCCTTCCCCCCACAAGCTGCAGAAGAAAGTTGGTGGGACTTGAACTTGAAGCCTGCAACTCCAGTGTGACCAGCTCCAATGGATCAGTCACATTAGCAACTCTTTGGGTCAGAGAGATACACAGAGCCCCACTCTACCAGGGAAGTCAACAGGGGCTCAGCAACTGACCCAGGTCGGCTGTGGGTCCAGGCCTTTCTATCAATCCCAGTCCTTTTCCACTGCAGGAGACTGCCCCACTCTTATTCTTAGAAGAGACCTTGCAAAGTATTTAGGGTAAAATGCCTATCATTGAAATATTTATTTTAAAAAATATATAGAAAATATATAGAGAGATAAAGAGAGAGAGAGAGAGTCCCTGTGCAACAGAGTGAGGCTACTTTGCGGGTGATGAGGTGCTGCAGTTGCAGTCGAGAGGGTAAGGCCTGACCTATGGTGCAATAACAAGAAAGGTGAGAAAGGGGTTGAATGCAGGGCATGAAGGAGGAGGAGTGGGCACTGGCTTGAGTGAGTGGAAGATGGTGAGGCCATTTATTTTGAATGGAAACACAGGAAAAGAAGGAGGTGTGGCCATTCTCTTTGTCTTGAGCCTTCGCCCTCTGTGATGTGGGATCCCCAGGCAGAGTTTAGGCGAAAGCTCTAGTTTTCCAACAACAATTCCAGGGGTATCAGACCATCAGAGGGAAGATGTTGGATGGGTAGCCTAAAAGCATAAAAAGCAAAGATGGGACAAGGGGATGGCCTGAAGACCAACATTCAGAAATAAGGCTGGCAAAAGGCCAACAGAGGTGACTGAGATGGGATGGTCCAGGAGGTTGGAGGGGAGTTGGGAGAAGGTGCCTTGGAAAGCAAGAAGCGAGGGCTGCCCAGTGAGTGTTGAATGCAGTGGAGAAGTCAAGTAGCACAGGGTTGAAATGTGTCCCCTGACCACTGAAGTGGTTCCCCGTGGGGATTTCTTTTCTTGGTAAGAACAGGTTCACTGGGGTGGGGAGATGGAAGTAAGACTTCAGTGAGCTAGAGAGCACGTGGAAGGAGATTAGGGATGATGAGGAAGTCCACAACCCTCACAAGAAGCTGCCTGCGAAACAGGAGTGAAGGGAATTTGCCAGAGACTAGAGGGGTTAATGGGGGAGCAGGGGGTCCTGTCACACCTCTGTTGAAAAACACATTAACCCCGGAGATCCTGAACCTGCTAGTGGAACAGGACTCAGGATGGCCCAGACCTCCTCAGAAAAAAAGGGGAAGAGCCAGAACAGGACGGTGTTGGAACCGGTGCGTGTGGGGAGGCACAGTCAGATGGGGCTGCCTCAGGTCTCAGATCTGATCGACTGTCCTGGTGTCTGAGTGTCCCCCAGTGGGGTTACAGCTCCTCAGGTCTCTGAGTATCCAGGCATATTTTCCTACAGCTCCCTGGTCATTACCATGCTGTTGGTTTAACTTCGCCACTTAGAGGAATATAGAGTTTGGCAAGAAAGTCTCTTGGTTTCCTCTGTAAGAACTGCAGTGGTAGATTGGAAATCTGCCCTGTATGTCCCACAAGACAGCAGAAAAGTAGCCGACATTGTGGGGCTGTGGCGTAAATCTGCAGAGCAGCCATCCTGGGCCAAGTGTGCAGGGTACAGTGCACAGGTGCTGGCTTAGGGTGGAGTTCTGGGGCCCAGGGCAGTCCTCAGAGTCCAAACCCTCCTGGGGGCACTGCTACGTCTCTAAGCTGCGTGGACATGGTCAGGATGCATGGGCGCATTCAACAAGGCAAAGAGAGCCCTGGGGTGAAGCTTTGACAACCTGAGAAAGTTCTTGGCGAGCAAGCCTAGGTTAAGGACTCTGTACCTCAGGAGAATATTCTGGAATCCCAGCTGCTGGGATCTAGGGTAAAGAAATAGAGCTTGCAGCCAATAGCTGCCAGGGAAGACCACAAGGTGGAAGGGGAAAGGACTGTCACCTGCACAGTCAGCCCGGGCATCTGCTGTCCGGCTGAGTGCTGGGCCCCACTCCTCAGCCATGGGGATCCAGGCCCTCAATGGGGCCTTCCCACCTTCCTCTCAGAAATGCCTTGCAGGAGGCCAAGGAGCCATTTTCAAAAAGGCAAGAAGTACCAGGTAGCCTGGAGCAACCTGCTGGGTTTCTGAGGGCAAGAAGCTCCTTCCGCTACCATAGCAAAGCCATTTGGTTTAAAATCCTCGTAAAAGCAACAATGCTCATTTCCTATATTGGGCTGTATTTCCTAATTACCATCCCAGAGGGAAACCTAGGGAGAAGGAAGGCAGAGAAGCCAGCCTCATAGCCTTCATTTGTACATTTAAATAAAGTGTGATTAAAAAGTACACCCTGCACATTTCCTGAAACACACCTACCTTTGGCGGATGCTTCTGATCAACACAAAATGGAATCGCTTGAAAAAATTATTACTTCAGCTTGAAAGTAATTGCCACTTATTTTGTTTATAAGGCAAGCTCTGCTGGTGACATCAGATTAAACTTAACTGCATCCTGTTTTGATGCTAACTAATATTTGCCCTAATACTAAGCATAAATAAGTAGGAATTTCTCCTGAGACACCACAGATATTACATCTTTAATGGGACCTAATAGTCGGAGGCAAGCCAATGGCCCTGCTGTGGGATTATAATTATGTGCGCTCCTTCCCTGCTTTTAAATTTCATGAACAGAGAGGAGCACTTGAAGCCATTAGGCTTTCTCCAGAAACGTAGGGTAAAAATAAAACTAGCCACGTGCAGACTCCACCGTCATTCATTCCAGAAGATGACGGCATTCCCAACGCCCCCTCAAATGCACTGCCTTTCCCAAAGCTTCCTGATAAGTGGCTGATGCCACCAGCTGCCGGCAGGAGGTTGGGTAGCTGGAGTGAGCCACACCCCTGCTGAGCCAGGGAGTCCGAGCTTCAGGTAACCCCTGCCCTCCAGGCATGTTCCTGCAGCCTCCTAGGGTGTCCCTGACCATCATCCACTGGACTACATAGGGAAAGCAATCTCCAGCCTTGTCGGGGAGTTTTGCTCTTGTTCTTGCTCTGTATGTGTGTGAGTGTGTGTGCACGTGTGCGTGTGTGCGCGTGCGCATATGTGAGCACGTTTTTTGGGGTTTGTGTGTGTGTGTGAGCATGCTTGCTGTTGCTCTTTTTTTGTGTGTGTGAGCTCAGAGGACACCTGAGGCACCTGGACAAATAGGCAGAACCTTAGAAAGGAGCTTATTCAGACCTTAGGGTCTGAATCCAACCCTGCCCATCTGTCTCTCAACCCTACCCCACCAAGCTGCTGAGTATCTGGGGCCTTGAAACAAGAAACATGGTGAATGCTTTGAAAGATGAACCAGGACTTAAAGGAGAAAGAGACCTAATGTCATCTCTAGGCACAGGAAGTAGAAGATGGGATGTAGGTGGTATAAAAGCAGGATATTGGAGCATAGACCCTGGGGAACCTCAGCCACCCAGGCTTGGACAGCAGGCTGAGAAGCAGTATGTCTGCTGGACAGAAAACTGCATGGTGGCCCACCTGGGCTGGGGACAGGAGGGACATGGTGACTGGCAGTCAGGCTTTCCAGGCCTGCTCCCTGAAGGTTAGGCTAGCGAGCCACAGGTGACTCTGGGGTAAGCCAGTGGAGTCACACAGGCCAGGGAGTGGAACTGGGCTGGGCGGGAGAAGTTCGGGATGATGCTGGGGTCTGTTCCTTTCTCCCTGTTGCTGGGGTCCTGGGCCCTCTGTGGGTTGGCATGGAAGTGGAACGCAAGAGGACAATTTTTCCAGCCAATGGGTATGTCATAAACCAGCCCCTTCTAGCCATCTGAAAATGAATTCCTCCTATATTCCCCAGAGTGACTCCCCAGATTATCTCAAACAGACCCTCTTCTATTTGGCTTTCTTGGGCCTGTGGAATTCCACAAGCAAAGGAAGCCCTTCCTAGCCAAGGCCTGCAGGCTGGGACCCTGCCAACCCTTCCCTGGCTTCTTCTTTCTCTGGCCCTCCATCAAACTAATGGCCTGGTTAATAACTCCACCTGCATCTGACATCAAGGTACTCAATAAGCAGTAGCTATTACTTTATCATTATTTTATAATAGGTATGGAAGAGATGCATAGAGGCACGGATGACCCCTGGCATAGGGACTCAGAGGGGAGGCTCACAGAGGAGCCAGTTTGAGCCAGGAGAGTGGGGAGGGCCTTCCAGGTGAGGTATCTCTGAGAGCAGACTCATTGATGGGAAGGTGTGCCGTTGGTTAGGTAAACACTGCATCAACTATTTGACTCAAACAAGAGGTCCCTGTTAGGAAAACAGGGGCCCGGGAGGAAAGGGGAGATGGACAGGAGAGGTGCACAGGTGTTGGGTGAAGCTGCTGAGATTCTGTTCCACCCACCATGAGTGATCCCCAAGCATCTTTACACCTGAGAGTGGCAGACGTCCAGCCTTCATGCTGCAGTAAGAGCCGTGCTTTCTCAAGGGACCTGCTGCACATGTTTTTTTGAACAAGTTGTTTGCTGCTGCCAAGCAAGTTTCTGCCCTTCTTTTTAATTTTTAGAAATTTAGAAAATAATGACTCAGGTTTCACACCCTAGAACCTACCATTGTAACTATTTTGGTATATTTTTTCATTTGTTTCTGTGCTTACATATATATATATATATATATGTAAGCACAGAAACAAATGAAAAAATATACCAAAATAGTTATTATTTTATTGCCTCCAACTTATTTTTAGTTATATATATTGGTGGGTACATATATGACCATTGATAATAAATCATATCATTAGGCATGTTTCTATTTTTATAACTGGCAAAATTCATTTTTCTGTACCTTGGTTTTGTTCACTCAACATTGGGTTTTGAGATCTATCCATGTTAATTCAGGTAGCCTCAAATATATGCTTTTTGCCTGCTGTACAATGTTCTTATGTTTGCAAGGATTACATTTAATGTGTCCTTTCCCCCATCTGCACCACCTTTAGGTTGTTGCTGTTAATTATTGCAAACATAGCTGCCATGAATATCCTGTACATCTCTCCTGGTTCTCACCTTTAAACTGACACACAAAATTACTCTGTCTTCAAGGCTAGGAAAGCCATTATCCTGAGAAAGATCATTGTTTCACAGTGGCTAATACCTAAAGAAGAATTGTTGCAGGATGGGGTGCGTGCATTTTAATTCCTTTCTCTTCTATGAAGGGATTTAACTGGCCACACACATTCCCAAAATAAACCTCTCAGAGTTTGGAGACGTCAGTGCACTCTCAGGAGGAATTAGTCAAGAGGCTTTCTGGGAAACTAGATTAAGAGTCTTTCACATGGATGTTTTTGGCCCTAGCTTACTACTGATATTGGTATGACTTTCGCTCTTATGTATTTATATTTTTAATTACAAGTATATTACAAAGTTACATAAAATGTAGAAAGAAATGGAATGTTATTCCTACAGAATTGGAAAATCACATTTTTGCCATCGAAGGCAATGAGTCTTGACAGCAGTTATCAGTGTTGCACATCCATTGGTTGATCAGGCATCATTCAGAGTGGGACCACCGGATGCCCATGCTCCTTATGATATGATGCAATAGGAAGAACACAACACTATCTGCCAAGGCCTCTTTCCAAAATGAAACTAAACCTGAGCATGAGCAAGCATCTAGGTCCAGCTGCCAAGTAAAGAAAACCTGGGAGCCAGAGAAACAAGCTCAGTGATGCCTGCTCAACAAAGTCAGATGAATCCAGAATCCACAGGACGAATGATCTAGTTCTCCCACAAATACACAGCATGAGAAAGGGGCACTATCGTAGATTATTTGAATAGCGTTTATAGACTTGTTACCAAACAAAACATGTGGAATATTTGGATCCTGATGAGAGCAAGTCAACTATAAAAAGTCTCTTTATAGAAAATCAAGGAAAATTAAACACAAGGTATTGATATAGTGTTAAGAAATTATTGCTAGTGGCCAATATGATGGTGATGACTAAATCCAAACAACACAACCTCCAAAAGAAAGACAGACACATACAGAAAAAAATACAAACAACAAATAAAACTATACAAAACTGATACCCACTGCATAAAATATCCAAACTTCAAATTAGTTGATTGAACAAAGAACCAAGTGTGTTGTGGGTAACGGGAGATGCATTTATTGTGGCCAGAGTAAAGGAGTTAAACATAGAGAAAATGAGAAGAATAAATAAGGTGTTGGATTGAAATTTGAGTTCCACAAGATGAATTAAAGACTTACATCTAAGACCTGAAACAATAAAAATACTGGAAGAAAACCTGGACAAACTCTTCTGGACATTGGCATAGGCAAATAATTTATGAATAAGACCCCAAAAACAAATGTAACTAAACAAAAATAAATGAATGGTATCTAATTAATTAAGCTAAAATACTTCTGCACAGCAAAAGCAATAATCAACAGAGCAAACAGGCAATCTACAGAATGGGAGAAAACATTTGCAAACTATGTATCTGACAGACTAATATCCAGAATTCACAAGGAACTCAAACAAATCAACAAGAAGAAAATAATCCCATTAAAAAGTTAGCAAATGTCATGAACAGACATTTCTTAAAAGAAGATATACAAATGGCAAAAAAAAGAAAAGAAAAAAGAAAAAATGCTCAACATCACTAACCATCAGAGAAATGCAAATTAAAATCACAATGAGATAACACCTTATCCCAGTCAGAATAGCCATTATTAAAAAGTCAAAAAACAATAAATGTTGGCACAGAGGTAATAAAAAGGGAATGCTGCTGGTGGGAATGTAAACTAATACAATCTCTATGGAAAGCTGTATGAAGATTTTTCAAAGAACTAAAAGTAGATCCACCATTCGGTCCAGAAATCCCACTACTGGGTATTTACTGAAAGGAAAAGAAGTCATTATATCAAAAAGACATCTGCACATGTATGTTTATTGCAGCGCAATTCACAACTGCAAAGATATGGAATCAACCTAAGTGCCCATCAACCAATGAGTGGATAAAGAAAATGTGGTACATATATACCACAGAATACTACTCGGCCATAAAAAAAGAGCAAAATAATGCCTTTTGCAGCAACTTGGATGGAACTGGAGGCCATTACCTTTAACGAAGTAACTCAGGAATGGAAAAATCAAATACCACATGTTCTCATTTATAAATGGGAGGTAGGTGATGGGTGCACAGAGGCATACGGAGTGGCATAATTGACATGGGAGACTCAGAATCGGGGGGGTGGTGAGAGGGAGATGATGGGTGAAAAATTACCCATTGGGTACAGTGTAAGCTATTCAGGTGAGAAGTACACTCAAAGCCCAGACTTCACCACTATGTAATTTATCCATGTAACCAAAAGTCACTTGTACTTTTAAAGCTATTGAAATTAAAAAAAAAAAAAAAAAGTACATGTAAGGCACACACACTTGAAAGCAGTTGCACTTTTAGTATCTGCTAATTGAGAAAATATAAACTATTAAAATTTAGAAATTAGAGTTTCCAATGTAAGGATGGAGATACGGATACAGATACACACACACACACAAAATAGCTAAGTAGATATGGAGCCATGCCTATGTGTGGTGGATGTGTAAATATAGGGGATTGTACAGAGGTCTGTTTCCTAGCAGGGACCACTGGAAACAGTGATGCATTCACAGCACTGAGTACATTTGGCATCCAAATCTTCGTTTCTAAAAACCATCTTACCAAAAGAACCCAGCACTCCTTGGTACAATAGTCGTTTCCGGGGCTGGAGTATAGAATATATGAGATGAGACTAGAACATATTGTGTGCGGGAAAGTTAGAAAGTGCTCAAAATTTTTTAATGATATGTCTAAAGGACACCAGATTGAGCATGAAGGGCTCTTCGTCGTCAAATCTGGGACAAATAGAACATCAAAATAAATAAATAATAGTAGTAATGGGTGATAATGAATTGAATAATACAAGGATCCAGGAGTCCATGCTGATGTCAATCAATGAATCAATCAATTGGAAGAAAAGCCTCTTCCTTACAGAAGAAAACAACTAATGAAAGTATAAAAAATTTTGAAATTAGAAATATCATCACATGGCAATCATTGTAACAATAAATTCATTCAAACAGGGATCGTCATTTGATGCTAAAACGAATGGATAAAATGTGAGGTGTACCAGAATACTTACATCGACTCATAGTGTTTCCCCACAATATGTTTGTCATTTTAAAGAGGAAAGATGGTAACTTCACACTTTCCTAACTGATCAAAGTTAACATCACCAAGAAGGGCACAACCTAAAATCAGATGCCTCCTTATACGATAGGCTGAGAAGAATACAGCAACATTTCTGCAATATTCCTGCCAAGAATGCATAACGTAAGTCTAACTATAAGGAAATATCAGGACTCCCAAACTGAGAGACATTCTATAATCTTCAAAAATGTCAATGTCATGGAAGACTGAGGAATTATTCCAGATGAGAAGTAGCTAAAGAGACTTAACAACTGAGTGCAGTGCATGATTCAGGATTTTTTGCGATAAAGAATGCTAACCAGTGAAAGCTTAATAAAGCCTGTATATTTAAAAAATAGTACTATGGCCAGGTGGGGCCCAGTGCAAATGGGCCCAGTGCAAAATGAAAATGTGGGTGCCTTGTTCAAATGTGGGTCCCTTGTTTCATTTGGGCCCATACAAAATGAAAATGTGGGTCCCTTATTCAAAAATTAAGAATATCAAAATGGCAACCAAAAAACATTAAACCAAACACAGTACCCTTCTGAGTACAGGCCCACGTGCACAGGCGACATGCTTATGATTGTATGTTGATGTTAATGTACACTATATATTAATATGCTATAATACCATAATGTTAATTTCCTGGTTGTAACCATTGAACTCGAGTTATACAGGGGAATGTCTTTGTTTTTAAAAAATACACACTGTCGTATTTAGAGGCAAAGGGGCATCATGTCTACACCTTATTCTCAAATGGTTTAGACAAAATAACTTGTGTGTGTATATGGGACGGAAGGATGAATAGAGCAAATGAGGTATAACATTAATATTTGGACACTCTGGATTTAGGGTATATAGGAATTCTCTGTACTAGTCTTCCAACTTTTCTGTAAGTCTAAAATTATGTTACATGTTTAAAAACACACACACATAGAAGACATTATCTTGCTGGTTGTGATGATGGCATGTTGGTTATGCTTTTAAAAAATAATTTTCTATTTAAATTAGGTATTTTAAATATATATAATATATATGAAACATACACAGATACTCCTTGACTTACAATGGAGTTACATCCTGATAAACTCATCATATCTTGAAAATATCATAAGTCAAATTGCATTTAATCCACCTAACCTACTAAATACCATAGCTTAGCCTCGCCTACCTTAAATGTGCTAAGAACACTTACATTAGTCTAGGGTTGGGCAAAATCATCTAACACAAAGTCTGTTTTATAATAAAGTGTTGGATATCTCATGTAATTTATTGAATACTATACTGAAAGTGAAAAATAGAATAGTTGTATGAGTACTTGAAGTGCAATTTCTACTGACTGTGTACTGCTTTTGCACCATGAAGTCAACAAATTATGAGTGAAACCATCATGTTAGGGATAATCTATATTGCAAAAAGTAATTGTGCAATCAAGATGATGGGTGAGAGCTTATTACATTCTCTGCTTCTGTGTATGTTTGAAATTTTTTATAATAAAAAGCTATTTTTTAAGTAATTCTAAACTTCATCTACTTAATGTCATTTTTGTGTATTCTCTTCTGGTCTTTAGAGTGGCGCATATATTTTATGTACACACCATTTAAATCCTGCTCATTTTGCTCTTCTTGCTGCCAGAGTCTTCATAATTGGCTCTTAAATGACTGCATATTAGCTCATAGGACAGATAATATAAGAAATCATTCCTTTATTGTTGAGGTTGTAGCTTGCCTATACAGCACACTCAAATATATATTGCTTTTCCGTATTTGTGATCTTTTCTTAGGAAAGAGTTCCAGGAGTGGGATTTCTGGATCACAGACAGGATCATGTTTATGAACCTTAAAGCATTTTGCCAAATTGCTTTCCAAAAAGTAGTACCAATTTACACCATATGAGACTAACCATTGGGAATTAGCATTAATTTTTTAACTGGTGCTGGGGTTGTGCTACATGCATCTTTCTGATTCCTCTTTTGTGAGTTGTTCTGTCTCCATGCCTCTGTTGGGGGATTAATGCTCTTCAAACTCTGCATGAGCTCTTCAAGTCATAAAGATATTACCTTTCATATCATGTTTGCCTCAAATATTTTTCCAAGAAACTCACTTTAAATGGGAGAAGAACATGTTGCTATGTTTTAAAAAGTAGACAGTCATTATGCATGCTGCCTCTCACATTCCCCCTATAAATATCTTGGTGAAGTGATCATTTGTTTGGAAAACAAAATAGTTTATGTAGAACGTAAACTATTATGAAAGGACTTACTCTTGAGATAATTTACCAAAGACTACAAAACAGACCAAAGACCCGGGATATGTCTTCATGATCAAAGTAGTTAGCTTTTAAAATGGCTGATGTGGTCTTTATACTGCTTTCTTAACCATTGAATCAGACAATCTCATGATTAATAAAAGCAGGTCATTATGGCAGCCAAATAAAGTCAGCCCATAGGAAAAACGAAGTGACAGCTTCTGTTTCTACAGAAAAAACATAGGTCTGCTTCTCCAGGGTGGATTTCTAAATAACTCTACCCGAGACTGGCAGAAAAGAGTGCCAGGGTGGGGTTGGACCCCCCACTTCCTCCCAATAAGCAGTCAATGTCAGGTGGTGAAGTCCAGTGGGGGGTGCATGGTTTGACCAGACCACCGTCCAGTGGATGGCCCTCCCTCCCCAGCATCTAGGTCTCCTGCTCCAGGGCTCACCTGCCCAGGCTCTGCCCTTTCCTCCCCATTTCTTATCTCTTGGACACTTACTGGGTGATGCATAACCAAGTGAGTGCTGATTGGGGAGCAGAGCTGTCAGCTGAATGGTGTCTTCAGTGGGGTTCCTCAATGGGTGGAGCAGGGAGCCTGCTAAAGTCAAGGAATCCCTTGACCTTCTCCAATTCCTCCACTAACAACAAGGCCTTCTGGAGATAAAGGCAAACTTCCACCATTTGAACAGCAATGTTGGTTCTGGTCAAAGTCAGCCGAACATTCTACTAAGAACATTTTACTTGTGCTGCCTTCTGGCCCCTTAGAATCTAGTATCCTCCCACCAAGGTACACAAAACTTCTGGATCCTAACTCTGCATTCATTTCCCTCCTGGATACACAGCTCAACTACATTGCCCAGCCCCCCTGCAATTAGGTGAAGCCATGTCATTAAGTTCTGGCCAAAGATGATGGTAGAAATGGTGCACACCAGCATCTGCCAGGTCCCTGAAAGCTCTCATGTGACCCTCCATGGGCTTGCTATCTCTGGTTATTTGCTTTTGGGGCTTTTCAGATAGAGAGGATACAGCAGAGAACTCAGAGCAAAGGGAACAGCACAGGGCCATTGGATGGAAGAGCCTGGATCCCTGAATGATTGAATGGAACCCAGGTGCACCCCTGCATGTTGTAAATTATTGCCTCACGGCGGGTTAACCATGGTGATAATTGACACCTGTCTCTGCCAAGGTCTATTGTGCCCTGGGATAACATGCAAGAAACTGAGCCAGGAATCTCTGATATTCTGGGAGTTGAGACATATTTTAAGCACCCCTTCCCCACCAAGTCATTCTGGAGGAGGATGAAGACCTTGATTTGACGGATTTGTCACGTCTTTCTTTTTTCTCTTTTTACAGACACCAGGATGGACAGGATGGGCCTTTGCTTCCTTTTCCTGTGTAGTAGAGACTATGATTACATTACATCATGAATTTCTCTGCCCTGTGTCTTTTTGTAACCTTGATGTTCGTGTTGGCTGGACCTGCCTGCTACCACGTTGATAGGAGCTTCAAGAACTTACAAGACGTTTTCTCTCTCTACGAATCTTGGCCCTCAAGACTATTGTCCTGCTAGGGACACAAGAGCATGTTAATCTAAAAAGTCAGAGCTGAGTAGTGGTGTGGGGTTCTAGCTAATAACTACCTTTCTCCTACCATGTGTGCAGTTAGTCCCCCAGCCAACTTCCTTCTCACTGGACTTCCTAGGAGGCTAGAAACTACATTTCCCAGGCTCCATTGCTGACAGAGTTCCATGTGTGACCTAGTGACCACCAAGCTGACACACTGGAAAATGAAGTGAAGAGCGAGAGGCCCTGGCCACACCATGGGACATGATACCTTCCAGAAAACTTGATTGCAGAAGCAACTGACTCTTCTCAGCAGCTGAGATGGAATTCTGAGTGCCCTGGTGCCATGGGTGCCAAGCAGTGGGTGGTGGCAGCAGTGATATTTTGCTAGAACAGTTCTGTGTATGCTTGGGCAATTTTCTTGGTTGTGTGGCAGCCAAGTTCATTCTCTGGTTTCCCTGGAGATCCTGTAAGCAAACTAACATGATTTTTAAATTCCCTTTCCAATTATTCTAACTAGTATGGATTTTGTTGCCTGCTAGTAAAAACTCTGTCCGACATAGGTGGGGAACCCATGGTATGAAGAGTTCCTAGAGATGAAAATAAGTAAAAAATATGATTATCTTTAAACATGTTCTATAAGCAAGCCAAGGGAACTTACAAGCATCTTGCTGAAATTGTGAGGAAGCGATATCAAAAGTTTCTAGAGAAGAAGGGATGGTAAATGGAAATTATTTGCAAACTTTATGCTATTACAAATGTATGATGTATAACAGACCAATGCTTTTGTCTTTATTTAGTATGCTGCCTTTGTTTTCTTGCATCAAAGATTTTAAAAAATATATATGTATAAGTGCTTCATGTGTTCATTTATGACCTCCATCTTCAACTCTATTTTTCTCATATGCTTCTCAACAATGGGTTCCCTTACTACTGGGATTTCAAAGAAATTACATTCAGGGCTAGGCACAGATTTGTGGACATATGTTGTCAAGATGATGCACCTAGCAATTAACTAAGTATGGCCTGGTAACTGTAGCCATTATCTTGAGCAAGCAGGGAGAGGATGGACCAAAAAATCTTAGGGTTTTTTTCCAGTCGTGGCATTTTACCACTTTATAAATATGATTTCTAAGACATTGAAGTCTTCTTTCTCCAACATACTATAAGCTACTAGCTGGCCAGGAAACCCTTCTTAGACAGATCCAGTACTCCCCAGCATATTGTCTTTCACCCATAGTCCATATAAGAGCCCCATAAAAGGGATCTGGGAGCCAAGGGGATTGGTCTGAGCACTGAGATGAGGAAATGCTCTGGTTTCCCAGCATGGTTTCCCAGCCACAGGGAAGAAAAGGAAGGTAGGTGAGCCCTCCACAGCCAGTCTATGCATTAATCCCACAAAGGATGACAGGAAAAGGACAATTGAGTGCAGCTGGGAGGAGCCCATGGCTTTGCCAAATCCTCAGTCTCGGGGTCTGCAGTCAGCCCCCAGCACAGCTTGGCAGCTGAGAACCCACATGAGTCATTTTATGTTCCTGAGCTCTTTGGGTTTTCTTGATAAGTAACAGGAGTTGGGGGATGTGAGGGCTCTGAAGAGGCCAGCCCTGAGTGATGGCTCTTGCTAGTGGCTAAGAGCTTGGCAAGCAGCAGCCCATCTGCAGGGCTTTCCTGAGCACCCTCGCTGGGCTCTGCATGCTTGAGTATGTTCAAAGGAATTGGACTGCAGGTTTCTTGGAGCCAAGAAATCAACCATCTAACAGAGCCAGGGCTCAGATTCTGAGCTGCTGAGGGTTTGAGGATCCATGCAGTAACCCAAGCCATCACATGGGGATAAGCCTTCCTTACAGGCCCTCGGTGGTGTTGCGTGGGGATTAAATCCCCACCCCCCATCCTGGTGTTCTGGGTTTCGTGAGCTGTTCAGGGTGTCCTCACCCAATTCACCCTCCTTGCCATGTTCTCCCTTACCCCAGCCACAGTGGTCTTCTCTCAGGTCCTCCTGCATTCTGAAGGCTTCCCTTCCCCAGGTCATCTGCACACACCATCCCTCCCTTTAGCATATGCTTCCCTCAACTCCCTCCCCATTTGTGTTCCTACATTCTTTAGGTGTCTGCTCAATGAGAACAAAGACTTTGTCTCTCTTGTTCACTGCCAATTCCTTTACTCCTTAAACTGCCTGGTTCACATTAAGTGCTTAGTAAATATGGATTAAGTAATGAAAAAATATTGAAGAATAGTGAATATTCTAGCCAATTTGATTCATGAGCATATAAAGGAAATAGTGACAGTTTCAGTTTTGCCTTTTCCTTATCTTTCTACTTCTAGACTCCTACGCTAAAGGCAGGAAATGTGTAGAGTCCCAGTGGATTACTTTGATCAAAAACTTTGTTTAATATCATTTCCCATGGGGTTATTGTGTCACCTTTGGAGGGAAAGTCTTGTCTGTGCCAGGGCAGCAATCAAAAGCTTAGTGATAACAAGTACTAAGCTTTATTTTATTCCAAGTTCTCTTCATTTAATATATCTGATCCTTACAAAAGCCTGGCTGATTTTTCTATCCGTAATTGATCACTAAGACCGGAGCTTCAGCAGCATTAAGAAATTTACTTAGGGTCAAAATTCTTGTAAGTTGCACAAGCAGATTTTGACTTCAAAGCCAACATTCAGTCCTGCGTGATCCAGTAGGTAGTAAATTGAAGGTGTTCCTGGGAGTGTCACGGGGTCATAAATTATAGCAATCTCTCGCAGGATGCCTTACTGGGGGGATTGGGTGGGTTGATGACAAGGTTCTAAGAAATGAAACCTCCAGCAGCTCCAGCCTACACCAAGTGTGGCCTGAGCCCCAAGCCACGGTGTTAGGTAACCCTGGGCAAGGCTGCCGGCCTCTCCTGACCTCCCCAACCTCATTTCCAGGAGAGAGAACATAGCAACCAAAGGTGGCTGACAGCTCTGGAGTGGTGGGAGAATTAACTAATAAATGATTGGTATGCACTTGGCCAATGTAAAGTGCTATATAAATGGCTCATAGTCACAACCTCCCTGTCAGGCATCCAGAGCTGCTTCTGAGCCTGTGGTCCCTGTGTAATGATCCTGAACCCTACAAAGTGCTTTACAAATAGTAAATAATTCATTCTCAGGACACCCCAGGGAAGCAAGAAAGTATTCCTCTTACTTTAGACAAATTAAGATCCAACATTGGCTGGGGCTGCTCAGCCAGAAGTCCTTGCAAAGCCAAGTTTAGATATCTGTGGCTCCCTGGGTTGGGACAGGCTCAGCCCAGCTGCTCCAACCTAGGAGGACCAGGCTCGGGACTGAGAGCAAGGCTGTGCTCTTGTGGGCTCTGGTCAGTCTGTAAGACTTCGGAACCGAAGGCTGTGGTTTGCATGAGTGAGAAGCACAGAGAAATAAACAAATAGAGCCTGGGAGTGGAAAACGCACAGTGACTTCTTGCTGTCAAGGTACTTGGCCTTGGAGTAGGTTAGACACTTCCAGGAGAGGGACCGGCAGCCATGGAGAAGAGATGCAATGGGGCAGGAGGAAGGAGAGGACACGGAATTTGGCCATGTCCATGTAAAGTCCAGGGATGTCCTACTCTTCCAGGAGTGTCCCAAGTACACAGGCCTAGAGGGGGGCCCCTTCTCAGTCAGGGTTCACACCTGACTTTGGCCAGGGCAGCAGAACTCAGGACAGCAGGAGAGGACTCCCTTGGCAAGGGTCAGGAAAGAAACCCTATTCAGAGAGGCTGCCACACAGGGTCAGGTCCAGGGGCCTGAGGATGAGGGTGGTTTGGCCAGGAGAGGCTGGGTGTTGGAGCACTTCATACTGCAGAGGCCTGAGACTCCTGGTCCCTTTATCTCAGTTCTGACACTGTCTCCCCTCTCTGGTACCTGAGAGAGGTCCTGAACCCACCTGGGTTTCTTCCTCCTGAGAGTGGGAATCAGAAGTCCTGTCTACTGTCTTCCCAAGAAGCAATGAGATGCCTGCAGCCTCTGTGTGTCAGATATGACCTGGGTTCTCCACTGCATGTGATGCTGCAGATGCAAGCCAGAAATCGGGAGAGAGGAGAGGACGTGGAGCTTTTCCAAAGCAGAGCCCTGAGTTAATTGAAGATGTTAATAACTGGCTCCCCTACCAACTCACTGCATGACATAGGACGCACTTCTTAACCTCGTCCCCAACGATAAAACAAGGATAACCATCACTATCGCTTTGCCACCCGTGTGGAGGGCAGATGCCCTGATATGTTAATGGGCACATGAGTTATGTATCCCAGTGTCGGGTCAGTCCCTGGTGCTAAGATGGCACTTATGTCCCTCTTTGGGGGCCCAGGGGTGGCATTTGGCAGATCTAACGGCCAACAATCTCAAGACCTCAGACCCACCCACGGTCAGTTAACAAGTGTCTGGCAGGTGGCATTTTTATTGTCGTTTTCCCCTAAAGGCTGGGGCTGGAAGGCAGCCAGTGCTGTGTCCCTGGGCTCAGCATCTCACATGCGTTATCTCACGTGTCCTCACTGCAGAGTGGGAGCTGAGAGTCAATGAGTTGGCTGGTATCCCAGGGCCGACTTCATGACCTGGCCTCCTGCTCCCAGCCCAGTACCCCTGCACTCTGCCCGGCAGCCCACAGGGACCAGAGAAGCAATGGCAGAGTCAGCTGGCAGGAGGAGCATATGGAAGGGAAGGTGGAGAGGCCATGAAGACAGGATGGGCACCCACTCTCCTGTCTGGCAAGGGAAGGGGAAGGAAAGAAAATGCCAAGGCATCAGAGTCTTTTCAGATGAAACAAAGCTTCAGGTGAGAAAACTATTTAATAAAACCAGGAGGACTATTCCTGTCCGTTTCTGAACTGCGCGTGCATTGAGTGTCTCACGTGCTTCAGGGAGAAAGTGGTGAGTGAGCAGGCAGGCCCTGCCTTCAGGACGCCTAAGGAGACAGGGAGATGGACAGTGAGGAGCTAAGCCAGAGACAAACGAGTGGACCAGTGAATCGTAAAGGTGGGGAGCGCGCTGGAGAACGCAGAGGGTGCCTAGCTTTAGGGAAAACCATGTTAGAGGGGGACATTGCAGCTAACAAAAGAAGCCGTTCGCAGTGAAAATGTAGCAGTCATAAGACTTCAGTCAGAGTCACACAGCATCAGAAGATAGAGAGCCCTGCAAGGAGTGTGGAAGAAAGGACTGGAAGGGGAAATCGTGACTGCAATAGGTTTTAACGCACACCTTCTAACTGCTGAAAAATCAAGTACTTCAAAAAAAGGGGACATAGAAATTATGAGATTTATAATTAGTAAGATTGGATCAACAGGTAGAATCTAGACTCTGTACCCTATAGACAATACTCCTGGTTATTGAGCATCCTGGGACATTTATAAAAGAAGAAACAAAAACCTAAAAACCAGAAATTTTCCATGCAATATTCTAAAACAGAAGTACAATAATAAAAGTTGATAACAAAGTTTAAACGAGCAAATGAGATCTTTCACTCCCCCGGAAATTAAAGAGAAAAGGGGAGGTTGCTCTTAACTAACTCTTGAATCGTGGAAGTCACATTTGGAATTACAGACTCTTGGGAATAAACAATAGAAACAAAAACATTGGATTTCAAAGAATATGGAGTGTGGCCCGAAGTGGAAGCAGAAACAAGTTCATAATCTGAAGAGCTTTCCTATATGAAAAAGTATGAGTCAAGAGCATGAGAAGTTAGCAGGAAAAAGAAAACAAAAACAAGGCTAAGTAGAACAGGTAGAGGGAAACAATAAAGATAACAGCAAAAATCAATTCCGAGAGCAAATCAAACAGAATAGTCAGAAAATGCCCCATGCTAAGAGGACGTCATCAATAAATTCTCCTCAAACTGGCTTTTCATGTGTGTGGGGTGGGGGCAGGGGGTGCAGAGAGGGAGCTGGAAGAGAATCACTGCAAAATAGAAAAATATCTGGTAAAGCTAACCAAAAATAGGGGGGAAGAGTTATACAAATAAAAATAACTAGTCACGTTATGTGGGACGTAACCCACGTAAGGGAATTACAAATATTATTATGAAACCTTGCATTGAAATTGATTGCAAAAAGTGAAAACATACAGATAAATTGCTTAATTTTCTGGAAAAAAAAAAAAAGCAAATGGTTAAAACCGGCTTTAGAAAATTAGGGACTTGGGAGTTAGGGGGTAGACAATATTCCCATCAAAAGATTTTTTTTAATTTACTTTAATTGTAAAGTAACTTCACAAAGATGCCCCATGGCCACAGGGCCATGCCTGGATGTCCCCTTTCACATTTCCAAGCCACAGTCAGTCCTCATGCCAAATAAACTCTCCCAGAGGATGAAAAATATGGTAAGTCATCCTATTCATTTTCAGAAATGAACATAAATCAGATATCAAAACTTGACCAAGATACCACGAAAATGCTACGATGGACCAATTTCAACTTCATGTATGAATGTGAATGCAAAACTCAGGGCCAGCTTCATGCACACGCCGTCCGTGCAGTGACACAAGAGGGTCTCTGTGCTTGGTTTAATACTCTGCCGTCACCATCTTGAAATTCTTAATCTTTGAACAAGGGGTTCCACATTTTCGCTCTGCTCAGGGATTTGCAAACTACATAGCCAGTTCTGGCAAAAATACTAGCAAATCAAATATGATAGCACAATAAAATAATTTCTACTTTGATCAAGGTGATTTTATCTGATTAAAAATTAGGAAATCTAGTAATACGTATTTGGCATGGATTGTAAAATGATGATGTTAACAGGTACTGAAAAGACATTGATGAAACCACACACAAAGATAACATTCTTGTCACTTAAAAAAATTGAATGGTAGATTCTGGAAGGGCAAAAGACAATCTTCCAAAGGAATATTTAATCCATTAATGCACAGCTTCATTACCTTTGAAATAAAGCATATAAAAAGCGACCCACTGCCATCATTAGCATTAGCGAACACTGAATCAGAAGTTCTCACTGGCACAGTAAGGTATGGGGTGAGAGATGTGGAATGATTCCAAGAAAGGAGAGACAGCATTGTGTTATTTACAGACAATATGGTTATAAACTAAAAAGACTCAAGAGGGTTGACCAAAACAACTATTTAAATCAGCGAGATTGTTGGGTGCAAGAGAAATAAACGTAAGTCAAGAATATCACTAAACACCAGCAATAATTACTAAAAAGGCCTAATAACAATGACTTCTTCAAAATGGATTTTTAAAGCATAAAATAACCAGGAAAAACTATTATAATATATGTGTGTAATCAACATAAAGAAATGACAAAAGTTTATTGAAATATATAAAGTAGTATTTTAATAAATGGAGAAAAGAAATTGCAAGTATATTGCAAAGTTGCCGTAGGTTCTCATAAATAGGCACAAATAAATGAATGTTCATTGCTTTCCAATTAAATAGTTAATACAATTACTATCAATATGCCAGTGGAATTTCTTAATGAAACAAATATTTATGAAATAATTCTAGACTTTAAAAAATAAACAAGGGAGAAAGGTTGGAAGTATTTTTTTAAATGGGGAATTGTTCTGCCAAATTTTAAAGTGTATTCTAAAGTTCGAACAATTAAGTGTTTTATTGGCGGAAGAATTTGCAAACAGATCAATGCAACAAACTAAATACGCACAGAAAGAAATCTCAAAAAAAATATAAGAACTAAGGAGATGATAAAGGGAACATGACACCCAAGGGGAATGGAGTGGATTAGTCATCAAATGGTATTTTTATTTATAAAGGAAACCTTAGATAAAAGAAGTAAATACAATTCAATAATTACTAATACTGGGACGGAGGAGGCACCTCTAAGATTAGCAATAAAAATACCACAAAGGAAAATACTGATAAGTCACATAATCTATGTACATACATCATATATAGATTGTATCAAAAAATGCCACATTTAAAAATAAAAAGTTAGGACAAACTGGAAAGGAATATTTTCAACAAATATGACAACAGGTTAATAGTCTTATTATTTTAAGACTATCACAAATTAAAGGAAAATTAATTACAAACTAAGAGAAAAACTTACTGCAATTCAAGACATCAATAGAAATGTGGGTTATATACAAAAGCAAAATGTCCAATAAGCCATAAACATATTTTTTAAATGTTCAGCCACACTGGCAATCAGTGAGGTGGGAATGAAAACAATGAGATATTGTCCAGTGCATATGGAACTGGCAAGGAGAAAGGGAGTTATTTTGTTCTTGTTTTAGTAGTGAATGTGATGATTCAATACTGCTGGTGGCAGGATAAAATAAATTCTGAGGGATGCAAATAAATTGCACAAACTTTCTGAAAACAATTTGATGCATTAGGAGCCGTAAAATTTATACCTTTTGATTCAATAATTCCATTTCTACAAATGTATCCTAAAAAAGAATTTAGAGCAGCACCCAGATGCAAATACGAGAACAATCAACACAGTATTAGCTTTGTACCAAGTACATTTCCCTTATTATCTAATACATGTTTTGCATTGATTCACATTTTCTAGTTAGACAAATTTATACTTTTAACATTTTATTTTGAGAAGGTTGAGATTCATGTGCGGTTATAAAATACAGTGCAGGGATTCTTGTACCCTTCACCCAGCCTCCCCCCGTAGGAACATCTTGTGTAACTGTAACACAGAATCACAACCAGGAAACGGGCACTGACAACTCCATGTTATTCACATTTCCCCTGCTTTACATGTACTTATGTGTGTGCATGTGGGTAATTCAATGCGATTTCATCACATGTAGATTAGAGAGACCACCACGACAGCAAAGGTACCATAGGGATCCCTCGTAGTTCACAGCTTCCCTCCCCCTCCACCCTGAGCCCTGGCGACCACTAACCTGTTATCCATCCCTCTCATTATGTCATTTCAGGAATGTCATATAAATGGAATCGGACAGGACATAACCCTTGGGACTGACTTATTTCACTCAGCAAAATCCCCTCAAGATCACCCCAGCTGTGCATGGACAGTTTGTTTCTTTTTGCTGCTGAGGAGGGTTCTGGGGGATGGAGATACCACCACTTTTCAATGTTCACCCACTGAAGGACACTTGAGTCTTTTCCAGCCTTTGGCTGCCATGAACATTTGTGTACAGGTTTTACAGTATTATCTTCAAGAGCAAAAAATAAATAAAAATGAAACACAATTTAGAATTCAAATGTCATCCAACTATAGGGAAATAATATAAATAAATTAGGGCAAACTGAATATTTTGGTGTCATTAAAAGTTATGTCTAATTGGTACATTAAATGAGTTAGACTCCAAGGTACAAACAAAAAATGACTTTCTGTTTTTCCCCTTCAGCCACCAGCTTCAGGAACGGAGCGTCTGACGACCTCTCTTCCTTGCTCCTGAGCAACATTTGGACACAAACCAGTTTTTTCGGTTCCTTTCAGGAATTTGATCATGCATTTTAAAGTATTAAAAGTCTTGTGCACTCTAAATCAAAATCTCCCTTTCATCCAGTTAGAATCTTCTTCCCTCCACCCAGGGGGAAGCGGGATGTGATGTGGCCTTTCCTCCCCAGCTGCTGTCCCTCCCCTCGCTAGTCTGCCATCCCTGCACCCTCCAGGGCTGGGTGAGAGGAAGGAGGAGGTGGGCACAGTGGCCTTCTACCATTGCACCAGGTTTCCTGTGGTCTCTTGACCCCATCCCCTCATGTCGGTTGTGTGGCGCTCTCTCTCTCTTTCTCTCTGTGCGTGTATGTGTGTGTTTCTGTGTATGAATGTGAGTATGTGTGTGTGTCTGTGAGTATATGTATGTGTGTATGTGTGTATATGTCTGTGTGTGTGTATCTGTGTGTATGTATGTGTATCTCTCTCCGTGTATGTATCTCTGTGTGTGTATGTGTTTATGAGAGTGTAAGTATATATGTGCATGTATGTGTTTCTCTCTGTGTCTCTGTGTATGTGTGTATGTCTTTATGTATGTGTGTGTGCGAGTATATATGTTCATGTATGTGTCTCTCTGTGTCTCTGTGTGTCTCTCTCTGAGTGTTTCTGTGTCTGTGTCTCTGTGTGTGTGTCTCTGTGTGCCTTTCTGTGTCTATGTGTGCCTCTCTGTGTGTCTCTGTGTGTCTGTGTGTGTCTCTCTCTGTATGTGTCTGTGTGTCTCTCTGTGTATGTCTCTGTGTGTCTCTGTGTCTGTGTCTCTGTGTGTCCCTGTGTATGTGTCTCTGTATGTCTCCCTGTGTCTGTGTGTGTGTCTCTCTGTGTGTGTCTCTGTGTGTGTCTCTGTGTGTGTCTCTGTGTGTCTCTGTGTGGATGTGTGTGTGTCTCTGTGCATGTCTCTGTGTGGATGTCTCTGTACATGTGTCTCTGTGTGTCTATGTGTGTGGCCTTTCCTCCCCAGCTTCTGCCCCTCCCCTCGCCAGTCTGCCACCCCTGCACCCTCCAGGACTGGGTGGGAGGAAGGAAGAGGTGGGTGCAGAGGCCTTCTGTCATTTCACCAGGTTTCCTGTGGTCTTTTGATGCCACCCCCTCATGTCGACTGTGTGGTTCTCTCTCTGTCTCTCTTTCTCTGTGTGTGTGTATGTGTGTGTCCAAATGTGTGTCTCTCTTTCTCTCTCTCTCTCTCTCTATCTCTCTGCATGTCTCCCCTTAGTCCCTGCCCTTGGGCATGCAGTCTTTGGAGTCCTCTTCCCTGGCTGGAGCCTCCGCCCTGCCGCTTACAGAGGCACCCACTGCCCTCCACCTGCACCACCCCCTACTCCAGCAGGCGACTGTGTGGTGAGAGGCCTCTTCCAGACCCAGGGTCCTTTCAGCCTGCAGGAAAGCCCCACTCTGCCAACTCTGAAGGTGCTTTGCTCCCGCCTGTGCCCTCTCTGTGCTCTGAGAGGAAACAGCCTCCAGAGCCGCCTGTGGAGTCGCTGATGGAGCTCTGCAGGACTTTGCCTGAAATCCTTCCCTGCTCTCTTTTCCCCACCCCCACCGAGTTCTCCTGGGAGTGCTTCTTTAACAAACCCTCACCTCAAGGGCTGCTCCTGGAGAACCTGACCCAAGAAGTTCTGAAGGTGAGAACGGAAGCCCACATGTTGGGGATGTCAAGTACCACATCCTCGTCTTGGACGAGAGCTTGGAATAAGGGGGTCAGGTGTGGATCACCTCTTAGATGAGGCTCTCTTCACACATTGTCTCATTTGATCTAGGCAAAAACCCCATGATTAAGGAATTGTCTTCCCATTTGGGACTCATTGTGAAATTAAGGGTTTTTCCTAAACCCGGGGTCCCAGGTTAGCAGCATCTGTATTGCCTGGAAGGTCGTTGGAAATGCAGGTTCTCAGCCTTGCCCCTGAATAGCTGAGGCACTGGGCTTTGAGAACCTCTGCTCCAGATCCTATACCAAGCCTGTGGAAGGGCCAGAACCGAAACCCGGGCCTAACGCCTGGTTATGTCCACTGAGATGGAAAAGTATGATGCAAAATTAACTATACTATATAATCCCAGTTAAAGCACATCTGAGAAAGGAAGGCAGATAAACGTGAAAGGAAGAGCCATTATGCTGTCTCCAATACCCCTTCGGTTCTAAGATTCTACAACCTTTTAAATATGTCTAACACATGACTGCGTATGTTGCACAGATCCAAGATTCCTTGAAAAGAAATAGTGGATAATGCTAAGCAAAGTTGAGTACTTTACCAAGCCCTGGAATGAATTAGCTAAAAATGTCAAGTGTAGTGTAGACTAAGGGGTGTCATGTTCCTCCAACATCAGAAAAAGTCATCCAGAAACAGGAGCCATTGCAAAGGGGGAGGGCTTTCTGAAGACAGAGACAGGATGAGTCAAAGGGAGTGCCTGGGGCAGACTTAAGGAGGTGCTCATTCTGAGGTGTGAACCCCCTCTTTGCACACCCCAGAGAGTGGTGCCTCCTTAAGAGTGAGCACTTTCTCAATTTTGCAGCCCAGATACCCTTACCCTAGTCCTGTCCTTGGAGCAATTGCACAAGACTGTCAATGACAAGGAGATTCTAGAGGTATATAGAGGCTTATCATGAGTGTCACAGAGAGAGAGAGAGAGTAGCCACGTAGTGGATACCTAGTGGAATATTTCACATCAGGTCTTTCTATAGGACCTCAGCTAATACAAAATGAACAAGGTTGGAAACCAACTCAAACATTAATGAGTAGAAGAAGGGAAATCATTAAAATGCAGAATTCCAGGCTCGGCCCCAAAGATTCTGCCCTCCCCACCACCCCATCTGGAGTGGGGCTCCTGCTTTTGCCCCAGGTGAGTCTGTGGGAGATGGTCCCATGACCACACCCCAAGGAACACTGCTTCTGAGCTGGGGAGGAGCCCTTCAGCACCTGCTCCAAATTAGGCACACTCCACTGCAGGTAAGAAGTTTTAGATGGCTTCAGAAAAATCATGAACTCACCCATTGAAAACGTAAAGCTCCAAATGTTTTCAATACCCCAGTATAGGTGGTTTCCTGGGAGCATGAAGTCTCCTGGGTGTTCCTTCCCAGAGGCCATTCCAAACCAACCTGCCCCCACTCCCGTGGAGGAAACAGCCGCCCGCTGCTTTGTTGCTTTTCTTGTCTAAAGGGCTCCCGCTTCCCTCAGTGGGAGTTTCATCCACACACCCAGAACTTCACACTCCTGGAAATAAGTCAACTTTGGCCAAATTACAGAACTCAAGTGCTGGGAGACCAATGGGACCTTGAAGATTCCTTTTGTCCATTAGCTTTACCTAGGATTCAGTGGTCTTTTTGTATTATTGCCAAAAGACAAAATTACAACAAATTCAGTTTGAAAATCTAATTGGCTTTTACTTGGAATTCTAGAATTGGACAACACTTCATTCCATAAATTAGAATGAATGTTCTGCTGGGGATGACAGTACAGACTGGTTAGTTTGTGGAAGGTGGGAAAAAGAAAATGGAACCATCAAAAAAGCAGATCGGTGAATAGCAGGTCACTACACTTTTTGGTGAACAGTGGGTCACTATGCTTTTTGGTGAATAGCAGGTCGCTTTTCTTATAAAGAGGAACTTCATTATGACACTGACTCAGACAGACTGGGCTGTTTCTGATTGGTTGCTATGAATCTACTGTTTTTAGGAAAAACTGGTCTGTTTGGGGCTCTACCTGCTTCCTTAAAGTTTTGGTGTGATTTTGTGTCACTTTGTATGAGTGGCTTCATTTTGGTTTGGTCTGGTCTGCTGGGGCCTAGTCCAAAGCAATGGATTCCCATAAACTTTTTTCAACATTAGTATTGAGTGGCAAGGAATTTATTATTGAACAGTACTATTATTTTGCTGTTCTTAATAAGGCATTGAACAAATTGATTTCTGTGTGACGGCAAAAGGGTGGAGATAGGGCTGTCCTGACCCTTTGTCTTTTTCCTTGTCTACAGTAAATCTGGGCCTACCATGCTCTTGGGGTGGCCCAGTCCTGCTGGCCCTCCCAGATGTCACATCAGCATCCAGACAATAGCCATGCTGGGCACTAGTTTTCACAACGGTCCTGCAAAGTAAATGTCATCATCTACAAGTGGCAGACCAGGAACCTGAGGCTCACCATATGAAAGGTTGATGTCAGCATCACTGCAGGGGTTAAACCCAGGACTCTCGAGTTCCCAGCCTGCACCATTCCCTTCACTGCTCATCATGAGAAGCCTCTGTCAACAGCCCCCAAGGCTTTCTTGTGACAACAGGACACTGGCAATCCATAGGTATGTCCAGAACCCTGGCTGGGTAGCTCTGTAACTCCATGCTTTAAAACCACAAGGGTACTATGGGTCAGAAACAGATCTGCCTAGAGATGCTTTGTCCACCCAACAGAATGTCCCCAGCTCTGTGCTGGTTGAGCACTGGACCAAGAGTGCCCTGAGAACAGGGACAACCCTCCTTCAATAGCCTTGGCCCTAACCACTGTAGGCACTCCATAAGCAATCATTAAACACACAAGAACCTAATCATGTGCCAGGCGTTCTGCTAAAGGCTTGCTGTGTTATTTCCTGGAATCGTGTGGCAGAGATAGTGGTTGTCTACACCAATCATTATTTTTCTTCCCTCCTTATTTATAGAGCCCTGGTATTTTCAGCAAGGCTAAATGGCACAGGTCAAAATCTTTATTCTCCTCTCTCACTGCAGTTAAAGTTAGTCATGTGACCAATTCTGTCTGACAGAACGGAAATTAATTGTTCTGTGAGAATACTGGAAATCCCTTCAACTGAGAAGAGCAGCCTTCAGTCCACACCATCTGTCTCGTTCCTGCTGCCAGCCTGGAATGTTGACATGATGGCTGGAGCTTTGTCAGCCATCTTGGACCATGAGGTGACCTTGAGGATGAGAGCTACATGAGGGGGCCAGGAAGAAAGAGAAGGGCCTGCTCCGCAATGATATCATAAGGGTGCCTTTCTGCTGGGCCGCAAGGCTCCAGACATTTTTAAACCACAGAGATTTGGGATTTCCCTATTCGACTGCAATTAAGCCTAACCCAAAATGTTCAATAAATGATCTCAGTAATCTTGAAAGGTAGACTAGGAAGGTTCAGAGTTGATTGTGGAATTTTCTTACTCCTCTGCAACTATGGCATTTGGGAGATTAAAGTCAGATCGAATATTCAGGCACTGCAGAGCACCCTGAAATGTTCTGGAGATGTGTTCTTCTCCTAAGCAAGGGGAAATGATGGCTGGTTGGTAAGTGGTGTCCACAAACCTGGTGTTCACACCCTCTGCCTGCTGCCTGTGGGTGAACAGAAAGTCAAAAGACTTTCTAGGCTTAATCTTGAAGTAAAAAAGAAAAGATATTGAAATACCACCTTACATTGACTGCCTTCAGCTACAGAAGAATTAACCACCATTAATCATTATAGTGATAATTGTACAATATATAAAATACACCATGTAAAGTATGCAATTAAATAATTGCCATTTTTCATAAGCTCTTATGGGATCATTTCAAGATAATGAGCAGGGTTGATAATGTTGTCAAATTAAACCTACATCATTTCTATGCCCATTGCCAAGGCATTTACCTCCCTAGGCCTGGTGTCCTCATCTATAAAATGAAGAACATGACCAAGATGCTCTCAGGAACCTTTGGATGTACGGATCAGGCAGGTAAACTGTTGCAGTTCTGGGCACTGGCAGAAATGGGGCCATTTACTTTGCCACCTGAGATTTGACTTGGAAATCTGAGAAAAATCTTACCATAACGAGAAAGTGATTTTTCCTTCATCTTGGAAATGCGCAGCACTTTTTGCTTCAAACATTCAAACAAGCTTGCTACAGCAAAGGGAATTGAGTGGCATGCCCCAATCTTGCCTGGGTTATGGCACATGTATGTCATGGGGATAAGCAGCTGAGGCTGCCTGTGGTTGGAGGGGACCGGCTGCCATCCCCACACCTGCCTGGCTGTCCCCAGGTCTGAGGAGAACCATACATGGCACATCTATAACCCACTCATGGCACACTGGAAAGTGCTGGATTCAAGTACCAGGAAATCAAGAAAAGTAAACCTTTTTTGCCTTATTTGTCTGGTTATCAGATTTACTTTTTTTGGTTTGGTTTTGTCTAAAATACAAGCACAAGGGATGGGACCTTGCAACAAACTATGCAAAGATATCTCAGAGCAACTTCCCCAAACCCTAGGCCTGTCTGTACACGGGCTCTCATTCTCTTTGCCCAGGCCCCGGCTGTGGGAAACCCTTTGGCTGGCCTAAGCTGCCAAGCCCTAGTGTGGACCGCAGTCCCATCCTTCCCTCTGGTGTCCTCAAACTCAAGCCCTAGTTTGTTCTGCCTCAAGGACAAGTCCCAGTCCCTCCTCTTGTGACCAGTGTCAATCTTCCACCAAACGATGGTCTGGGGATTCAGGGAAAAAATAAAAGAGAGACAAGTGCTGAAAATCCCTTCACCTAGTAAGAGCAGCCTTCAGTCCCTACCATCTGCCTCCTTCCTGCTGCCAGCCTGGAATGCTGACACGATGGCTGGAGCTTTGTCAATCATCTTGGACCATGAAGTAACCTTGAGAACGAGAGCAACATGAGGGTGCCGAGAAGAAAGAGGGGAGCCTGCTCCACAATGACATCATGGGGTTGCCTTTCTAGTGCTAGACTACCTGTCTCCAACCACCTTCTTTGGACGTGAAAACATTAATTTGATTTTGTTTTGCATCAGAGTCAGATGACTGTCATCCAGATGTCCCTCTTCATTGTTTATGAGCTCAGATGAAGGACAGTGGCAAGGGCTGGGATTCTGAAGTTAGGAGCCTTCCTTCTAATTCTAGTTCCTTCACATTCCTAACTGTTGCTTTTCTCTGTGTGAAATGGGAATGTGCTACTGATATTAATGAATATCTATTAAAAACCTATTACATGCCAGGTGCTATGCTGGGGTGGAGGGAGATTATGATAAGCAAGCCTGCCCCGGTGTGATGTGCAATGTGCTGCCCAGAACCCCTGAAGGGAGGACTTGCTGCTCAGAGGCTGGTGGGGGGTGTGGGTGGGCAGCCTCCAGCAGTTGGCCCCTTTAGGGTCCCATCGCCACAAAGCCACCTGCCCAAAGGCCCACCCTTCTCAAGGCAGCCCCCATCCAATTACAGATCAAAGAAGCAGGATGACAAACTGGCCATATTAACCCAACTCAAGATGCTTCTGAAGGGCTGTGCTAGTCCCAGATCTCCCCATGGTGTGGTCTGAGTCCCCATTGGGCCTCCAGGAATCACACCTTGATTTTTCCATCTGTCTACACGTGATTCAAGCCCCTCTCTGCCATGGGGGTTGGTCCCAAGGGCCCTCCTTAATAAACCTTTTGCCCACCAAACTCTATCTCAGAGTCTGCTTCCCAGGAAACCCAGCCTGAGATCAAGCAGGCTTCTCTCTCTCTCTGGCCACCAAGTTGAGGAGATAAATGATAAAGCAATTTTGTGAGGACTGTGTAGAGGAGCGAATGAGATGATATGTGTGAAAGCACTTCAGCAACACAAAACTACTGTTGAAGCTGTGGGTTACCTTTATTTCTAGTGTTTTGGAGTGAGTCAAATTGCTTGGGAAAAAGAAAAAAAAAAAAACCCTGCCAATTTTCCTTCTTCCCCATCTTCAAAGCCCGCAAGGCGTGTCTGTCCCAGGCAGCGGTGGCAATGCCTAGGGCCTCTCAGGAAGAGGAGCAAAGAGGACTTCAGGTACCCCAAGGAAATCTTGTGGCTTGTGTCTGCCAAACATCTGTCGTTAGCGCAAGCCCAATTCCAGAGGTTGCAAAAAAGAGAGAGCTGTGTGACCCCCAAGCCCAGCTGACAACTTTCCAAGTTCCACTATGCTATAGCCAACACTGCAGAAGCAGAATCCTTGGCTCCAAACCACTAGTGAACTCCTTCTAGCTCCAGGTTTAATTAGTTTTCATTGCAATATTAATGATCCTAACAAACCATTTCAACTTTCCTGTTTCACAGTTGGATTTCTTTATTTGGCATTTGGTCTCTTTATAAGAAAATCCCACATGCATCCTCCTCCCTGCTTGCCCCATCAAGAGGGAATAAGTTCACATTCTTATTTTGCTTATCACTTTGGCCAGCCCGGTGATGGTAGCTTTAATAATTTTGAAACTGGGAGCATTAAACACATCACAAACTGCCATACAAATAACATATAATATAACTCCAGGATTTTAATTACAGTGACTAATATATGTACCAATCCTAAAATCTCTGTAGTACCATTAGGCCACATGCATGGACATTATTGGGAGGTTTAAAATTTGCACAAGGTGTGTCATTAGTTGATCCAAGACCTTCCAGATCTAGTTCTCGCCTGGGACTCAGAATTCATTTGTTGGGCACTTTGAACTACCCAGCCACAGGCGGAGCTATTTTCATTAGTGACAAGGAAAAATGATTAAACACTGCCACCAGCTCAGGTCAGTTTTTGTTGAGGGCGAGTTTGGCCGCATGGCCGAGCAAGTAGGCATTTGCTGGGGGATTCCACTGGCTCTTTATTTTCCTTGCCTCTTCAATAGAAGAGAGAAGAAACAGTAAACAGGAACTATGCCCTGCCTGCTTCCAGAAATTCTCCAACCTGGCCTCAAGGGCATGTGATCTGGGTTTAGGTGAGAAGTCACTAGATTTTAGGTGCAGTGTCTTTCCAGGAAGAGACTGGAATGTGGGCAGGCTGTTGGATGGTGACTGCTGGAAACTGAGTTGCATCCCCCATGGGTCTCTCCAAAGAAAGACCAGAAGCCTGGACTCAAGGTCCAAGGATGTGCAATGAACTCACCCTCAACACGACTGGCAGCACACAGCAGCCAAGCCACACAGGGAAGCTGGGCTGAGCTTGCATTGAGCAGCCAACTCAGAGGTGCAGTCCATGTGACCAGACCCCAGCAAGCAACCTGGAAAGGGACTCATGACCAAGGAAGGCAAACTGGTCACACAGATGGGGTGAGGAAAGGGGCTAGTCTTGGACATTCACACTGAAGATGGAGAGCAAACCACTCTAGAGTCCATATGCTAGTGAGGAAGGAATTCCTTGCATTCTTCCAGTGCTTAGAAAGGGAAGGCTTTTACTGCCCACAGCTTGGGGAGCAGCTTCAGTCAGGACCCTTGACGTCGCCTCCTGAGTGAGAGGCCCCACTGCAAAGTTGTCCAGGCCAGGACCACTCCTGGGACAACATCCCCAAACAAGTGTCCCTGCCCCAGGCCTGGCTTTACCAACCCCTGTGCCCCTGGACACACACACCACAGCCAGAAGATTCCTCCTGAACTTGTCCTGTTCCTGCTTACAATCTCTCAAAACCCATAAAGTGCTACCTGCCACACACACCAAGAGGTCGGTGTCCCCAGTGGTCCTCATAGGACCTGTTTATGTCACTGCCCAGGACTTCAGAGGGCCCCAGAGCTCCTGGTAAGATCTCAATAACCAGTCAGAAAATGGAAGAGGATGAGAGGACCGATGTGCAACCACAACTGTGAATTATTTATTAATACATTTAACAGAAAATGTGCACAATCTGTATACTTTCTAATTACTAAATATTTGTGAAAAAAATAAAAGAAAACCTGAGAAATGAAGGGACATACCTTATTACTGGATGGAAAGTCTCAATCTCTTTAAAACTCAATCTCTCCAAATTGATCTATATATTTATTTCAGTTCCAAGTGAAATCCCAGAACATTTTATGTTAGTGGAAAGACAAATGATTCTTAATTTGCATGGAAATGTGAAGACCTAGAGTAGGCAAGTCACCTTGAAAAAAAGGAACAAAGTTTAAGGACTTGCAGGACCAGATCTCAAGACTTACTAGAAAGCTATGGTAATTAGTAGTTGAGGTTTTGGCATAAGAATAAACAAGGGTACCTGAAAGTTTTCAGAAAGGGAAAATAAAAATGGGCCTCAGCCTGGGCAACATGGTGAAACCCTGTCTCTACAAAAACAAAAGCAAAACAAAACAAATTAGCCAGGCATTGTGGCATGTGCCTGTAGTCCCAGCTACTTGTCTGGGGGCTGTGATGGGAGGATTGCTTGAGCCCAGGAGGTAGAGGCTGCAGTGAGCCAAGATGATGCCACTGCACTCCAGCTTGGGCCACAAAGTAATACCCTGTCTCAAAAAAAAATAATAATAATAAAAATAAATAATTTTTTTTTAAAAAACTGGATTTCCTAACAAGGAGGTAAAACCATTCACACTTCTGGCTCTGCATCAACCACACTAACTGCTAAAAGATTATGAAGCGGAGGGCGGAGCAAGATGGCCGAATAGGAACAGCTCCAATCTCCAACTCCCAGCGCGAGCGACACAGAAGACCGGTGATTTCTGCATTTTCAACTGAGGTACTGGGGTCATCTCACTAGGGAGTGCCGGACAATCGGTGCTGGTCAGCTGCTGCAGCCTGACCAGCGAGAGCTGAAGCAGGGCGAGGCATCGCCTCACCTGGAAGCGCAAGGGGGAAGGGAATCCGTTTTCCTAGCCAGGGGAACTGAGACACACAACACCTGGAAAATCGGGTAACTCCCACCCCAATACTGCGTTAGCCAGGCATAGTGGCGCACACTTGTAGTCCTAGCTACTTGGGAGGCTGAGGGAAGAGGATTACTTCAGCCCAGGAGTTCAAGGTTACAGTGAGCTATGATTGCACTACTGCACTCCAGCCTGAGGGACAGAGTGAGACTTTCTCTCAAAGAAAAACAAAATAATCTTCCAGAAAGAGGCAGTCTGCACAGAGTCTAGAAAAGGAGAGCTCAATAAATAATGATTTGACAATCTATTTTTATTACTATTTAGGTATCAGCTTAAATGTCACTTTCTCCAAGGAATTCTTTCAGATTCTTCAATCTAATTTGGATCTCCTCTATATACTCTTAAAGTATTTTGAACTTTTTCTGTACTTTCTTCATAAACACATTATAAATGAGGTTATAAGGTTATTTACACGATTATGTGTTTAATGTGTATCTATCTGTACTACTAAAATGTAAGCTCTATGAGGGCCACAGTAGGAACCTGGTCTTTTTCATTATGTCTTCAGTGTCTAGTATGGTACCCAGTAAAACATGAGTTCCCTGAACATTTACTGACTGACTTCCCTAAGCAGAAACTCTCCTCTTCTTTAAATATATCTGGTGTACATATTTGTTAGTGTTAATGTATAATTGTGAATAACGCCCTTTCACTACTCCATTGTCCCCTAAACACAAACATGCACATGCACACACATGCGCAATGCTGAAGGCTGTAAGGGCAAGAACTGTCTTCTTCATCTCTGTATTCTATGCCTCATTCAGAGCAGGCACTCAGTATTTATCTTCTGAAGTGATCCTAACTTTCTACCAGAACTCATTTGCTTTGAACCAGCAAACAATAAGGAAATAAACCATTCACCGGTAACTAGGTGTTATGCTGGGTCCTTATACAAATTATTTCATGATCAATTAATGAGCTATTGTGTTGAATGGTGACCAGTTAATAATAATGTATTGTATACTTCAAAATTGCTAAAAGAATAGATTAACATAATCACCACAAAAAAGTAATAAATTGGTGAGGAAACAGACATGTTAATTGGTTTGACTGAATCTATAATGTATACATAGATCAAAACATCCAACTATACTCTATAAATATACATATTATTTGTCAATTAAAAATAAAACCAACAAATTAGCTCATTTAATCTTCACAAGAAATTGTAGTCTCGTTGTGTTGACCAGACTGGTCTCGAACTCCTGGCCTCAAGTGATCCTCCCACCTTGGCTTCCCAAAGTGCTGGAATTACAGGTGTGAGCCACCCCACCTGGCCTTATTCTTATAATAGATAACATAGTATAGTGTTTATACTGACAACTGTAAATCAAAATTCAGCCATTAGCCTATGAGGTTAAAAAATGAAGTCTAATCAGAAGACAAAACTGTTTGACAATGGACACAAGATCTTCAGGAAAAACATGACAAAATTAGTAAATTTGGTCAAGTCTGAAATCAAATGTTTTGAGTTTTAATGAGTACTTCCCACTCCCAGACTTCCCCTAATTTTACCTAGTGTAAAGTCACATAAGCCTTCAAGACTCCTGAACTCCAAAGCTTAAAAGAAGAAAAATCTGAAAAACTCAAATGATACTCATAAAACACTAAAAATAATTAAGACCTAAAATAGAGACACATGATTTTAATCTCTCATGAATCATGGTCAACTTTAAATACATACAATGGGAGATGCAATTAGAAAATGACATAAAGTGAACATCTTTGGATCATCAGCTTACAAATATGGTTGTGGTGGACAAACAAAACAACTTGCCCAGCACTCACTTGCCATTTCTATCTATCTCCCATAGCATGGTTAATAGAGAAGACGCTTGGTCAGTAGAATGTGACAGACTTTCCTAACTGGTCCAAGGCTGGAAATGACATGAAACCATGTTGCCTGCCATGCATACAAAGCTACTCTGCCATGAAAGAGAAAATGCAGCTGATACAGAAAGTAAATTCTAAAAAGAGAGGGAATGTCCAACAATAGGAGTCCTGGAAGCCCAGGTGCCATTACACTTCTATAACTCAGCTATTCAACCTTCCCTCTAATTTCCAGTCATCTATATGTTATAGTTTGTTCTTAAATAATTTTCCTAATTAATGCAGTGTTCCTATAGTACAGGCCATAAAAGAAAACAAAAATCAAAATCAGGATTTTTTCAAAGCACGTATGAATAAAGTTACATTTAATATAATAATAAACCAAAACAATTTATTCATAAAGATACTTTTCTGGCCTCATCACTTACTCTTATAAACGGACATTACCTTTTCTGGTGTTCTAAATATTGAATTTTTTTCACGTGCGCCATAATTTGTAGAGCAAGATCTTCGCTGTATAATATGTTGGAGTCTCTCTAGCTCTTTCTTATAATAATCTCGTTCTTCTTCTATACCTTTCAGAAATGTATCTAAACGAGAAGGTGACCTGTCTCGACGTTTTATTCCATGTTCTAGTCTCATCCTCTCAACTTCCAGAGTAAGTTCTCTTTCTGCAAATTAAAGTGGTTAACTCTTAAAATAATGTTGCATACATAATGTTGATTAGACAAGTAAATTATATTAATAACTTTTAGAAAGAAAGCTACTAGAAATCATGAACTGTTCTAAATAACACCTGTAAGTACCAAATCTATTGAAGAGGTAAATATTGAGAGGAAAAAAGGAAAAAAAAAGCAAAAATTAAAAGTTTAAATAAAGTCCAATAGGTCCAAAAAAAAAAAAGATTATGAAGCAATGCCTTTAAAATCCTGGGAGAAAAATTTATTTTCAACCTGAAATTTCACACCCATACAAACAGTGAAAATGTCAGAAAGGAATAAAGGCCATGTTTACAAATGCCAAGATTTGGAAAGTGACTTGCCTCACACCCTTTCTTATGGTTACTTGAGAATGGACTCCAGCAAAACAAGGGAGGCAACCAAGGCTACGGAAGACACAATGCACAGGGAGCGCTTGAGCAAGCCCAAGAAAAAAAGGAAGGCAGTGCCCAGTGCCAGCTGCAGACAGTACTGAGAGCCAAAGCCCAGGTCAGAAAGGAGGATGGGGGTTCCAGGATGTAAAAAAAGGAACACGACCATGGTGAGTTTTTTGGGTTTTCTTTTCGTTACCATATATTTCAGACTAGGCACCAGTGAGCCTGGAGCCCAGAAGTGCCAACAGGCAAAAAGAAAAACAAAAGAGAAACAAATGAACAAAAAACCCATCTCTGGCCAAAATGCAAGGTGTCAGCAAACCTTCCCACAGCTGTAGCACCAGCAGAGCTGGGAAGAGGAGCAGCCCGCCCCCTGTTTCACACTCAGGAGCAGCAATGAATTCGATGCGCCCATGTGTGGCAAGCAGGGCCAGGGCCAGGCGGGCCCATGCATATCCTGCTTCATACAGGCCAGCAGCATTGGGCCTGATCTGCCTGCAGATGCAGAGCCAGCAGAGCCCAATGGGAACACCCATCTCCTGCTTCACAACAGCCAACAGCAGTGGTCCAATCTGTCTGGAGCAGTGTCGCCAATGGGGCTGGGGGCCAACCCATTTCCCATATCACACCTATGTATTCAGTATTTGTGGCAGCAGATTACCATAAAATTAGTGGCTTGAAATAACACAAATTTATTATCTTACTGTTCTGGAGGTCAGAAACTGGTTGTGAGTCTCACTGAGCTAAAATAAGGGCTTTGGCAGAGCTGTGCTCCTTTTTGGAGGCTCTGGGAAGAACCTGTTTCTTGCCTTATCCAGCTTCCAGAGGACACTTGCATTCCTTGGATCCTGGCCCCTTTCATCTTCAAAACCAGCAATGGCCAGTCAGATCTTTCCTATGCTGCCATCTCTTCCAATTCGGCTCCTCTATTAAAGGCTCTGTGATTACATTTGGGCCCACCAGGGTAACTTCCCTATTTTAATGTCAGCTGATTAGCAATCTCAATTCCATCTGCAACTTTAATTCCCTTTTGCCATACAACATCACATATTCATGGATTCTAAAAATTAGGATGTAGACATCTTTGAGGAGCCATTATTCTTCCTACCATACCACCTACAGTGGCAGGCCTATCTCCCCACATCAGCTATGTCAGCAGAGCAGGGAGGACTGCCAGAACCTGCATGCTAAACCTAAACAGAAAAACATCCTGCTAAAATTGAAGATTCAAATAAAATCAAGAGTGTCCTAACATAATATCCAGAATATAACTGAAAACTACTTATTATACCAGAACCAGGAAAATCATAACTTAAGAAGACAATAAACCAATATCAATAGAGAGATGAATCAGATATTGGAACTATCTGACAAACATTGTAAGGCAGTCATCATAAAATTGATTCAACTAATAATTATGAATTCTCTTCAAACAAATGAAAAAATATAAAAGTTCAGCAAGGAAATTCAAGTTACATAAAAACCATAAAACTGAAAAATACAAAAAATTTAAAACTTACTGGAAAGGCTCAATAATAGGGTAGAAATGAGAGAAGATAAGACAAATGAACCTGAGGATAGATAAATAAAATGTATTCAACATAAAGGACAGAAAGTAATTAGACTAAAGCAAAAAGCTAACAGAGCCTCAGGCCACATTGGACATTAACAAAAGATCTAAAATTCACATCATTAGAGTCCCCCCAAAACTGGAGAAAGAATAGGTGGCTTAAAAGTATTTGAAGAAAGAACGGTTGAAATCTTCCCAAGTATGGTGAGAAACATAAACTTAAAGATTCAAGAAGCTAAGCAAACTTCAAATAGGACAAATCAAAAGAAAACCACATCAAGATGCATGACAATTAAACTTCTGAAAATTAAAGACAAAGAACAAAACCTTAAAAGTATCCAGAGAGAATGAAAATGAAACTTTACTTAATTATGGTATATTTCTTATCTGAAATTCTGGAGTCTAGGAGGAAATGGACCATTTTCCACGTGCTAACTGAAAAAGACTGTCAACCTCAAATTCTATATCCAGTGAAACTATCATTCAGGAGAATTTGTAGCACTGAATGCTTACCATAGAAAAAAAGAAAAAGTTTCAAATCAATAATCTAAGTTCCTACCTGAAGAAGCTAATAAAGAAAAACAAAATAAGCCTTAAAAGTGAAAAGAATGAAATAATAAAAACAAGAGCAGAAATCAATAAAATTGGACAGGAAAACAAGAGAGAAAATCAATAAAAACAAAAACTTACTGCCTAAAATATTACTAAAATTGATAAACCTCTACCAGGACTGATAAAGATAAGAAGAGAGAAGACACAAATTACCAATATCAGGTAGAAAAGAAGAGATTTCACTACAGAGCCTGCAGCCACTGAAAAGAAATTTTTTTAAATGCTACAAACAACTTAACACTCACGGATTCAACAACTTAGAAGAAATTTGACCAAGTTCTCAAAAACCACAACTATAAAATTCAACCAAGATGAAATAAATAACCTGAATAGTCCTATAACTATTAAAGAAAATGAATTTGTAATTTTAAAGTTCCCAAGAAATAAATCTCCAAGCCCGATGCCTTCACTGGATAATTTTACCAAACAGAATTATATCAATTTTATACAATTTTGACAAGACAGTGGAAGAGGGAATAATCCTTAATTCATTTTATGAAACTGATATTGCCTTGATACCAAAACCAGACAAAGATATCACAAGAAAACTATAGATCAAAACCTTATGAAATTGGATGCAAAAACCTTCAACAAAATAACAGCAATTCTAATTCCATGATGTATAAGAATAATTATATACTACAACCAAATGGACTTTATTTTAGCTGTATAAGACTTCTTCAGAATTTGAAAGTGAATCAATGTAATCCACCATATCAACAGGCTAAAGAAGAAAAATCACATGATCCTATCAATTGACACAGGAAAAATGTTTGACAAAAGACAACACACTTTTATGAAAATAACAATTTAAAAAAAAACTCCCAGCAATTTAGGAATAGAAGAGAATCACCTCAAGATGATAAAGAGTACTTACAAAAAAAAAAAATATGTACAGCTAACACTATACTGAATAGTGAAAAAAAGTGAATCCTCTCCCACCAAATCAAGAACAAGGTAAAGGTGTCTGCTCTCATCACTCCTATTCAACAAAGTATCAGAGGTTCTAGCCACTGCAATAAGATAAGAAAAATAAATAAAAGGCATACAGATTGGAAACGAAGAAATAAAACTGCCCCTATTTGCAGATGCATAATTGACTACATAGAAAATCCCAAGGAAACTACAAAAAAATCTAAAACTAGCGAGTTCATGAAGGTGGCAAACTACAAGACCAACACACAAAAATAAATTGCATTGCTACATACACAAACAAATATTCTGAAACTAAGATTAAAAGCATGATGTCATTAACAATTGCTCCAAAGAAAATGAAACACTTGGGTATAAAATTGACCGTGTGTATAAGATCTGTATGCTGATCATCATTAAATGTTGAGGAAAGAAATCAAAAAAGACCTAAATAAGGGAGCTACATCATGTTTATGGATTGGAAGACTCGCCATAGTAAAGGTGCCAGTTCTTCCCAAATTAATCTATAGGGTTAATGAAATTACTATCAAAATTCCAGCAAGTTTTTTGTAGACATGGACAAAGTATTCTAAAATTTATGTATATGAACCTCAAATAAAATAACTCAGACAATCAAGAAAAAACAGAATGAAGGAGGGTTAATCACTCTACTCAATATTAAGTCTTATTCTAGAGTTACAAAATTCAGCCATTGTGGTATTGGTGTGGGATAAATACATAAAACAATGGAATGGAATAGAGAACACAGAAGTGGACCCACACAAAATGTTTGTGTCCATTTTCTAGAAGTGCCATAATAAAACACCATGACGAGATGGCTTAAACAACAGAAATTTATTTTCTCATAATTCTGGAGTCTGGATATTCAAGATCAAGGTGTCCACAGAGTTGATTTCTTTTGGTGAACTCTTCTTGGCCTATAGGTGGCTGTCTTCTCCTCATGTCTGTGTCTTCAACTCTTCTTATGAGGACACCAGTCTTACCGGATTAGGACCCACTCTAATGACCTCATTTAATCTTAATCACCACTTTAAAGACCCTACCACTAAATACAGTCACATTCTGAGATAGTAGAGGTTAGGACTTCGATACGTGAATTTCAGAGGGGACAGAATTTAGCCCATAACAAGTCCAGATGATTTTTGACAAAGGTACAAAAGCCACTCAATGGAAGAAACAGAGTCTTTATGACTGGAGCAATGAGATATCCAAATAAACGTCTACCTAAGTCTCACATCTTATACAAAGATTAACACAAAACAGTGGACTGCAGACTTCAATGTTAAACAAAAAACCCTAAACCTCTTAGAGAAAGACAGGAGTGAATCACTGGGATCTAGAGCTGGACAAAGAATTCTTAGATTTGACCCCAAAAGCACCAGCTATAAAAAGAAAAATGATACAATGAGCCATGTCAAAATTTAAAACTTACTCTACAAAAGACCTTGGGAGGATGAAAAGACCTGGAATAGATATTTGCAAATTACGTATCTCACAAAGGACTTATAGCTAAGTACAAAGAGCTTTAAAACTCGAGGGGAACAAAGCAAATAATCAAATTTTAAAATGGACAAAAGACATGATCAGATATTTTACCAAAGAGGACGCACAGATAAAAAAGAAAACACACAAAATGATGTTCAGTATCAGTAATCACTAGGAAAGTACAAATTAAAACTATGAAAAGCCATCACTACATACCTATCAGATTGGCCTTTTGCAATCTTTAAAAAGTGATGCAGAGAAATGGATCACTCACATATTGCTGACAGAAAGATAAAATAGTATAGCCACTCTGGAAAACAGTTTGGCAGTTTCTTAACCAAGTAAATATGCAATTATCATATGATCTGTCATTGCACTCTTGGCCATTTAGCTCAAAGGAATGGAAATTTATCTTCACACAAAATCCTGTGCCTGTGACAGCCCAAGTCCAAGGCTTGGGAAGTGGTTGGGTAATGTGGAAACTTACCAGTTCCAAAGGAAAGTGACAATGGATGACCGATGGAGAACCCTGTTTAGAAGGAATGTGTGGGCATGACATTCATGGCATTTGTTTTCAGGAACACCCCTCATTTCATGCTGTTCGACACTTTCTGTGCCCCACTGCCTATCTGTATGTCCAGACCTCTTGGTTTAGTCACTGCTGCCTCAGCCTGTGACAAACTAGCAGGTTTCAACCTACTTCGGGAACAGCACCTTCCTCTCCTGGACCCCACACCTCAGACCTCTCTTGCTTTCTGCCTTAGACCCTTTCTGATGCCAGGACATGTGGGGACTCCTGTGGGGATCCACTGAGCATTCACACAGGTGCAGTCCCAAAGTGCAGGGATGTTAATACCCAGGACCACCCTTGGCCTATCAGACGAGAGGAACCAAAAGATGAAAGACTCCCTACCTGAGCCCCAAGAAGACAGTTCTGAAAGGCATTTCAAAAGGCTCTTCAGAAGATTCCAGCCAATGGAGTACCAGTCCTCTCCCTTAGCTGTGAGCAACCCTGTTTTGAATCCTGGAAATGCCTCTGACTTTTTATCTGCCCAGTCCCCAAGTCCTAGACTTGGCATCCCTGGAACGTTTCCAAAATGCACTGCCTGTTTTTGTCTGCTGGGATGACCCAAAATAAGATGCCTAACAAAGATTTAACAATGGCTGCTGAGTACCACAGCCAAAGAAGCCTACCCTGTCCCTCACTGCCTCTGAGTAGTGTCGGTCCCCTTAAAGCCACTGGTGCCAAGGTTAAGAAGTAACAATGGAGCAGGTCAGACAGGGAGAGAGAGACTGGGTACTGAGTCCAGCCCAGGTGGAGCTAGTTGAGGCCAGAAACCAGGTCGGTGACAAGAGACATCAAGCCTAGATGGGGGAGGGTGGACACCACCTCCAAGGGGCAAGTTCAAGGTCAGAGCCAGCAGATGGGTGACAGGCAAAGCAACAGAATCAGGGGACTCACAGAGAACATTGCACAAGAAATAATTTAGGTGTAGTCAGTACCCTCTCAAAGGTCTTCTGACCCACCTGGCTCCACCCAAGAGCCTCCACTGTTTTAAAGGATGAGTATCAGACAGAATCCAGCATCTGGCATCCAGGGGCTCCCATGGCACAGGTAAAAAGACGCAGCCTTGAGAGTGCAGGTGGCCTTTTTGTCTTGCTGAAAGACCTGGCTTTGAAAGAATGAATATCCTCTGGGAGGTGACCAGCTGGCCTATAGGTGAGGTTGTGAACTGGCCTGAAAATTCTGAGTTACCAGATGGTCACTCCAGAACCAGTGGGGCTCCTCACAAGGGCAGGGAGTTTGGTAGGGTGTGGTCCTCCTGATCCAAAAGGCTGAAAACTGATATTGGATGAGGGAGAAACTTGTCCAGAAACCCCAGATATCTTGAAGAACAACCTGCCATATCAAGTGAAGAAAGAGACTTGACAATGTGCTAGCAAATTTTTAAAAACAATGACCCAAGGAAAGAATGGGGTCAGGAACCCACATCACACAGCCTTGTACGCCTGCTTGCAACAGTGAGAGTGTGAGTAAGGTCCAAGATCACAGTGCTATCCATCTGTCCATTCATCCATCCTACCGTTCATCCATCCATCCGCCCATCCATTTGTCCATCCATTCATTCATTCACCTGCCTGTTCATGCACTCATTCATCCATCTATCCACCTACCCACTTATCCATCCATTCATCCATATGTCCATCCACCTATCCATCCATCAACCCACCCATCTGTCCATGCACCCATTTATCCATCTATCTATTCATTCATCCATCCACCCATCCATCTGTCCATCCACCCATTTATCCATCTATCTATTCATTCATTCATTCCATCCACCACCGCCTGTCGCATCCACCCATTTAATCGACATCCATATATCCATCCATTTCACCCACCCACCCATCTGTGCCATCCATCCATCATCTGTCCATTCTATCATCTATCATTCATTTATCCATCTGTCTGTCAGTCTACCTGTTCCATCCCTGGTCATTCATCTTATCCATTCATTCATCCATCTGTCATCGTGTCATCCATTCATTGCACTTCATCTGTCCCTCCATCCCCTTATGCACTCATTCATCCATCTGTTCATTCAATCACTCATCTATCCATCTACCTATTCTTTATTTCATTCATCTATTCATCCATCCATCCATTCATCCATTCATGTATCCATCCACCTTTCCATCCATTCCTTCATTCAGGAGACCTTTGCTACATTCTGGGAGCCCACATGATGCCAGGCCCTGGAAGATATCAATGACTATGACACAGTCCTTGCCCTTGAGCAGCTCATGGCCTCTCCAGGGAGATGGATGCCACATCCAGTGCCCTTGGCTAAAGAGGTGCCCCTCCTTTTCCTCTCATTGCACCCCACGCTTCCCTCATCAAAGAGTGTCACAATTGTTTGTATGACTTCCCCCTGGGCTGTGAGCTGCGTGATGGAAAAAGCTCACACTCACACAGACGAGCACTATCCTCAGTGCTCTGCATAGCACCATCCTCAGTGCTCTGCATAGATAATTCTTAGCAACCCAAAGAAGCAAGAACTTCACAGCTGAGGAAAATGAAGCCCAGAGGGGTGGAGTGATTGGCCCAAAGTCCCAGAGGTAGTTCAATCCAGACACTCTGGCTCCAGAGCCTGTGCCCTGGCGCATGACCTTCAATGTCTGGTAGGAAAGCTGGCTGGGATGCTGTGTTCACTGCAAAATCCCAGAACCTTGTGCACTGCCTGGCCCCTCGAAAGGCCAGGGAAGGGGTGTGACAGCAGCACAGGGAAGGGGTGTGACTGCCTGCTAGGTACCAGAAGGGAGAAGAGGGAAGGGAGAGAGGAGGGGGGAGAGAGAGGGGAGGTGGGAGGGAAGGTAGCAGCCTTGAGCAGGGCTCCTGGGACTGGGATGTATGACCTGAAAGAGGATCAGTGACAGTGATATGAGATGCCATGTGAGCAGGGTTGATTCTGAGGGGCTCCTATCCAGCAGGGGTGAGAAATCATGTACACACTTGGGCAGGGAATGTGACAAAATCAGAGCATCAATTGCAGGGCTGTGTGACATAAGCCGGCAGCAGGGAGCCCAGGGCAGGCAGAGTGGTCAGGATGCGGTTGCAGGGACCTGGATGAGGCTGCGGGAGCAGGCCAGAGTTGGGTGGCACTTGGGGAGAGGGGAGGGGAAGGGAGGCAGTGGAAATGTCCAAGCTTGTGTGAATGAGTGTGTGATGGTGCCCCCAACCCCCAAAATCAAAACTACCATTTCCTGAGTGCCTAATATGTGCCAGGCCCTAAGGCAGGCCCTGACATAGCATCTAGTTTTGCAATGGCAACAGTGCTACAAGTGGGTTTTTTCCTTCTCATTTTACGGAGGAGAAAATTGCCTGAGCTTCTGGAAGGTCCCATGGGCAACTCATGATGTGGAGGATGGGGCGGGGGATCTGTGTGACTCCAGAGCACCATGCCCTAGGAGGCTACACTCAGATCATCTTCACTCAGCAAAGAGCATGACACGGGGACAGTTGACCAGGCTTTGTGAGTGGCGTGGTGGCCAAGAGCCAAGCTACAAATCATGCCACATTGCCACGAATCTATGCGTGGTCTGCTTGCTCCAGCTGTCTCAGCTCAACCGGATCTATTGACGATTCACTAATCCAGCCGATAGCTGGGCAGCTGACCCACAGACTCACGCTGCCTGGCCCAAGGCGCCACCAAGCCTGCTCCCAAGCCCTCAGATTAGTGGGTGTTAGTTCATCATTAAAGAGTCGCCTTCAGCATGATTTACCTTGCCCAGGGTGCCCTGGACAGCACAGCAGCAGGCACCCCGAATGTCTGCTTTCCTGTGTGGCATATCTCTTCCCTTGAGCATCCTGGTTTAACCCATCTGTCCATGGCCGTCTCAGTAAACTTTATTCCTGACAAGCTTCAGTGGCCTGAACAGTGGCCCCCAAAAAGATATGTTCAGGTCCAGATCCCAAAAATATGTGGAGGTGACTTTACTGGGAAAAAGGGTCCTCGTAGGCGTGATTAAGGATCTTGAGATGAGGAGGTCATCCCAGTGAGTTCTACATGCAATGACAGGTGTCCTTGCCTAAGAGAAAGAGGGTATTTGAGACAGATAGAAGAGGCGGAGGCAATGCGACCACAGAGGCAAAGATTGGAGTGATACAGCCACAAACTAAAGAACAAATGCAGCCACCAGAAGCTGGAAGAGGCCAGGAAGGATGTGCATCTAGTGCCTTCAGAGGGTGCCTGCTTCCACCTCGCTTGGACTTCTGGTCTCCAGAACCATGAGAGAATGAAGTTCTGTTGTTTTCAGCTGTGTAGCATGTGGGTAACTGGTGACAGCAGCCACAGGGAAGTAACTCACACAAGCTGACTTGGGTTTCTGACTGGAGCATGAGTTGCTATTTGCAGGAGAATTTGTGATCTCATCCCTCAGGCCTATGAGCTGGTCGGGTCCTGTTCTGCCCTTGGCTGGAAAGGGAATCCCGAGGTTGCATCTGCTGCTTGGGTGTGGAGCTCTGGGCCGGAGCAAGATGAGAAATGGGCCTATTTATAAACGAACAGAGCCAGAGGGCGGGCGTGGGGTCGGCCGAGGGCTTCACCAAGGTCAGAGGCCCAGTCCCAGGGGGACAGGAGCATTGCAGAGAAGAGCAATGCCCTGAGAGGAAGGCGGGGGTGGTGCCAGGGCACTTGGGGCCTCTCTGAGTAGCGGGGCTGTGGTCTCTTTCTGAAAGGCCTAACATAGGAATGTCCAGCTGGCTTCCAAGTCATATCTGGTGTCTCGGGCGAAGGGCAGGCCCCAGTGGGTGGGAGCAGATTCTTTCCTGCTGCCTCATTGCAGCTCTGAGAAAGGAAGTGTGAGTGCCCAGGGCGGGCGCTCTGCACAAAACCCGCAGCCCGTCTGTGGGCAGTTGAGCCTGCCGTCTCGGGGGGATGCTGTCACGGTGAGTGGGCCTCTGTGCATCTCTGAGTTTCCTGCTCTCTTGGCAAGGCCAGGTTGGAGGGACTTAGTGGGCGGTGTCTCAGCCTCGGGCCATCACACAGAGGGCAGGCAGGAAGCATAGTGCCAGGGATGCAGGGGGACAGGGACCCTACTGATGAGTGACTGAGTTGGACCAGGGTCCACCCTCAGCCCGTCTGGTACTGGGCACAGCTGGGCGAGAGGAAATCCGGGCACACTGGCTGGTTTATTCAGCCCCTCCCACAGCTGTGTGCCGGGAGGCGCCTGTGCACTAGGGGCTTGGGAGCTGCAGAAGGCTTTCTCCAGGGCAGGAGTGGCCTCTGGCCCAGCTACCAGTGAGGACCCCTGGATTCCTTCACATCAGTGACCATATCATGTGTATGCCTGAGTCTTACAGGCCTTCAAGCACCTCTACCTGAAGGAGTCCATCTCTGACTGAGGAGCTTTCCAGGAAGAAGAACGGTTGCAGCCTTTTACCTGCTCAGGCCTAGAAGGGACAACTTTAATAAGCCTCGAATCCCAGCTCCATGCCCTCCTTAGCTGTGTGACATTGGACAAGTCACTCAACCTCACTCAGTCTTGTTTCTCATCTGCGAAATGCAGATAACAGGCCTACTTCGTTGAGCTGCTAGGGAGGTTAAATGAGACAATAAATGTGACCAAAGTTCTAATCTAATGCAGATGTAATTATACTAAGAATCTTGAAATGAGATTATAATTATCCAGGAGGGCCCTAAATTTAGTGGCAATGTGCCCTTATAAGAAGAGGCACACAAAAAGGAGAGAAATGCCTGGATAGGAGAAGCCAGGTGAAGATGGGGACCGAGATTGGGGCAATGCGGCCACAGCCAAGGAAGCCACCAGAAGCTGCAAGAGTCAGGAAAGGATCCTCCCCTGGGACCTTCAGAGGGAGCACGGTCATGCCAAAACCTTGAGTTCAGACTTCTGGCCTCCAGAACCACGAGGAATAAACTTCTGTTGTTCTGAGCCACCTAATTTGTGGTAATATGTTATGGAAGCCACAGGAAACTAATACAACAACCTGCAAACTGGGCTAGTAATACGTACCTCTTACTTTTGTGGGAGGATTTTTTAAGTGTTCATAAAAGAAAAAACCTAAAGATCCAATCATCAGAAATAGGTATAGATTATCTGCACATTGACACAAAGGAATAGCATGCAGTCAGACAAGGAAGAAGTTTGTAGTTAGTAACCAGGCAAATGTTCATGTTCTGGTATCACGTGGGAAAACAGAGCATCAGAATATAAAATTGCAAATGTCTCTGAATCTAATTTTGTTTTTTAAAAATATGCTGACACTTTGGCAGCCTGAGGTGGGTAGATCACCTGAGGTCAGGAGTTCGAGACCTGCCTGCCCAATGTGGCAAAATCCCGTCTGTACTAAAAATACAAAAAATTAGCTGGGCGTGGTGGTGGGCACCTGTAATCCCAGTTGCTTGGGAGACTGAGGCAGGAGAATTGCTTCAACCTGGGAGGCAGAGGTTACAGTTCGCTGAGATCATGCCATTGCATGCCAGCCTGGGTGGCAGAGTGAGACACTGTCTCAAAAAAAAAAGTATGCTGAAAAAGGAAAAAAATAACACTGACCACCGCTAGGCAATATGATACCGTGTTCTTTACTTTCTTTGTTGTTATTTTTTCTCAAATGTGTCTCAATGAATATGTTACTTTTATTTTGAAAAAAAAAAATGGAACTGTTCTAAAATGATTTCTTCCTGCAAATATCACATAATTGTGTAAGAGTCACTGCAAGCCCACTTTCTTTCCACCTGCAATCTCATGAGAGCCTTATAACAGCCCCAAAAGGAGGTCATTATTCCATTATTCTATTCTGCCATTATTCCATTCTGTAGGTGAGAAGGCCAGACTCTGTGAGGAACTTGTCCAAACACGGAGACAGCCTGTGTCCCAGCCTGAGGGTCAAACGCAGCCTTATCAGCTCCTGGAGCCCATGTGAGGGAAGCCACATCCCTCATCCCAAAGACAAGGGCTTCTGCCTGAGCCAAGCACTGGCTGCCACCATCAGCCTCCCTCTTTCCCAACCACGCCCAGGGCCTGGCTGTGTCCATCAAGTCGGACAGCAAGTAAAAGTCTCAAGTGCCCTCCAGGCAGAGATAAATAATGGAGAGCAAGATCCAGGGATTCTGGTTTCTGATGTTTAAATAGAATGAAGGATAAATCATTTCTGCTAACTGTTTTTACCTGGCTGTGGGAAATGATGCATCGCCATCTTTTAAAAGAAAATTAAGCCTTTAATTCCATGGCACATATAATAAAATGATACTTCAGCTCTCTGCACTGAATATATGGCCCATCCTGTCCTAATTTACTATTTCGACACAGCCTGAAATGTTCTGAAGTTATTAATGTGGCAATATATTCAAGCACAAAACCCAGCCTTCAAAGACTGTTGAAGCACTCAATTAACGCAATGGACGGCTGTGTGGGAGCCAAGGGGGGCAAATGGCAGGAGGCACCATCCTGGGAGCTGGGTGCATGGCTCACTCTGCCACCGAGTGCTGGGGTGAGCTGGAGCCTCCATTTCTTCTTCTGTAAGGCAAAGACTATGGTTCTTAACTCACAAGCGTGCGGTGCCTGGCTCTCACCCTTTTCCTCCCTTACCTGCATACCGGGTTGCACCAGCTAGCTCATTCTCATTCTCTTCCAACACTGGCTCAAATGCTATCTTCCTTCTTCAGACTGTTTGACAGCCCACAGGAGTACTGCAAATACACACATATATGTGGAACTGCCCATCCCAAGGCTCTGAGCTGACACTTTCACTGTTTTTTGAAGAATAGGCCTTTGTGAACAGAGAGCTGGCCCAATGCCATGGAAAAACATACAGGGACGAAGTTTCAGTATACGGTAAAGGACAGGGGCTTGGTAGATTCTAGACTCATGTTCATCTCCCTGAGTACTCGCTCCTCTTCTGCCCTCAGGTGATGCTGACCAGAGTAGCCACCATAGCCGATGGTCAGCAGATCCCACAAGCCCTCCCTGCTCCTTAGCAGTTGAAAGAGCCACTGCATGGAGACTTCTGGATGGGGACACTGTGAGTGGCAGCCCTCCTGTCCTGCAGAAACTTCCACATGGGCTCAGAGTTACCACTAGGGTCTCCAGGGTCAGACCCTCTCCTCAGCAGAGGGGCCCATGCAAAGCTGTCCAGCCACCCCATGCGTTCTCCAGGGCAAAGCTCACCTCCTGTTTAAGGGACATGATTTGGGGTAGTTAATTTAGCTTCTAGCAACTCATAGGGAAATTACAAACCTATGTTTGAGGGGGGAAAGCACATATCGAATTCTCAATTACGGACCTGATCCTGCAGTAATGGAAGTGAGAGAAGACCCTCAAGCTGGTGACCTGAGGTGAGGACAATGGCCACTGATAAGACTAATTTTCCAAAGGAGCAAGGATGCCCAGGCTCCTGGCCAGGCGACCTTAAGCAAATTATTAGACAATAATAGTACCTCACTCTTAGGATTACTGTGATGATTAAAAAGGGTCAATATGTGACAATCATTCAGGGCTGTACCTGGCACATGGACCCAGTCACCATGTGCTAGCAGTGGAATGTGCCAGCTTCCCAAAATTTCACCAGACCATAAGTGACATCCCCACATTCACAGAGGAAGTAAGGGTTCAGCACTAGGAGTCTCACTCAAGCTCATCTTCCTCATGTCTCCCAGGCAAGCCTTCGGCCAGTAATACATACTCATTGAGAAGAACTGGAAAATATGTAACAAACCTGCACATTGTGCACATGTACCCTAGAACTTAAAATATAATAAAAATAAATAAATAAATGAAAAAAATAAAAAATTCTGTCCTAAATGACCCCTTCCCTGCCCTCCATGAGCCTCAGGGCCACCTTTCCTCCCACCAGACCCCTGCAGTGGCTTTCTGACTGACTGTCCTGCTCAGTCTCATCCTACAACAGTCTGCTTTCTATTCAGGCAGTCTTTTTAAAATGCGTAGTAGGTCATATCGGCCCCTGATTGGAGCCACCACTGGCATCCTGTAATCGAATGAAATGCACATCCCATGCCCTCGCTTTTGAGGTTTTATGTGGTCTGGCCCTGTCTGCTCTCTGCTCTTCTCTGGAATCCCCTGCTCCAGCCCCCAAATGCAAATGCCAGAAAGCAAGGACTCTGTCTGTCTTGTGCACTCCTGTATCCCCTGTTGTCTGGTTCATGGTGATTACAAAACAAAATCTTCTAGAATAAATGGATGATTCAAATCCATGTGAACAAACTGTACTGCACTGCACCAATGGATAGAGGGAATGAATGCTAATAAAAATAAATCACTTCAACTCAGCTCCTTTCAGTCCCTCCCGCTAACCCAGGAGCCAGTGGGCCCAGATGAAGAAGAAGTTTGCATACAGCCAGGTTGTATCTCCAAGGAACAAGGTGGCCCAAGAGGGTCCACTGCATCAGCTGCACAGACTGTGGGCTGCACAAATCCGGGGTGTGCCATTGGCCCTGAAGAATACTCCTGGAGTTTTAGATGGAGCAGTAAAGTACAGTAGCCCTGGATCTCCCAACCTCCCTATCAGGGAATGCCCCCACTAAGACCCACCCCCTCAGCCCTGCCCAGACCCAGCTGTGCATCTCTGCCTCAGCTGGTTTCTTCCTTGAGAATTCTCAACCAATAAACCAGGGAACACCACAGCTGTGTGCCGGGAGGCGCCTGTGCACTAGGGGCTTGGGAGCTGCAGAAGGCTTTCTCCAGGGCAGGAGTGGCCTCTGGCCCAGCTACCAGTGAGGACCCCTGGATTCCTTCACATCAGTGACCATATCATGTGTATGCCTGAGTCTTACAGGCCTTCAAGCACCTCTACTTGAAGGAGTCCATCTCTGACTGAGGAGCTTTAGCAGGAAGAAGAACGGTTGCAGCCTTTTACCTGCTCAGGCCTAGAAGGGACAACCGATCATCGCTTTGGAGAGGAGGCAGATGGGGAGAAGGGAGACTGTGATACTATCAAACGTGCTTTCAGTCCCATTTACATCGGCTGTGCACCCTGAGCTCACCATTTTTCTGAGCTTTGAGCTCTGAGCACATAGAGATCTCAGAACATTTTGGCTGCACTGAAATGGATCTCTGTGTGGCAGGGCTAATCATAAAGCACATACCTTGTGGCAGACTCAGTATACATGAATTCCACCAGTGTGAGGCTCTTCGGTTCAGCCACAGTGGACTTGGCCTCACTTCCCTTTATGCACTATAACAGCCAGTGTGAAGCTACCACTACTCCTTCCTGCAGATGAGGTCACTGGTGGCCCGAAGAGTTTCAGCGGCTGCCCAAGATCCCAAGCTGCTGGTGGTAAGACAATGACAATGGGGGCTCTGCTGATGGGCCCAACAGCTCCCAGTGGGCAGCAGTGTTGCCCTGAGGCCCATGGGGCATGGGAGTCAGAGACTTTGATCTTCAAGACTCAGCCACACATGGATCTCAGGGACCAACACTCTCTCCATCCCCTCTCCACTCCCCATCTGCCTTCCAGGCGCTTTGTGGATCTGTCGCTTAGCCTAAAATTGGAGTGGAGGGGAGGTGGGATTCCTCTTGAAAACAAAAGCCCCACCCCGTAACTGAGCTTGGCTGTCAAGCTGAAGCCTGAAACTAAGTCTGAAAACCTGGGACAGTGCTGCTGACAGCCTTGACGACAGCCTAGCTGGGAGCCTGGCTATATTTAGCCATTTGCTTGACCTAACATGCTATCTATGATCAGCAGAACCATAGCACTAGGGAGCAGGAGGGAGGTGGTAGAGAGTCACCGCCCTCACCTCCATGCCGCCCCAGCTGTGCAGCCTCAGTTGGCTGCTCCGGGCAAGTTTCCATTTTCTGAACACATTTTTGCTTCCAGTGTTAAGGAGGTTTTGTAATTTGCTTAGTGCTTTTGACCTGAGAGAAATAGGCAGCACAGCAACCTTGTTAGGAGGCAGAAGCTAAAATCAATCAGCTTTGCTTGCAGCAGGAGGAATCTGAGCACAAGGGGATTAAGAAACACATCGGCTGTGGGTGGCAAAGCCAGTTTTCCTTCACCATCCCTGAGTAATTACAGCATTACCAGGGAGTTTGTGTGCATTGGCATTCACAGAGTTGTTTTTTCGGAAGGGAACTTGGGCTATTCAGCAGGATGGACTCAAATCCTAGATAATGATGCCTCCTGCCTCTTAGAATTTTTGGAAAAATCGAATGAAATAGAACAGGAGAAACATGCATCACAATAAATGCCATGACTTTTTCTCCTCTTCCCTCCATCCTTTTTTTGTTGATTTATCCCCATTCTACAGGTGAAGAAACTGAAAGCAACACTCCAAGAAGGTGGTTTGCCTAAGTTCTCAGTGGGGACTCTAGCAATATTTGAGTTACAGACACATCAGTGTTTCCCATCTCTGGGATTGACTTGTGCTAAGTGGTTCAAGCAAATCAAGGCAAGGGGCACTAATTTTCCAGAAGCGATCTTACCTCTGCTGTTTGAAGTGTTACAAAATTGGCCCGAGACTACTCCTGTCAGCAGCCCTGCACAAGGCTGCTGAAAGCACTTTTGGCACCTGATTAAAACGGAGGCTTTATTTTCCTAAGCAATTACCAGCCTGCATCTCACGATCTCATCCCAAAGATGAAGAGGAAGAATGACGGAAGGTTTACTACCTGACACTCTCCCAGATTCGAGGTGCTGTCAGAGTTGGAAAGGAAGACACAGCTGTCCCCCAACCCCCACGATGGCAGCTCCTACTTGCTACAGAGCTCCCAGCATATAGAGACCTCAGAACCTGGCACAAGCAGGCGAGGCCAGGCCACCCAGTGCTTCTTAGGTCCGGCATCTGGGTGTAGGCTGTGACCTGGCTTCTGGGGGACTTGGAAACAAAGCCAAGAAAAGAGCTAGCCTGACTTGCAGTGCTCCTGTGGGAATGTCACCAATTCATTTCCCCAAATAGCTCTGCTTGGGAGCTTTTTCACCTCACAGTATACTAAAAAAAAAACAGAGACTCAGGAGATGACCTCTTCCCACAATCATATGGCCAGGAGCATAGCAGAGAAGGGATTCAAACCTAGGACTATGCCCTAAGCAGCACGCTGCACGCTGCATTACACATCGATGCCACAGGGCACCCTGTGCTGCCTTCTAAGAGAAGTTCAGGTCTGTGTCCACCCAGGCTTGTTCCATTTAGTCTCCCTATCAGTAATCAGGAACCCAGGAAGGGTGCCGTGCCCTGGTGGTGACCAATCCATGTGCCATGTGCTCACCGGAAACCCTACTCAGCACACTGTATCTGGCCTCTGACATCACCAGGGGTGTCTCTGTGGACCTGAGGCTCCGTACTAGCAAGGACTGGTAAAAGGAAAATATCTAATGCTGCCAAAGATGTGCTCAAACAGGAAGGTTTACTCATTGCTGGTGGTGGTAGTGGAAAGCGATTTTGCAATATGTATGCATAGAGAGCTTAATAATGTGTGTCTCTTTGACCCAGTAATTACATATCTGCAAACATATCTGAAGGTAATAAGTCTAAATAAGTTTTACCTATAAACATCTTCATCGTGGCATTTTGTGAAGAGCCACATAACATCAAAACCCCATCACATGAATACTAAGCCATTAAAAAATAGTGTTGGCTGGGCGCGGTGGCTCACTCCTGTAATCCCAGCACTTTGGGAGGTTGAGACAGGTGGATCACGAGGTAAGGAGTTCAAGACCAGCCTGACCAATATGGTGAAACCCCATCTCTATTAAAATACAAAATTAGCTGGGTGTGTTGGTGTGCCCATCTAGTCCCAGCTACTTGGGAGGCTGAGGCAGGAGAATCGCTTGAATCAGGAAGGCAGAGGTTGCAGTGAGCCAAGATCGTACCACTGCACTCTAGCCTGGGCAACAGAGTGAGACTCCATCTCAAAAAAAAAAAAAAAAAAAANTGGTGGTAGTGGAAAGCGATTTTGCAATATGTATGCATAGAGAGCTTAATAATGTGTGTCTCTTTGACCCAGTAATTACATATCTGCAAACATATCTGAAGGTAATAAGTCTAAATAAGTTTTACCTATAAACATCTTCATCGTGGCATTTTGTGAAGAGCCACATAACATCAAAACCCCATCACATGAATACTAAGCCATTAAAAAATAGTGTTGGCTGGGCGCGGTGGCTCACTCCTGTAATCCCAGCACTTTGGGAGGTTGAGACAGGTGGATCACGAGGTAAGGAGTTCAAGACCAGCCTGACCAATATGGTGAAACCCCATCTCTATTAAAAATACAAAAATTAGCTGGGTGTGTTGGTGTGCCCATCTAGTCCCAGCTACTTGGGAGGCTGAGGCAGGAGAATCGCTTGAATCAGGAAGGCAGAGGTTGCAGTGAGCCAAGATCGTACCACTGCACTCTAGCCTGGGCAACAGAGTGAGACTCCATCTCAAAAAAAAAAAAAAAAAAAATGTGTTTCAGAAGAATTCACAGTAACATGATCAAGCTTTTATTATAAAGTTTCATGACAAAAAACATTATGAAATTATCCAGATCATAACTATAAGAAAAAAAGGAAGTAAAAACTATAAATGAATTGCATTGAAATGGCATACAGGACTATGGATGGAGTTTTTGCTTGTTTTTTATCAATAAACTTTATTTTTAGAGTAGTTTTAGATTCACAGCAAAGTTGAGTAGAAGGTTCAGAGATGTCCCCATCTATACCCCTGCCCCACACACATAGCCTTCCCCATTAGCAACATCCCTGGGTGCAGATTTTTCCCCACTTTCCATTTTTTTCCCCAAAAATTGCCTATGATGAGAAAAATACATTTTATCAGAAGGGAGAAAGGAAATGGAAGAAGAGGACTCCTTCAACTCAGAGAAAGACACAGACTTTTAACTTGCCAGTACACATTTTTATTTCGCCAGCTGTTGGAATTCCTCACCATTTTAAGTGTGTGACCCAAGTATATTCCCCCAGTGAGGGCAGGTCATGACAATGCTTTCCCAACTCCCCAGACCTCCTGAACCCGCCAAATTCCAGCCTGCATCCTAGTGAAACCTCCTGGCTCCCTCTCTGGCTCCCTGGACCTTAGGCAGTCTCTCCCTTGGATGCCGAACCCCTCCCACCCGCAGCCACAACCAGAGAAGACTGCCTCGCCCCAGCGCCCAGGTCTGCAGGGGACAACACAACCTGCAGGGTCGGCCAGCGGCCAGCAGGGGGCAGAGTGCTGAGCCTGGTTGGGGCCGCCTGTGCCTGTGCATCTCAGGGTCCCGGTACCCAGAATCCAGGGGGTGCAGGAACACAGGCTGGATGAGTGGCTGGGTCCGCAGGCTATGTTCAGCACTCAGGAGCTTTAAACTGGGGAGTGGGTTTTTCTGGGCAGTGATGGTGGAGTTCACGTGCATTAGATCACCCCAGAGGAAGAGTGGCCAATATTCACCTGCTTTGGTCTCTTTGTAGGTCATTCTAAGGGCCAGTCCCACTCAATTGTGCTACAGAGAAAAGACACCTGGCTTGCCCTCTACCTCCAGGTTACATTGAATGGGACTCCTTCACCTCAGGGCCTCGGTCTCCCTGGGTATGGAGTGACGAGACACGATGACCTCCTAGAGGCATCCATGAAGCTGCCTATGGCTCCATCCAAGACCCTTGTGTGTACGATGAACTCTCAGTGTTGAAGCATTTCCAAAATACGGGACATTTTAGAGGACACACTTATTTTTTATGGCATACATAAAGACATCTACAGAGAATTCAGGGTAAAGGCCTTAGAAAAGTAAGCCCCAAAAGTAGAAATCAGCTTCATATCTTTTTGGTAAGATGACAATGAAAAGTCTAACCCGCAAAACTGCCCATGTCACACAAGTGCACACACACACACTGTCAGATGCACATGCACACTCACTCACTCTCGCACACTCACACTTTCATACATGCACACACTCACACACACCTGTAAGCATTTCCCTTATCACCACCACTGCTCAAATGACTGAATTGTAAGGGCACATGGAAAACTTCTAAGAATGGGATGACCCGACAGAAGTTTAAAAGGAAAAGATGATGGTCAGGTCTGAATTAGGAGGAAATGACACTGGGAAAATGGAGACAACAAGCTTTGTATTGTGACTTAAACTAGATCAAAGATGGGGCCATCTTCACCTTTCTGTGGAGGGACGCATCAAGAGGCAGTAGAGATGACTTTGGGTCCAGTGGACTCACTGGAGGCAAAGAAGCCTCCTGGCACTGCTGTCTGCTGCTAAACCATCTGCCTGGACCCAGAGAGGCAGGGTCTGTGCAAAAAAGCCTCTTTCAAGGAGCACAAACAACAAATCACTCTCCTAACTGAGCTGCCAACCTCAGATCAAGTATGGAGCTAAAGGTTCCCCACACATTGTCTGTGCTTAATATAACACGAAAATGCCAGGGCCATATTATGCCTGCTTCCTAGACAAGACAACTGAGGTACAGGGTGGATAAATAACTTGCCCACACCCGCACAGCTGGTAAGAGACCAAACTGGAATTTGAAGCCAGATGCCAGCTCTTGTCTGACTGCCTCTCCGCCCCGCCATCCAGGAGGGTGGGAGGGAGCGCAGGGGTGGCCAGCATTCCTTAGAGGAGGTGGAAACACTCCCCGAGGCCACAGCTCTGCTTTAAGTCTTGCTCTCTTTCAAACCCGGCCGCTCTGGAGGTCTCCTCTCCACTCGGGGCAGGCCCGGCATTTCGACAGCAATGGCTAGTAAAATAGTTCCCCAAGGGTGTGGCCTGGGTTTAGTGACTTTATCTTGCTCTAAATTAAAACGATGGTCAATGGCAGTCTCATTTTCTGGCAGATGTCATTCTCCCTGATGCCCTTGCTGGTGGTGACATCACATCCATGTCTGGCCTGCCTAGTGAGGCTATCCTTTAAGAGCTCTTCCTCTTTGGTGTAATTGAGACTCTTACACCCTAGTTAATGGAGGTTTTGTTTGAGGGGGAGGGGTGTCCTAGGTGGCAGGTTGTTTATATGTTTTTTGGACAAATCTAGTTTATGTGGAAGGCACACCTGTATGGTATATATGTCATTGCTTTCATTCTTGGCTCCTCATGTCCCTTGCAGTGAAGTCAGAACCAGGGATTAGACCATTTTGGATCCCATAGGCTCCAGGTCCTTGTCTTTATAGACCCCTGTGATCTCCGGGGAAGGGGCTCACGGGACATCTGATCTGGAGTCTGGACTTGAGCCTGGGTTCCAGCTCTGTCTCCCATTGGCTGTTTGACTCTGGACAAGCCATGTGGCCCCCGGACCCAGTCTCCCCACCTATGGAGTGTGAGGGTGGCAGGAGGCAATGTGTCAAAATGTTCTGTGAAGACCAAAGGTTGTAGAGAACCCTCTGACTGGTAAAAACAGAGTTTTCTGGACCCACCCCTAGAATCTCTGATGCAGTGGAGCCTGAGAATCTGCATTTCTAACAAGATGCAAGGTGCTGATGCTGTCAGCCTGGGGCCCACACTGAGAGAACCTCTTGGAACTTCTTAGAATGTAGAACTTAGAGAACTTCTGGTGAAGAGTGAAGTACCATGTGGTGAGAGGCACTTGTTATGGGGTCGCAGGGCAGTGGGTCACCACCCAAGGAAAGCCGAGACCACACTGCCATTCTACACACTTCAATGCAGTCTTTCCTGACTCCAGATAAGCTAGGTAGGTGCTTGCTTAAAAACAAAACAACAGACTGTTGGGCCCCAACACAGACTTACCAAATTCAACATTCCTGGGAGAGACCTGGTCATCTGTTTTGTACCAAGCCTCCAGGTGAGTCATTTCTTCAGAGGCATTTGGGAGATGCTGCAGCTTCATAACTAGCTCCAATCAAAAAAATAGTATAGGAAAGCAAATGTCCAGCCCCTCTCAAGTGGGGACATGGATAACAGTGATAGCTCAGTTTCCGTGGGGAAGAGGCAGCCTGCAGCCTCGCAATAGAAACCTCATGAGGCCTGGAACTGGGGTCTCTGTGGAGGGTTTCTGATGGCATCAGGAAGCAGGATCCTAAGTGGCCTGCCCAGAGTGGCCTCATTACCAGCACCAGGAGAAACCCGCCCACAGGCAAGGTATTCACCTGCCTTTCCACGGGAGAGCACTTTGGGAGGCCGAGGAGGGTGGATCACATGAGGTCAAGAATTTGAGACCAGTCTGGCCAACATGGTGAAATCCTGTCTCTGCTAAAAATACAAAAATTAGCTGGGCGTGGTGGCGGGTGCCTGTAATCCCAGCTACTCAGGAGGCTGAGGCAGGAGAATCACTTGAACCTGGGAGGCAGAGATTTCAGTGAGCCAAGATCATGCCACTGAGTGACACGCCTGAGCAACAGAGCAAGACTCCATCTCAACAAATAAAAATAAAATAAATAAAAATGGTTAAGATGGTAGATTTTATGTTACGTGTATTTTACTATAATTAAAAAACAAAATCATAACATTTTTACAAAACTGATATTTTGTACAAATGACTAAGGCACCTTTCAGGATAAAGTAGACTTTTATCAGGCCTGGTGCGATGGCTCACGCCTGTAATTCCAACATTTAGGGAGGTCCAAGCGAGAGGATCGCTTGATGCCAGCAGTTTGAGCCCCTCCTGGGCAACAAAGTGAGACCCTCCCTCTACAAAAAATAAAAATAATAAAAATAAATGAGCCAGGCATTTAATGATACAGGTGCACCGATAAATGATGTGCACCTGGAATCCCAGCTATCCAGGAGGCTGACGTGGGAGGATCCCCTGAGTCCAGGCATTTGAGGCTGCAGTGAGCTATGATCATGCTAGTGCACTCTGGCCTGAGCAACAGACTGAGATACTGTCTCTAAAATAAAAAATGTAGATTTTATCTGAACCAAATGCTGGAGTCAGGGCTGGTGCTAAGGGAAGCATGGCATGTCTGTGTCAGTTTTCAAAACATCTCTTTCCAAAGGCACCCAAGAACCTAGGGGACATTCCACTCTCTTCCCAAACACAGAAATAATCTAGGGAACAATTGTGAGCAAAGAACATTGGTCACAGAAGTTCATGTATCAATGCTGGGTACACATTTACGATTGTGCCTATTCATTGGCTCCTTCATGCTTCATTCATTTGTTTATGCTTCACTCTAGTATAGAATAAAAAAAAGTATCGCCAGGTCAAGGAAAGACAGAGGGAGCAGGGTGCAGGTTGTAGCTGACAGGTCCCTTTTAGGAGAAGTGGCCCAGTGCAGAGGAAGAAGCAAGAAGATAGAGAGAAAGACCAGAAAGAGGAGAGGCCAAGGAAGCCACCACAGGCTGTGGGGGCACCAGAGGCCTGCAGAGGGAGAAAGGAGGCTGCAGAGCCTCCTGTGGGGAGCTGGTTTCAGGAGGCCCTGGGCTGTGCCTGGCTCTCCTCTGTAGCCCCAGCCCCTGGCACACAGTATGATCCCAGCAAGTGTTAGCTCGCAACATGTCAGAACATGGCTAAGTTTATAAGAAGTACAAAAGAGCAGCCCAATCTCAGCCTGAGGATAGATTTAAAGCTCAGACCTTCACCCAGTTGCCACCCACCTATATCTTGGAGGCCTCCATCTTTGGCTAGGGCACTTTGGGGAGAGCCCCTCCGCACACCCAGTCCTCTCCTAAGCCGGCGATAGATCGTTTTCATTTCATTCAAATTGAACAGCAAGACTAAACTCAGACCAATTTCTGATCAGCTTCATTTCTCAGGCTTGCTCGGGGAAGACAAATCCATTAAATATCCCCCCAGTCCCCTCCACGAGGCGCTGAGCTCCCCTTGGCAGCAAGATGAGAGCTCTTGAGGGTAAAGACTCATTTTATGTGAATCAGTGGCTGGCTTATTGTAGGTGCTTAATAAATATTCAATCATAACAATCTTAATTACTGGATTACATCATGTCTGTCTTAGGATAGGATATAAATAAATAATGCCATAATAATAATGAGACCCTAACGGAGGGCTGCTCAGTTTGAGTTCCCACTACCTACCACACAGGCAGTCTTAATAAATTTGGGTGGATTTCATATTTCATGAAGACGTATCTGCTCACAGCAGGTAAAAGTTTCTGAAGATAAGCCTTATGTAGTATTAATGTGAGCAGAAGAGTTCCTCGTTTCCTGTTCTATGTCCTCTTGGAACTTACTTAAAGTCGATGTGGCATCCAGTGCTCCCCGTGTTCGGGGACAGCCACAGGCAGCATCGAGAAGAAGACGGGACTAAGTGCCAGGGCATCTGGCACTGCAGTTGGCTCGAGATGAGACCGGGAGACAGGTTAGCTTTGTTGTGATCCAGCGATTGTCTCCAATACAGCAGAAGCCCAAGAATAGAGCCGCAAATGCAGAAGTCTTCTGGCCTGGCAGGTTCTGTAAATGAGTGAAGGTAGCAGGTGGTTAGCAGGAAGGCACAGGCCCTGTCTGAAGGACAGCCCTGCTCAGCTCAGCCCCTGCCCCATATGAGAATGCCACCCTGCGGTGCCTGATCTCCCATTAAAATGAGCCAGAAATGAAGCAATCAACACAAAAATATCTTGATTTTTAAATGCCGCTTATCAATCCAAATTATCTTAGAACAAAACACACCTGTGGCATTTTGGGCCTCCTCTGGCCCTGGGCATGTCTGGAGCTCAGAACCAGGGGTGTGCAAGAAAGGCATGTGCGGGGCCCTCCATGAAGGCCAGGAGTGGGAAACCGTGGGAACAGCCCCTGGCCAAGGGGCTGGGTGCCCAGCTCTGGCACCAGCTGCTATTCACTGGACTCACCATGTGACTCCCAATAAGTCTCCAAGCCTGTGCTCCCAAGGCTGGAAAGTGGAGGGTGATGAGGCTGCTGGGGCTGTGCCAAGAACCAGTGCAAGAGAGACAGTGACAGGAAGCCTTCTGCAGAACTGACAGCACCACACCGAGGAACAACGACAAGTGAATGTCCAGAAACTTACATGGAAGCCTCTCGAAGCTTCAAGAAACAGAGCAAGTCTGGAGGAGTTGAGACCTGAATGTCAGATAGCGACCCCAGGGAGGAGACTGTGGCATGCAAACCTGTTCATCAGAGGGGGCAGAGTCTGGCTCTGCCCTGACCTTGCACAGCATGCAAGGCCCATCCTGATGTGAGTATCTGTTTCCTACTCTAAAACTGGCCTGAAGAATGCAAAGGAACCTCCTCTAGTGTGTGAGGGCAGGGGTATTGCCATATTCCTTTCCCCAGCAGGAAGCCCCTCAGCTCTGACAAAGTGGAAGGTGCAGGAGCTGGGCAGCCCATCTGTGGACACAAGCACCTCTGCCTCCCTGCTGGGGCCGAGGTGACCCTTTGAAGCAAAGACAGTGCCATAAAGGAAACATGGGACCTGCAAGGTTCCAAGAAGCAGCTCCCTGCCCCAGACACAAGTCACCAGGCCACAGCACTGGCCCCTGGGGAAAGTCCAGTGACCAGCCCTTGGGAGAAAGTAGATAGCTCTGGACTTTCTAGAGAAACTCCACCTGCACGGGAGTATTTTTATGCCCACCATCCCATACATCCATTCTAGGGGCATTAACATCACAGGTGAAATTAGCCATTCACCTTCACGTGGGTCCAGCAGGAAAAACCTAGGGACCCTTGTGGGGTGGGGAAATGGAAAGTGTCCCTCCTCCAAAGACCAGGTGTTCACTCTGCTGCAAGTCACCTCAATGAAAAATGCATTGTTTTTTCAAAGGAGAAATCAACACATACACATATTTTTCTTCACTATTTGTTGTTTTAGGCATTTTTTTCTCTAATGCCTGATAATACAGTATTTGAGAGTATCTTAATGCATAAATACATTTTTGCATGAATACCCATGTTTTTACATTAATATATGACCTCCATTTTTTACTTGGTTACTTAACAATCTACCATAAATACTTTCTCCTCTTTTAAATTTTTAATTTGTAAGGTCAGCCCCAGGCAACCAATCTCTAAAGTTGAATGTTTAATTTTTTCTGATGTTTTGTGTACTTGCCAATGTTTGTAGGGCTGTTGGCCTCCCTGAAGCCACTTTATATCAAATAACCCTAAGTGAGGTGACCAGACAGACTGGAGTCTGCGGGACAGGCCACCTCCTCTGCCATGTGGCCTGAGGGACAGTCTCAGATCTCACCCTGGCTGCCGCAGGGCCCCACCCACATTCTCTGATTCCCTGGCTGCATCTCTCTCCTTCCTGGGAGCTCCCACCTCCTTGTCAGCTCCTTCTGACCCTCTCTGTCCTCGCTGCCCCAGGGAATTTTCCATTTTTTTAATTATGGAGTATTTCAAATGTACACAAAAGTAAAGAGGATAGTACTACAAATGACCAGTTTCAAAAATATTGCTTCAACTATATGTCAAACCACTTCTCCGTACACTGCATTACTTTGAAGAGGTCCCAGGTGTTGACTTTCATTCATAAGTATTAGTGTAGGTCTCTCTGTACAGTAAAGCCTCTTTTATCAACAAAATGCTACTATCACTTCTAAACAATTAGCAGCAATTCCTTAACATAATCAAATACCTAGGCAGCCTTCACATATCCCTGGTTGTCTTACAAATTTTTGCTGGAATCAGGACGCAGAAAGGGTCTATGTATGGCATTGGGTCAATGTGTCTCTAGCGTCTTTTAATCAATAGATCTCACCTGCCTTATATTCAACGTATTTGTTATACAAATCGGCTCTTGTCCTGCAGAATTTTCCACAGATTTTTCCAGTTTTCCTGGATCCTGCCAATTACTCCCTTATGGTATCATTTATCTGTTTCCTCTGTTCCTGTTCTTCCTGTCATCTAGGAATTAAATCAAGGTTTAGAGGATTGTTCTGATTGAGATTTGGTGTTTTGGCAAGAACACTTCCTGTGTATTTTCATAGGTAACCCAATAGCAATTATTGTATTAAGCTGTGATTTCATTAGAGACTTGAAAAATTATAATATTCTAGTTTGCCTTCCATCTTTATCTTTACTTATTAGAGAAACCTTCGTTCATCCATCACTTGAGGGGTTGGACTGTTTGATAAAGTTAACACAGCAGTCAGGCTAAGTTCCCAACCCTGGCCCACTTCTCAGGAGAATGAAGCTGCTCCCTGAGTCTTGCTAAGGGACCATGGAATGCTATCTGAGCTGTTATTTTTCTTAGTAGTGTTATAAACTCATGGGTTGAACACATTGAATGTGTTTTCTATTCATTCCAGTTTTCATCCCTACTGCTGTACACAGTGTTCCATCGTCTTTCCTAGTGGGAGCCTCCCAAAGTCAACTCTTTGGCTCTCATCACATGATCCCAGAAGATTTTCACAGCCTGCTTGCCTTTCTGGGGAGGCCAAAGTTCCAGACTCTTCTTACACATTTTCTCTTCTTTTTAATGAGAAATGATATTTAGAGACAAAAATCTAGGTATAAACGATGCTCACTGCTGTTGTGTTGGTTATGGCTTCTAGATATTATCAGTTAAGAAATTTTTGTTTAAGAGAAAGTAATCAAGACTTCATATTGATACTCAAATATATGCATAGAGTTTTACTTAATATTTTGGTTTTATATTTGCATCTTCTTTCTCTAACACTAAAAAATCTTGCTTTGAATGACATGAACATACTTACCAATTTAAGCTAATCCACCACAACGACTTCTGATGAACCCCTGTTCCAGGAAGTTCTCTAAGATTTCTCATTTAACTGTTATTCCTTGAGATGATTGTAAATCCTGCCCTTAGGTCAAATAATGTTGATGTTATCACACTTCAATTGTCTTACACATCCCTCCTGAGCCACCCCTCCCCTGTGGTATATGAGCCCTGAGTCTGGGGGTAGGGGCACAGGAATCTATCATCTTGTCTTGTCACCACCCAAGACCCAGACATGCCTTCTGTTTGTAAGTCCATATTAAATATTTCTAAGAAAAAAAAAAAAACCATACTTACCTATTTGCTCTATCTGTTATATATCAGTATTTCTAAGAACAGTTTCAGATTTTATTTAAAAGTTAATAATTTTATGTTCGGGTATATTCCCATTATGGGTTAAATCAAATTACTTATTTGAAAAACATTTGATATAATTTCCTTTTGTGAAATCATGCCACCTATGCATTAAGTTCATTTGTTTCATTTTACTCTCAGTTTTAGGTGCTTCTTTTCTAAAATTGTTTATTTAATTTAGTTTTAAAATTCTGGAAGGTATGTCATGGGTCCAAGTCAAATCTACCCAAAAAAAATGGTAGATTCAGGGAGACCTAGCTCCTTTTCCATATCCCACCAGTCTGTTTTCTTTCTTCCTCATAATCATTTTTTAATTATTCTATGGTTTTCTTTTAATATCAGAAAATCCATATAAATAGGCATACATATATAATCTCTCCTTCAGTGAATGGCAAACACAATGTACCCATGTTTCTCCCCCTTGTCCTGGGAATTACTTCCTGCAAGGATGGAGAGATAGTCTTCATTCCTTTCTACAGCTGCGTAGTGCTGCATGACAGTGAGGTATCCAGCTTCTTGGTCCTCCACTCACCACCTCCTTAGTCCCAAGCTCCCAAGTTCTCAATTATTTCAGACCTGCTACTGCCCTCCAACCCAACCACGAGAGAGCCAAGGCAATCACAATTATGACAAAATGACTTCATCAGCTTATTGTACCTACCCATGCTAAGCCCTTGCATCATCCCATTTAATATATGCAACAGTCATATGACGTAGGTACCAAATGCAGGTTTAGAGAAATCAAGTCATATGTCCAAGGTCACACAGCTGGTGTGAGGTAGATCTGAGAGTGCAATGCTTAAGACCCTGCGGCCAAAATTCACAAACTTAGCAGCTCAGCTACAGACTCTCCTGGCTGTACCACCTGGAGTCCTGTGTGGCTCTGCCCAGCAGCACACAGAGAAGTGAAAATAGATGGCTGGACATACCTGGCACCTGTGAACCATACCCAAAGGCTCCTGGGAGGCCAGACCTCAGAGAGCAACAGGGCAGGATGGGAACCCACCTGAGCTGGGTGCCAGAACCCCCTGCAACCAGCCCAAACCCCATTTATGACTAGTTATCTGACCTTGAACCATTTATTCAGCCACTTAAGCCTCAGCTCTCTTGCCTATAAACCACTTCTGAGATGTAGTGAGGAGAAAAGGAGGTTACAAATGAGAAAGCAACCAGAAGTGCGTGATCCACAGGAAGTGCTCAGTAAATATTTGTTGAGTCAAGTAGAAAGCCACTCTTAAACAGCAGCTCCCAGGAAATCATCCACAGCAAGTGTGGAAGAGTCGGTGCAGCCTGTCCAGGAACAGATGCATTTTCTTCTCCAAGAGTGGCCCCTGGACCAGCAGCATCAGCATCACCTGAGGACTTATTAGAAATGCACACGCCCAGGCCCCACAGAGGACCCACTGAAGCAGGAACTCTGAGGGAGGGCCCCAGCAATCAGTGCTTCCTCCTTTGGGGGACTTGAAAACCAATGCTCACACTCATTTATTGCACATGAGGTGCATGGAAGAACATGAGGCAGGCAAAGTAGATGTTGTCTTGGAATTGCTTTCTGGAAGAAGGGAGTGCATAGACAGAGCACAGCCCAAGAACAAAGAAGTGGGATGGTTTCTGTTAGTGATCATGACCATGAAGAATAGAGTGAGGAGTGTGACAGAGGTCAGCTGGGGTAGGGGTGAGGATCTCTAGATGGGATAGCCAGGAAAAGTCTCTCTGAGGAGGTGACACTTGAGCTGAGGCTTGAACGGTGAGAAGCAAACAGCCATGTCAGGGTCGAGGCAGAGCGCTTGAAGCAGAGGATCTGATAGGCAGGTGCAAAGGCCCTGGGGCAGGGTGGAGCTGCATGCAGAGAGGGGCAAGGAGCCCATGAGGCTGGAGCTGGTGACTCTTACCTTGGTCCACCTCTAAGGCTAAAACAATCCTGCACCAAACCCTGCAGCTACAGTGGGTGTGGGACAGGTAGACAGTGGTCTGCCTCTCCCTGCTCCCTATTCTCTTTACAGAAAAGAGAACAGGTGGCACCTGGGGTGCAGAGTAGCAACAGCACGCTTGGGCTTTGTATTCCAGCCCTGCCTTGAGAGTCTCTTTCCCCTCAGCCAGGCTGATCTAGGGAATCCCTCCTCTGCCTCTGCACTGGAGGGGGAAGCACCTCTTTCAGGAAGGCCCTGCTTCCACCATCATGTTAGTGACATGGCACCAAGGAAAAGATGGTCTGAGAAGAAAGGGAACCCTGACTTTGACACCAGCTCTGCTGCCAAGTACATAATTTGGGGTGAGGGACTTCACCTCTTTGACCTCATTCTGCATCTGGAAATGGAGGTAAGAATGCCTCCCTCCCAGAATGGTTGTGAAGATCCAATCTGCACTGTGTATGAGACCACTAACCCAGCATGCAGCTTCTGGAGGTGCTTGGAAAATGGCAATGCTCACCATATTTTCCTTCATGTGCATAAAGTCTCATTTTAAGGCCCAATATTTTAGAGACAATGGTGGAAGCAAATAGGAACAACAATACCTGAGATCTAGGAGCACATTTGCGAAAGTTTCTGCTTAACAACTGAACTCAGAGCAATCACAATGGAGAAATTGAAACTCTTTCACCATGAGCAGCTCAGCCCTGATCCCAAGTCGAGTCTGGCCTAATGGACATACCAGGCAATGAGGGTGAGGGTCCTTGACCAGGAGCAAAGCCCAGCACTGTCCAGTAGAAATACAGCCCACACCACATATGTCATTCAAATCTTCTAGACCCACATTCCAAAAGTAGAAACATGTGAAAGTAAATTTTAACAATATATTTTATTAAATCCAGAATTGCCAAGGTGTTGTCATGTCAACATGTAATCAATACAGAATATTGTTGAGATATTTTACAAGGTTTTCTTTGCACTAAGGAAATCCAGTGTGCGTTTTACATTCACAGAACATCTGGATTCAGACCAGCCATGTTTCAAGTGCTCATTAGCCACATAGGGTTGGTGGCCACTCAAGTGGACAAAGTGGCTCTAGGGCAGAGGTCGGCAAACTGCCAATGAGCCAAATCCCTGTGCTGTCTGTTCTGAACAGCCCTGTGAGCTAAGAATGGTTGTACACACTTCAATAATTGGAGGGAAAATGTCAAAATAAGAATATTTGTAATACATGGAATTATATGAAAATCAACTTTCTTCTTTTAAACCCTGAAAGTGAGTTTTATTTACTGTGTTAGTCATTCCTATTTGTTTAGAGTGTCTCTAATTGATTTCATGCTACCATGGCCTAACTGAGCTCTTTTGACAAAGACCCGATGGCCTGCAAAGCTGAAAATATTTACCATCTGGCCTTTGGCAGAAAAAGTTTGTCAACTCGTGCTCTAGGGAGTAGCTGCTCTTAACACTGGGCTTCCAGATCTCTGAGTGTGTAGAAATGAGCAACTGCACCCAGATCCACCAGGAAGCCGACCTCCCAGCTGGTTGCCACGGCTTTGTTTTGAGACTTGGTAGCACTTTAATAAACTGGATTTCCTTCAGATTCTGTTTCTTATGTCTAAGCCTGCCACTGTAAAGTCCTAAGCAAAGAATCCTAAAGGAACAGCCTTGAGGAGAGGCCTCAGCCAGGGTGACCTTCAGTTGACTGTGACAGTCACCATCCCAGCACCAGGCTGGTCAGATGGGGAGAAGGGCAGCCCTGTAGAAGGGGCCTCGGCAACCTGGGCTCTTTCAGGCTGTGAGCTACAAACAGGGCCCTGCCCCCATAATTCTAGCCCCTCTGAGCTACACATTAGCAGGCAACACCCCACCAACCCAGCACTCCTGCAAGAGAGGTCCTCCGGCTCAGGCCCCTCGGCAGGCAGCCAGCACAGCTGGACCTGAGCCCCCGAAGTGAGGGCTTCTCCAGTGAGGCACCATCTTGCTGTCAGCCTTGGAAACACACTCGTGCTGTGCTCACAGTGGGCACAGAATCCCCATAACAAATCAGTAGCTAAGGAGGTGCCCTGCAGGCATTGCCCTCTCTGCAGGAAGAGGCAAGGAGAACAGGTGGGTCAGAGAAGGCTGTGTCCTGCGCTTGGGCTGGGAGAGTACTAACTGGATAGGTGGGCAGGTGAGCCCTCATCTGCATCCTCTGTGCTGCTATTAGCTATGGCATCCCGGGACCTCTGCAAGCCTCAGTTTCCTCATCCTTAAAAAGGAAACATTAACTGCCATAGTACAGGGAGACTGAGGATTTTGTGGAACAAAGCGCAGAAAGTGTTTTCCTGGCACATAATGAGTGCTCAAGAAATATCAGTTCTCCATATCTCATCCTTCCCTAGCTCCCTGATGGATGGCAATTCATAGGGATGGCACAAAATCATGCAGGGACCTGTGATCAGGAGCATATACGGTGTGGGTTAATTGATGTGAGGACTTAGAACCATGTGGTGCACAAAGTAAGCATTCTACATGTGCTGGCTAGCATTTTCATTTTGCTATTATTATTATTAAGCCATGGAAATGCACTACCTTCCTGAAGAACTTTACAGAAATGACTACTAAGGAAAGCTGGGTGATAACAAAGAAACGTTCCCCGACAGGAAGTCACATATAACCAGGATGCAAAGTTAAAAGAATCAGTTGAGTGGCTTCCTATCATTTGCAGGGATATGAGCTTCAAATACACAGAACCAGAAACTGGCCTGAAGGACCCATTCGGCACTGCCCTTATTACCAGCTTTTGAACATTTCTAATTAATACCAATACAGAGCAGATTAAATTTGCTGCAAAATTAAGTTAGCGATCACCACGTGTGGCAAGGCCATAGCTAGACTATTTTTTACCCACACTGTTGGGTGGGTGTGCTGCCCTCACAGCGTTCCAGAGGCTTTGCTGAGGGGTGCAGCCAGTGAAGCCACTGCAAGGATGGGCCACCAGAGCACGCCGCCTGAGGACAGCTTTATTTATGCTCTTGCAGAATGTACAAGTGGGCCTTGTTTTTCTGGATGGCTAGGGAGCACACTGGCTCACATAGCATCCATGGTTCCACATTTAGAGTTGTGTCTTCATTCACATTCTTTCCATGCAGCTCACAGCTCCTGGACTGGACAAGAGTGGTCACTTTGCCTGGGCCAGTCCCCTGGACAGATGCCAGCTCTCGGCCATGCAGACCCTGAGTGTTCTTGGTCTGGAGCTTGGGCTCAGTTCTGCAGCTGTGTTTCCGGCTGGGGATGGTCTGCATCAGGATGACCACTGGAACTGGCACAGACACGGGGGGTCTACTACATGGGGCAGATGGGGGCACTTCCAGGAGAAATCAGATTCTGCAGGTGTCAGCTATGCTCAGGCTTGCTGGATGGAGCCTCCAGCCAAGCTCTGAGGGCTGCCTGCTCCCAGGACAGGCTCTTGCTGGGTCAACTGTGTTTTATTATTCTCTCCCGACCCCTCCTGCTGACGTCATTGACAAAGCTACCCGCCACTGCCCAGCCCCCGGAACATTCCCAGCCATCCCACGGTGCTCTTTCCTCAATCAGCCACTTCAAGCAAACACCATTCGCTCCTGCTGCAGAGCAAAGCTTGCCGTTCCTAGGATCCTAAACAAGACATGAGGTCATGCTCTCCACCTGTGAAGAATGAAACGTAAGCTGGGGAAGGAAGGTGCTGAGGAGGGGAGGAAAGCGAATTAGGAAGACCAGGGGCCCTGCCGAAGCTTTCAGCTCACATTACTCATGCCCCGAAGCGAACTCCTCTATAAAATGAGATTTAGTAATGCAACATTTTCTAACATCAGATGACATATGAACTGACTGTAAATTTGTTTCAATGTGTAATGGGGGAAGGGAAATTAACAAATATATCAAATCCATGATCTATTAAGTATTGTCGTTTTCCATAAAGTTCTTCTGTTCAAGACAAAAAGCAAGTCAATTTAAATTTTCTTTAAAGGAAAACAGTAAGTAAATGTTGATACAGATGGTTGAGGTGTAGCAAAAATCATGGGAAAAAATAACAAATAAATGACTAACATTTTGGGAAGCTTTGCAATAGACGAGCATATTCATGTACATGAGCTCCTCTGACCCTGAAGCCCACAGAGCACAGGCATTCTCTCCACTTTAGAGATGGGGAAACTGAGCCTCAGGAAGGGTAAGTATGTGACATGTCAACTGGCTAGGAAATAATGGAGCCAGCACTCAAAATCCTGTGTACTTTTTAAATGTTGGCTCCCATCTCAAGTTGATGGTTTTTATCTGCCCTGTTGGCATGTGTTTGTTTTGGCAAACAGAGGAGGTAGGGAGGTGGGTGGGTAAAATTGAGGGGTTCACTTTGGGCCTCCCTCAAAGCATCTCTGAGTGCGGAGCAGTGAGCAGTCATCCCCACAGCGAGGTTCTGAAGCGCTCAGGGCAAAAGGCAAGTCTTGAGGCTCCCAGGAGGAGGCAGGTCTGAATGCTTCTGCTGGTTGGGATCTCACAATTTAGTCTGCAGGTCAAGGAGGACCTGTTCTTTCTGACTTGGTTTAGACAAAAGTACATAACCTGGGTCCCCATGACCCTGGCTGTCAGCCGGTTCAAGGCTGGAGGTGGTGCCAGGCCCCAACTTGGGGCTGGGACACAGGTTGCTGCCCTTGAAGAGCCCACAGGGGCAGAAGGGACAGTCTGCAAATAGACCCAAAGACACAGCGCACTGCAGACTTGCAGAAGCTTTGAGTGCTACACAGAGCAGGACACCCAGCGGGCGCCAGTCATCTCCGCTTTCTTAGGCCGCAGGCAGGGAAGCATAAAAAAGAATCTTGGAAAGAAATAGGGGGGGAAAAAACACTCTTGCATTAAATCCTGGTAGCAAACAGACTATCCTGTGGCCAGCTTGGGAGAGTAAGAAAGGCACTCTGGGAGCTGACATGGCACAAGCCAAAGAAAAGCCAGTGGAAAAAGTTAGGGGGTCTGCGGGAAGTTTGGGGAGCAGGTGACCCCAGGCCGAGACAGAAAGCAGCCATCAGGAAGGCAGGCATGAGCCCACCTCAAGGTTGCAGGGAGGCCAGCCCTTCCCAGAGATGGAGAGGGGATCCCTTGCCTAGCAGAACGGGACTTGTCCACTGGTGCTTGGACTTTGCAAACAACTGGGCTTGCTGTAGCCAAGCTCACCAAGTAGACACTTACCTTGCCTCTTCCCCGATTATTTCATATCCTTCTGTAACTCTCACCCTGAGACCCAGCCTGGCCTTCCCCCAGCTGCATATTATTCTGCTCCAAAAGCAAAGCAGAGGACGGCTCCTTACTCGAGGAATGCGGGCGGCGGTCGTCCAGAGCCGATGATGAAACGGGCTATTTCTGCCCCGGGACATCAGCAGGGCTCCGGGTGCTGGCTCCAAGGCACACACTCTCCTGTTTTTAATGTTTCCCTAAACAAATGTTTTCCTTCCAACCTTGGGATATTTTTATTTGACTCTAGGTGCTGGAATAGCTTTAGCAATGGTTCTGGGTTGAAGTTGGAATCATGGTTAGGGTCCGGCTAAGCGGCAAGCAGTTTCTCACTCCCCAAGTGATCTGTTACTCGTGGCTGAGCTGGATGTAAAAATAGCAGCTGAGGCTGTTTGTTTAATCTGACTGTTACTTGACACCACGCGGGTGTTGCAGTGCGGACTGTTTGCCTCTTCCCCACCAAGAACACCATTTGGTTTCCCCCCGGCTGGGTCTCTATTTAGGTAAGCTTCGGGGACTTCCCGTGTCTGGCCAGCTTCTTGTCACTGATCTTCCTCAGGTGGGTAGGTTTGTGAGCTAGAGGAGGCTTGGGTCCTGAGTCTACTCTCCTATCACCTTTGGGCAGCCTGGCTAAAGAGGAAAGAAGAAGTCTTGGCTGCTGGGCAGAGCCGGGGTTCTCTCCCATTCCCGAGGAGGCCTGAGCAGCTGAACACGCAGAGAGCGGAAGGTACAGCCCAGACACTTGTCTGGCTCCTTAGCGTGGGCAGGGAGGCTCAAGCTCATGGCGGAAGGGATGTTCCCGCTGAGCCGATGCTGTGCTGGGGAAGTAGTTTGGTGCCAAGGTGCTGTGCTGGGGAAGTAGTTTGGTGCCAGGGTGCTGTGCAGGGTGGTATGTGTGTGCCGAGAGCCCATTGGTGTTGGGGCTGAGGTTCTTGGTGTGCTGGATGGGCCTTGGGGACCACTTACCGGGAACTGTGTACATGTGTGACTTTGTCCTTAGGTGTCATCTGTCAGGGATCTCTGCTCCCACATGGCTGAGTGAGTGCACAGATGTGCCCAGGCCACTGCGTTGTCAAATGGGGGGCGTCCCAGGTTTTCGGCAGTCAGGGCTGAGGGAAGCTGGCTGTCTTGGCTCCCCCAGCGCTGGGCCAGGCAGGGACACGCCAGCTGTAACAAAGAGGAAAACTGGTGACTGAGACGTTCTGGCCTGTGGGCTCTGTGAGCATGTGTGTCCCCAAAACAAAGCATGCCACAGGCTGCCAGTTCTTACACACCCTGGGAAGGCCCCCACCAGACTCCCACAGGGTAGGCTTGACTGAGTCTAGAATTACCTCTTTTTTTTTTTCTGGTGGAGAAGAATTGATCATTGAGAACGGCAGTGGTCAGTGTGTGTTGAAAGCTAGATAGCCTTAAGAAGAGTCATTGTGTAGGTCTTTTGGGTAGCTTAATAAGATAGGAACCTGGGAGTAGATTAAACAGATGTGTGTAGTAAATGAGGTCCCATTTTCTAGCATTTGAGTTCCCTTTACAGTAGTGGCTGGTAACTCTGGTCTGTGGTCTGAGCACCTGGTTTTGTAAATAAAGTTTTATTGACACACAACCACACTCATTGATTTGCATATTGTCTAAGGCTGCTTCTACACTATATCAGCAGAGACCATATGGCCTGCAAAACTGAAAATGCTTACAATGTGGCCCTTTACAGAAAAAGTTTGCTGACCACTGTGTTACAAGAACACTTCTGGAGATGGGTCAATTAAATACAAAAAAATAAAAAGCAGTGAAAGTTCTTGCTGTTAGAATAGCTTGCAAGCCAGACCCTTCAGGACCAGTGGCTGGCTGGCTTCTGGCCTCCTGCACCTTCCAGAGCCCACTTTTCAGGCCTGACTGGTACAGGAAATGTCCAGTTTGCTGTCCTGGTGCTGGGAGGGTTAGCTTAGTAGTAGAATCACCAGACACACAGCATGTCCATGTGGCCTGGGCCGAGCAGGGCAGATTGTGCTTATCGGGGTGATTTATAAATAGCCTTCCCCGGGTGACCCAAGTCCAACACACATCTGCCCCTGGGTCTCTGGGATGGAAACAAGTTTGTCTGCTCTTTGGGAGAAGAAGCTCGTTGGGAAGGGAACAGCTGTGTGCAGTGGGTAGGAAGGGGACTGGTAGAATGCTGTGTCCTGGAGCAGAGGGGCTCAGGTCTCCTGGCACCTGGGGAGAGAGAGCTGTTGAGAATAGACAGGAAGGCCAGAGATGGTCTGGCACCCTCCTACCTTGATTCCTTTTTGCCAGGGCAGAAATAAGTGTCTTTGTCTTTTCCTGACCCTAAGGAAGCCCCGGAGACCCTTACTGAAGAGGGGAAGCCTCATGTCTTGAAATAGCCCTATTCATCCAGTCTCTGCCAGAAATCTCAGGAACCCAAGCCTACTGGTGGCACCAGTACTTCCTCATTGGCTCTCGGGATTTTACTCCATATGCCCTGGGTTACTGGAGGGAAGCAAAGGGCTTCGAGAGAAGGCCATGCTACAGGGGCACACAGGGCTGCTGCTCCCCAACAGGGCCCACCGAGGCTGGAGTGGATTTTGATTTTATTTCCGTTTGAGAGTTTAAACGTCATTTCACAAAATCCAGCCAGTCCATAGTCCATAGTCCATATGATTGAGTCCTTAACTCAATCATATGCTTCATTTAGTTAATTGGAAAAATCTGACACCCACCTCATTTCAACTTGGTTTCCAAGGGTTGCATGGCATGAGCGGGTGGATGGGACAGAGCGGGAAGGACAAGGGATCAGTGGAGGCCTATCAGGACCCATACATGGAGCATGTAGAGCACATGCTGGTGCTCAGATGTATTACTCCCAGTGTAACTCATCGGTATCACTCTGGAACCTGGAACGGGCTGCCTGTGGGAAGAACACAGTGTGATTAATCCACAGCCTCCTAATGTCAAGGGGAGGCAGAGCAGATTCTCAGCAGACCTGGGTTCTCAGGGGAAAGACTGAACCCAGCTCAGTGCAAAGTGCATTCCCTTCCAAGCCCAGGTCAGACAGCCTGCAGGGAATCTGACAGAAAGAAAATCCCAACAACCAGTCAACCATGAATAGCTTCCTCCCCAGACTTAGACACCTCCCTGTCTTAGATGAAGGGGAAAGGGATGTTCTTCTGGGCCATGACACATGGCAGATGGGCAGGCCTTTCTTACATCCTCCATTCTCTGCTTGGCCAATCCCAGGGGCTCCTTTGCTTCACCCCACTCTGGGCTGTCTTCCTTGCCTCAGTTGGTCCCTTCTTTCACTACAAACCCCCTTCCCAGGTGGGCTTGAGCTGCTGAGCAGCTGCAAGGCTGGCTGGAGGGAAAGATTTAATCTAGGATATCTCCCATCTCAAAGCCTTCACCTGAAGCTTGCAGAGGGCAGGGGGAAGGGGAGGCTCTCCAATTTGCTTGAGAAGCCTCTGAAGCAGTTTCTGAGGCTCTCTCCCTACTCCCCACTGTGTTGGAAGGCTGGTTCCAGACCTGGCACCACTGAGCCTGCCTGCGAGGGCCAGGTCATGCCAGGTCACATTGGAACTGCCCTCGGCTTGCCCTGTCCCGGGCTGCCAGACCACAGTAGCACCACCAGCTCATCCTCTCACCTGGCCTTGTCTGCCACCCTCAGAGGCAGATAAGCCCACAGATTGCAGAGGTCAAGGGGTGACAGCTCAGGCCCCCTGGGCTGCACCCACTAGATGCGAGTCATTTCTTGCCCTCAGTTTGCCCACCATTTCCCCTGTGGAAATCACTGGCTGTGGACCTCCTGTGTGCACAGCTTTGGAGTATCTGGTCTCATTCTCAACCATCCAGCACAGTAGGTCTTGTGAGTCCCCTCGTGGAGGCAGGCGCTGAGGCTTGGAGAGGTTAAATGACTTGCCTAAGGATGCCCAGTGAATGAGGGGCTTGAGATCTGAATGCAATGCCCATGTCTTGTCCTCATTGCTTCCTGATACCTAGAGCTCCCATCACCACCCAACAGATTCTCTAGAAACGGGGCTGTCCCATCACCAAAGAGTCAAAACCTCCCTTAGGAAAGCCGAGCATGCCTAGAGAGGCACACAGGCTTCACCCCAGCTCCTCAGGACTTCGGGAAGTTGCCCAGGGTGCTGCAGGCATTCCACACTGTGCTGGGAAGCCTGTGGCTCTGAAGGGGCCACAGGACAGGCAAATCTGGGTTCACAGGTCAGCCCTGACACTTCTCAGCAAGGCCCCTGGACCTCAGCTTTCTCCTGCGTAAAAGAAGAATAATAACAGCTCCCACATCAAACAGTCCTGCGAGCATTAACTGAGCAAATGTATGAAAAGTTCCCAGCATGTGGTAGAAATACAAGAACTGCTCTCCTCACTCCACTGCCCTATTTGAAGATTTTTTTCCTCCCACTTAAACTCTAACTTGGGCCTATACCTTCCAGAGGTCACCAAGGAGAAAGTCCTGTGCCTCAGAGTTCCGCTGGTTTATGCTCACAACTCAGTGGAAGAGCAGCTGGCACCACACAGGACCGACCCTAGCCCCACGGTGACCATGCATTGTGATCACCTTCCCTCTTGTGCGGAAGAGGTCATGGATCTGAGCATCTTCAGCACGTGGGGTGGGTGGAAGATCAAGCCTGAGTGGGACAGTAATATTCCCACCTCTGAGCCAGGCTCAGTACGAGGGCAGACACAGCACAAACCACAGCCATTGACAAGCATCAGACTCGAGTAGCCCAAGAGACTATGACTTGTTAGTACAACCTCCCTGAAGCAGGGGAAACCCATCGCTCAAGACCCAGATCAGCTTTCTCCAGGTGTGGTCTCAGGGCCAGCGGATCTCCTGAGTCCTGAGCAGGACTAAGAGCTGTCTGTTAAGCCAGCCCCCAGGGCATTCTGAAAAGTGTGAGGATGCTTCCTTAAGAAGGGAAAGGGGGGCAAGGGGCTGGCATTGTTCTCAGACACAACAGGAGATGCTCCAAGGAGCCAAGTTTTTCACATAAACACAGCCATAGGTTGAAATAAACATGATTGTTAGAGGAGCATCTTTCAGCTTTAAATTTGAAAAGGAGAACCAGGCTGGCCACATCTGAATGGCTTTCCTTGCTGTGAGGAATTCCATGAAGCAGCTGGGTGTTGGTCAGCTCCTTACACTGCACTGCAGGAGCCTATTCTCCCCTTTCCTTCCCCTGGCCAAGCCGCCTCAACCCTGCTGCGCTGGTTGGAGAAAGAACAGCGGTCATCTACCGGCTACTTCCCAGCCTCCAGCAGAGACATGAGGAGAAAGTCAGGCACAGCTTCAGACCTATGTGGGAGGTTTAGGAACTCCCAGGGGTGCTCTGTGTGAGGCCCCCTTCTCCTTATCCCAGATGCACACAGCTTCGTTGTTTCCAGGGCAGGGAAGATGACCTCTGCAGGAGAGCCAAGTCCTACACATGCCTTCTCTACCTTTACTAAAGCAAATGCTCCCTGGTGGGACCAGACTCAGAGAGAGATAGGTGAGAATTTGCTAGGAGAGAGGTTGCTACCCACTCCTCACCCTACACAAACCTGTGGCAGATAGAAGACCATCTCATCTCTTGACTCTCTGCCTCGGTGTATTCTGCAGAGACCTGGCCCTGAATCCTGGCTCTGCTGCTCTCTGGCTGTGTGACCTTAAGCTCCTTCCTCAACTTCTCTGACCTTCGATTTCTCCACCTAAAATTCCTTTGGCATCAGTCCTACTCAATTTGCTAGTTGTTGCACCCATTGAGTGAGGCCATGGATATAGAGTGAGGGACAGGTGGCAGGAGTTCCATGAACAGGATGGGTGCCTGGGACTGCCAGGGTGCTAATGCTTAGTGACAGCTCTTCCAGCTCTGCTTCTCGGGCTGTGTCATGCAGTCTCATGGCACCAGTTTACATATGGAGGACCTGGTCTATAGACGATGTGATGGACTCTGTAGAAACCCTGCCCTCCCATGGTTCTCAGGAGTTCTGCCTGAACCTCATCACTCTGCCAAGCCTGGCACTCTCCAGGACTGCTTTCAGGGGGTTCCCTTCCCCATAGTGCCTGGCTCCCTTCCCAGGGGCTGGAGAGAGGATGGTTCCTGAGAGGATACCCCAATCCCAACAAAAACAAATGCCTCTTCCTCTGGGAGCCCTCAAGTGGGCTTCTGTCTAGACAAGGCTCTCCAAGGTGGAATCTTGTCGTAGGTTATAGTTGTCCCTTCACCACCCACTTCCTGATCCATAATGGGTTTCCACAAGCATCAGGCTGCTGGATCTGCCTTTCCATTTGCCCCAAGGTCACCAAAGCGAGACTGAGGCTCACACAAGTTGAGTGGCAAGTTCAAAAGCTGTCTGATTCTGAAGCTTTTAACTGGAGAGCTGTATGCCCTAGTAAGTAAGGGCCAGGGTAGGGTTTCCAGTTCTTTGCTATGGAATATTTCCATATGGAATAATTCCACCCCATGCTATGGAATCCCAGGTGTGATGGGGCATGGGGAATAGAAGGACATCCTATGGTCACAGGTCTCAAGATGAACTCTAAGGAGACCTGTGGGTAAGAACCAGGAGTATGGAGGCTACAAGGTAGCCAGGGGCAGGTGGGTCCCCAAAGGCACAGTGTGGTGCTGACCAGAGACTCTTAACCTGTAGCTGGCATTCAAGAAGCTGCTACAGGAGGCTCTCTAAAGACAGGTGAAAGGGACCACTTCTCTGGCAGCCCCATGTTCCAGCCCCACACCACCAGGTATTAAATTCTGCACTACACACGTTTCTTCTCTGTAAAGAACAAGAGTAACTCCTGTGTAATAAGGCCATTGTGAATACTAATTAAATAATAAATATTAATTAATAATACTAGGTTATAAAGTACCTTTATACCAAGTACTCAGTCCCCACTCAGTGGATAGAAGAAATTTCTCTCATCTACTCATTCACTCACTTGTTTAGCAAATAAATGGCCCCATACTAGGCACAGGCACTGTGTGGAGACTGGAAACATAACCTAGAGCAGACAGGCAAGGCCCAGCCCATGGACCTGCCACCAGGGCGTGGGGTCTCCTCCCCTCCCCAAGTGAATCTGATCAGTCACTGAGTTTGGGCCTTGGGTCTCCAATTCTCCATCCAGATGAAAATCTAGCATTACCAGAAACAGGGCATCCATAAGTTGGGCCTAATTAGGGATGCCTAAAATTTCTGGTCTCAGAGAGTTTTTTTAATCACTATAGATCATAAGTCATTACTGAGCCCTGAAATCACTTACTAAGTTGTGAAGAGGTTTTTTTGATGAAAGAATAGAACAGATTAGATTAGAATGGAGCAGTACATACAAGAAGGGTAAGCTTTGCTTAGTCCAGTTTTCCTTGATACATATGTCTCCAGGCACGTTCTGTGCCATGATGTAAATGTATTTCTTACTACATGTAGAGGAGAAACCTCTGCTCTGTGGAGACACGGAGAGGAGGATGTGCATGCCATTCACTTGCTCCCCGGTGATCTGGCAGGTGAGGTGCGGGGCTGCAATGGTCAGGGATTTCTGAACCTCCTTCTAGTCCAGGCATCCTCCCTGCTGTGGTGGGGACCCAGGACCTGGTGGGTTGGCTGACTCCAACATGGGGAGACTCTCAAGCAGTACCTGCCACAGGGACCGATTTCATGAAAATTCCTGTGTCCAGCATGGGGAGCAACCTTGGGAGTGGTCAGTCCCAGGGGCAGGCACTGTCGGGCTGGTTTTTATTATCCCTTTTTTCCAGGTGTAGCAGTTAAGTGACACCCATGACAACAGCACTTTAGAGCTGGGTCTCTGCTCTTCCCACTGCTGGTACTGCCTATTTGATGATTCTCATGTCAGGTCCTGCCATTTCCAGAATCCAGGGCAAGATGTTCCTAGGAAATGTGAAGGGGAAGAGCAAGTGAAGACGGGAAGAGCCTGGTGCTAGGCTAGTGCTCCCTCCCTGATTCTCTAACAGTGATTCTCAACCAGGGGTGATTTTGCCCAGAGACCTAGGCAGCGCCAGTGATATGGGGCCTTAGAAAGTCTATTGGGAGCCCCTGTGCTAGGTGCATGGCATGGGGTCCACTTGCAGATGAGAAAGGCTCTCACGTGCCATGTCCCTTGAGCATGGTTGTACTCAGCAACCATGGCTAAAGCGCACAGAGCAGCACTAGGACCTGTGCCCAGATCCCAGGGGGACCCACCATTTGCATGGCCCCTGTGCTCCTGAAGGAGCTGTGTGTCCATCCTTCAGCAGCTGCCCTGGCTGGCCTGGCAGTCAGGGTGGCCCTGCAGTTTGGATTGGTTACAACAAGGAGGTGCAAGGGTCAGAAGGATGAGCAGCAGAACCATGGCTGCCAGGCTGACCCTGCTTTCTCCCAAAATCTCTGCCCCTCAGGCAACTGCTCCTGGGCAGTGGAGCAGGACTGGCACTCACCCAGCCCTGGGAGAGGAAGATGGGGTGAACAGAGTTGTTTGGGATCACACACTCTCCCTTCCAGATCTTTCCTGCTCCTACTTTTACCTGTGATGCTGGCATGGCTGCTCCTATAAAGCACCTCTGAGCTCACCAGGAGAAGCCAAGGGTCCTTTGCTCAGGGAGCATCTGGCTGCTGAGGCTGGGCCCCTTGAGGCCTGCAGAGAACACATGAGAGAGTGTCATGGAGCAGCTGGCAGTGCCAGGCCTGAGCTCCTTCCTGGTGGAAGGGACTGTCCAGAGACTGTGTCTGGCTGAGTCTAGCCCATCTGGCCACCAGGAGCTCTAAGGAGTGATCCTCCATAATGCTCCACCTCCAGAAGTGATCAGAAACTTTGCGAACAGGTGCTGCTGACAGCTCGCAGGTTAGCCTTTATGGAGTGAGACTCTACCCAAGTCTAAGCAGCGCAAGTTCCAGAGCCTGCTGGGATTCAGAGGCACACCAGAGCCCCCTGCACCCCACAAGGCCCACTGAGCACAGCTCATCCCAACTCTGCTTGGGATGTCAGGGGAGCAGCAAGAAATCAGTCAGTGCTACAAATCCAGTGCTTTTTGCCCCAGAGAGCTGGTTATTAAACATTGCTTGGCCTGTCCTGGTCATCAAGGAACAGGAACCAGGAGGGGACAGGTTGTGGGAGACTGCTTGAACCCAGCCTGATTCTCCTCCTGTCTTCTTTTCTCCTGTGACTTCTTGTTTCTCCTGCCATAGGGTCCTTCCCTGGGTCTGTGATACCAGGTGTTGGGCACCCTCACATCCTGCGTTAGATCAAGCCCAGCCTTCCCTGTGCCTGGTTCCCTGGCCTCTAACTGCAGGCATAGCCCTGGGTCTGGGCAGCATGTGGAAGCTTCCGGGGAATGACCCATCCAGGCACAGCAGACTGGCTACCCAGGCCAGAAGTCAACTTCAGGCTGGGCTGAGCTCAAAGAGAAAGTATCTCTCCTCCAGTCTCTCCCCAAAGGGCAGCATCCCCTGCTACCCATGCTCACATCCAGTTCTGTGGGTCTGGCAAGCCCAGGCAAGCTGCTTTCTGCAACCACAACCCCTGGGGCATCCTTGACTTCTACCTGCTACAGGATTTAGAGGCCTCTGCACGTGTAATGTGGTTGTAGAAGGTTCAGATTCCTGCCAGGCCAACACTGCCAACATGGCACCCAACCACATCATGTTCCTGGGGCTGGACAAAGCCAAACTTGTTCTCTCCCAGGGCACAGTGGCAACAGAGTCAGTTTGAGAGCATTTGGCTTTCCCAGTCTATAACCTGAGTTTGGGTCCAGTCAAGCCAGGCCAGGCTACAGGCTGACACCCCTCTCCCATGTGCCAAATATCAGGCTAGTGGAGCCAAAATGGCCAGGCCAGATGTACAATGACCCTTATGCAAATCAAATCTCTGCTTTACACTCGTAAGAGGCACTGCCCAGTAGAAGTCAATCTAAGGCAATCAGAGGTAATTGCACTTTTACAAAGCAATAACCTCCCAGGATCCATCCAATTCCACAAGGAGAGGGCCCAGGTCAGCCCTGCACATGGCTATAGCTCCAGCACCAAAACAGGTGACATGAAGCAGGTGTTCAATGAGTAGTTGTTGAATGAATCAATACAAAAATGAGCTTCAAGTCATGCTTATGAGATCCTACGCTTTCTTCTAGGAGTCTAAATGAACTTATAATTTCTGATTTCCAAAAGTCAAAAGGGGTTACAAATACACAGCAAGCGCCACACGGGAGGAGCTAAGGAGGCATCATCCTGGAACCAGAGAGCAGGGCACTGAGGCTGAGGATTGGGTGAGGCCGCGCCCAGCACTCCCAGGCTTTAAACAAGGAACCAATGATTGACCCGGCCAGTTACAGCTCAGTTTCATCAGCTGTAAGATGATGAGGGGAGCCTATCATGCTAAGTGTTATCAAGGAATAAGTGAGCACAGGCAGGTGCAGGGGTCAACCTATTGCTTCACAGACACTCAACACGTGTCTGCTGCCCTCACCCGAAGGACCTCAACTGAGGAAGTAAATTTTGCCGTTTCATTGTTGGCTGCTATGGGCTGAATGTGTGTGCTCCAAAATTCACTGAGATTACCCCAGTGGAATGGTGTTAGGAGGTGAGGCCTATGGGAAGTAATTAGGTCATGCGGGTGGGGTCCCTTGTGATGGGATCAGTGCCCTTATAAGAAGAGACACAAGAGGGCTTGCTTATACATGTGCATGCTCACTCTCTCTCCCTGACGTATGAGAATACAACAAGAAAATGTCCATTTACAATCCAGGAAGAGGGCCCTCACCAGAAACCAGGTCTGCCAGTGCCTCGATCTTGGACTTTCCAGCCTCCAGAATTGTGAGGAGTAAATGTCTATTTTAAGCTTCCCAGACTATGATATTTTAGTTCAAGCTGAGACATTCTTCTCATAAAGCATAGACCATAGACAAGGACATTCCCCTCTAAAGCAAGAGGGCTCTTAGAATTGCACGGAAAGGTCAAGAGCTTGGCCCAAAACTGACCAGCAAGTTGCAGGTTCAGAGCAAGGCACCCTGTGGCATGGGGTGCTGGAGGCTGTGTGTGCTGTGCATCTGTGGGTGGAGGACCATCTGTGAGCAGGGCTCCAGGCTGTGCATAGACAGGGAGGAGCTGTCACACTTCACTCCACTGAACTGCTCCTCAGACATGCCTGAGTCGATGGCTCAGAAAACCAACCCAGAAAGAAGAGCAAGAGGAATCAATTCCAATTTGTTAGAGCCTTCTGGGTGTGATAAAGCCAACCCCTGCCATCTCCACTGTCTTCCTGTTTCCCCTTCTCTAAGAAGTGAAAGCACCATTCAATTAAAGTAATTAAATTCACCCGAAGATCTTGGGCTCAAAAACCACACTACCGGCAAGTAGTCAATCCTAGCAACGAAGCAAACCCCAATGGCTTCCTGTGGAAAGATGGGCAAGGATGAGGAGGAAAATGGAACACATCTTCAGCAGCTCAGGGGTGCACCTTGGGCCTGCAGGGGAGCCCCCAGCTCTGCAGAGTCCAGCTGCCTGAGCCTCCCGCAGCACCAGAGCCCTCCCCAAACAGGAAGGACTCATGTTTACGGGCTGAATCAAAAGTTTCACTTCTGTGGATGTCTGAGAGAACTCAGCCGAGAAGATCCTTAGGACATGACATAAAAGTGAAATGAAACCCTCGTTTTCTCCCCCAGAGCCACCAATTCTCCCATGAGCCAAGAGTGGGGCTGGCAACACCTCCCAGGACATGCCTATGGGAGCCTGAGTCCACAGGCCAGAGGTTCAGGGTTTCATCCTGGAGAAAGCAGAAGGTGGTAAGGTGGTGAGCCCAGGCTGACTCTCATCCCCAGTTCTTCCCTGTCTTTACACGCTATGTGGCACTTAGCAACATCCTGCACCTCTCTGTGCCTTTGTTTCTCAACCTAGAAGATGGTGACAACAAGGCCCACTCAGCCTGCCTCAGAGGAGTCATGAGAATCAAACAAGATCACGATGCTGAAGTGTGTCATGAACTACAGGGTGATGCATACACTTGAGCCGTGACCGTCACTGTGTCATCCCAGTATTGACTCACCGCATTGGCTTCCTCTGATTGTGATCCACTTTGAGTGCTAAAAGTTGATGAGATCCTCATGTAGCCAGATGATGATGATGATGATGATGGAGAAGTCATCCAGTGGAATTTGAATTTCAGATAATGAATAATTTTGTTAGTATGAATGTATCTCACATATTGCATGGGATACACTTACACTAAAAAAGTATTTATTGTTTATTTGAAATTCACATTTCACTGGGTGTCCTGTATTTTTAATTTGCTCAATCTAGCAGCCTGGGCATGCCAGACCACCAACTGTTCCCTCTGTGCAGTGTCCCCAGGACCACCAAGACCTGGCCCCAAGCCCACTCCATCACCAGCTGTGAGAAATGGAATATCTGGGTCCTCCCTCTGAGGGCTCTTTGTCTCACCTCATGGGTGATTGTGGTCCCTGAGCTGGGCCCTCCAGCATCTCCAAGTGGGGGTCTGGTCCTGTGGACCTGACACGCTCCTCAGTTATGTGGGGGACACCTGCAATAGGGCTTGGCATGTAGGAGTTGTGAGTTTCCTCCCTTTATACTTCCTGTCCTTACAACCTGGGACACACGAGGGTCTAGGGTAGATCAGCAGAAGGTGGACTGCATGACCTTCTTAGGCCAGGGTTGGCTGCCAGCCAGGAGCCCTGAGGAAGACAAGGGGACCATGGACCTCTGTCCCTCTGCACACTGCAGTAAACCTCTGTCATCACATCCCAGGGTCCAAGATGTGCACTCAGCAACCAGAGCTGAAAACATTTCCCAGTGACCAGGGTGCACCAGGCACGCTGTAGGTAAAAGATTAACCAAGCCAGGGACCTCACACCAAGGATCTCAAAGTCTAGTGGGAGAGATAGATTCACCTCAGTGCAGGAAGAATAAAGAAATGTAAGTGATAAAAAGGGAAGAAAAGATTCTACGAGGAACAGAACAGAGGAGGAAGTTGTCAGCAGTTGTGGCCGAGGACAGGGAGAGACATTCCAGGCACAGGGACTACTACTTGAGGAATCCGGTCCAGGACACATGGGCCCTGTCCCTCCCTGGCACAGGGCACCACAGGCCTGGAGGAAGGAGGGTGTGGGAGCAGGCAGAGCTCCCCTGCCAAGAGGGACTTGAAGGTCATGCATAGGCATTTGTAAAGGATTAGGAGGGAGAGAGAATTGTATCCGCAAAAAGCAGCACATCCCAGTCAATAATAAAAGCATCACGAGGCATGGCATGGAAAAAAAGCATCATGTGAGAAAACATTTTGGAAGAGTTAGAATTTAGCAATGACTGAGCAAAGGGTATTTCAGTGCTCATCTCAAGGAAAAGCTGATTCATGAGGATACATGCTCAAATTGAGTTTGTTTGAAGTATTCTGATTCAAAAAGATGACCCTACAATAAGGAGAAGAAAATACACATCCTTAAGTGTAATTCTTGGGGCTCCAAGGCTGCAGGGCACTACCAGTTCACCTGTGCGCATATTCACAGTGGGCATGGCAGACCCTTTGCTCTTCTCCAGGGGATCAACTGGAGAGTCCATTTTTAAATTCCTGCCCGGGGATCCTGTTTCCTCTAGTGTGCTCTGGTGTTTTGCAGAACTTTCTCCACCTGATGCAAGTTTGGCCTGGGTCAGTGGAGGAAGTGCTGTTGAGGTCTGCACAGTCGCCTGGAGGTAGAGGGCAAAGCCAGCATTTCATCCGCTGACCCTGTAATTTAGATAACGCATCACTTAATGACCATTCACACTGTGGCTGTAAACAGAGCCCTGGGTAATATACTCAACATTACATGGAAGTTTGCTGGACGCTGGCCCTCCAGAAGGCATCAAAGCCACTCCCCAACTTAGAGCACTGAGAGCAGTGTGAGAGACCAACTGGGAAATGGCAAAGTCACGATGAAATCTCTTTTCATCTCCCCCTGATAGAAATGCAATCCGGACATAAACAGTACATGCCACGCTGCTGAGGGATGCCTTCTCCAGAGCCAGCTTGTCAATAGTCTCCAAGAACAATCCTGTCCACCTGTTTCCATTTCTTACCATGGGGGAATTTTACATATTTGAGGGGTGTGGAATCAAAAAGTAAATAAAATCCACTTGCATTCAAATTCACTAATTTGAAATTTGTGATAATTCTGCGATTATTGGATTATGATCGACTGTCAATAAAGTAAGTCCTCCTAGGCCTGTCAACAGCGTGAGTAATATCATGGCAAGTGGAAGAGTTTTCTCATTTATTGAACAGATATTGCTTGCACTGTACACTATGCTACATGAAAAAGAAACACAAACATGGACCCCGCCACCAATAAGCACTCAGGCTAGCAGGAGGGACAAACATTAAACAACAAATCACCCAGTTAAATGCTTAATTATAATTATGGTAAGTGCTGCAAAATAATGGGTACAGCCTATGATAAAGGGATGTAATGAGCAGACTTGGAATAGCCTGAGGAAGCTGCATCATCAAAGGGACATGTGAACTGGGCTCTGAAGCACATGTTGGAGTTAACCCGGTAATGATGAAAGGATGGAAGTAAAAAAGTCCAGGCAGAGGGAACACCATGTGCAGAAGCCCTGAGGCAGGAAGTAGGATGACATAAAACTGGAAAAAGACCAGGGTGGCTGGAAAGCCAAGCACGAGGGGAAAGATGGCACAAGGTGTGGATGGAAAGAGAGGATCTGTGTTAAGGAGATTGATCTTCATTCCTTAAAACTGGAAAGCCATCAAGGGATTCTAAGCAAGAGGTTGATATGAACAAGTTTGAGTGTTGAAAGCTGCCTCTTGGTGCAGGGCAGGAATGGGCTGCTGCAGTGGCCGAGGGATTTGAGACAGCAGCTTGGTCCACACAGTGACTGTGGAGATGGAGACCGGTGTGTAAGGAAGAGACCTTCGGAAATGAAACTCATGGGACTAGGAAATGGATGTCATAGGTGAAGGCACAGGAGGAGGAAATCGAAAGTGACATCAGGTTTCTGAGGTCCCCAGGGAGAAAGTGGGCTTGCAGAAGGCTCATGGACTCTGCTTTAAACGTGTGGGTTGGAAGGGCTGTGAGACAGGGGCACCCAGCTGCCTGGTGGGTGGGCAGAGGCGTGGACTGCACCAGGCAAATGGCCTGGCCTGGACGCAGCCTCAGTGTGTGGATGCTTGCAGGGACCATGGTGTGGGGACAATCACCTGCATGTAGACTGTACAGTGAGGACAGAAGAGGCTCCAGGGCTGGGAGCAGAGGAAATCCAGCAGTCAAGGAGAGGAAGACACTAAACATCCAGACAGGGAGGGGAGAAGGAAAGAGTCAAAGTGAGAGAGTATCTCAAGTAGACGGTGGCCACTAGGCTAGATTGCAGTCTAGAAGTTCAGTCAGATGAGGAGCAAAAGTGCCATCAGAAGATCCATCAGGGAGGAGTGGGGGCCAGACACTAAAGGCCAAGTGAGACGGGTAAGGAAATAATGGAGGGGGGAGATAAGAAGCATTTAAGAGAACAGTCTTTGAAGGCCACAGACATAAATAGGAATTGACCAGGTCGTGATTAAATATTGATGTTTATTTCTATGCATTCATGACGAGGTTCCAAGACCTTGTTTAGAACATGGCCCTGCCATGTGCACTGTATCATCCGTCATGCTGCCTGAACGGAACACACCCTTTCACTGGCAAAGTGCTCTACCAGCAAGAATTTTCACCAGTTCAGAGTGGCTTCCTTCAAATGGTTCAAAGTGGTGAGCAAGAGAGTTTTTCCACTGGCATCTGGAAAATTCATTCCAGCAGCAATGTCAGTGAGTCCATGAGGCAACTGCCTAGGGGGAAGGCCTAAGCACAGGGTGAGGGGTGTCCTAACCATTCACAAAATAAATGCCACTCTGTCGTTCTGCACCTCCGTCTCATCAGTGTGTGACACCAGATGGGTTTCATCCTCATCCCTACGTCAGATCTCAGTAGAGCAGGGGAGTGGCCTTATTATTTAGAGATGCAAATGGATCGATCTGAATTTTTTGGTAGGCCATAAGACCCAAGACCAGGAGTCTTTCTCAACAAAATTCATATTATCTTTTCCCTTCTTTTCTGTGCCTCAGTTTGCCCTCCAGGAAAAAAAAATCAGAATGAAGATAACCTAATTCAGAGCATTACCACAAACAGTGATTGAGCTTCTATTTATTGAGCTCAGTATACAAAGGTATACAAGACTCCCTTCCTTGGTTCAGGGAAATTCCTTTCTAGTTGAGGAGAGAAAGCAGCGATCATCAGTTCCTGAAACATATGGGTCATGATGTATGAAGTGACAACACGGCTGAGCTTTGGAAAAGGTAAACCCAGTATGCTTTGAGAACACGAAGGAGGCCCATCTAAGCCAGCCTGGGAAGTCAGGGATAGGGCCTCACCGTATGGTGGCAGACACAGAGCACCTCTGTGATTCTCCAAAGAAATAGACGCCACAAATTCAAGCTATTATGATTATTAATATTATTAATAAACTACCTTGAACTAGATTAATATCCAGGAGCTACAAGCTGGGAAAGGTCTTATGGAAACCCCAAAGGTCTGCATTTAAAATGTGCAGAATGGATTTATTTTAATTAGTTCACTCTTCGTTCTGAGCATTCTGAAAATCCGCCTGCGCAGCTTTTTGGTTCTTTTAGCTGTCAGAAGTCTCAAGCCTTCTGCCAACAATGAATCCAACACTGTGCTGCCACTTGCTGAGTGGACTTGACTTTCACTGCTCCAGTTCTCTTTGCCGCAAAACCCAACTTATCAGTTCAGTGGGAAAAGGGCCTTGGGTCAGATTTTATTAGCAAAAAATAATTCACAACTGGGTCAATCATATTAGAAAACTGAAAAGCTTAAAACAGGTTTCTAAAAATGTCTTGGACCATGGACAAATTAATGGATATTAGGAGGGATATAAATTGACCTTATGGTCAAATATGCCTATTTTTAGAATTTTGTTGAGCTCAAGTATGGATTCTTTTTCATTTTTGAAGGCCAATTACATTGTTGTATAACTGTCATTTAAAGATACTTTGGGTCAGGTGTGATGGTTCACTCCTGTAATCCCAGAACTTTGGGAGGCCAAGGCAGGCAGATCACTTGAGGTCAGGAGTTCAAGGCCAGCCTGGCCAATATGGTGAAACCCTGTCTCTACTAAAAATACAAAACTTAGCTGGGCATGGTGTTGCACACCTGTAATCCCAGTTACTTGGGTGGCTGAGGCACGAGAATTGCTTGAACCCAGGAGGTAGAGCTTGCAATGGGCCAAAATTGCACCACTGCACTCCAGCCTGGGCAATAGAGCAAGACCTTGTCTCAAAAAAATAAAATAAAGGATACTTTTTCCACTGAACTTGTGCTTGGCCCTTTGGTCAGTTGGGTTCCACTGAAATTATTTTTCTTCTTTCTAGATGGGCAGTGATGATACCAAATATAAGCATAAAAAGATGTTTTAAAACTACACATCCTGAAACCCAGCACGGCAGGCACCTGCAGCTTCCAGTGCTGTAACAGGTATGGAACTAATCCAAGAGCAGGCATCTAGAAACACCTTCTGTTTTTGGCCATTATGCTGAAAGGTACAATGGGGGCTGGGGTGGGGAGAATGAGGTCAAGTTTCTGACTGTCCCATCTGACCCCAGATATATCAAATCAGAATTGAAGAAATTATCTGAATAAAGCTAGCAAGGTGGGGAGGGAGTCTCTCTTTTCCTTGAGGCAGAAGCAATGTAGTTATTTTCTGAATGCTCTGAAAAATCAATGAACATCCTTCACCACTGTTTGGAATGAGGATGTAAACCCAGGATCAGGTAGGGTTCTTCAACCACGAGCAACAGAAGCAAAAACTGAACAAATGAGGTAGAAATGCATATGTATTAAAAGAAAAATGGAGGTCTTGTAGACTCAAGGTGACGGCTAAAGTTCCAGGCTAGGAAACGCCAGAGGTCAGGTATGTCCTTAAGCATAGTGAAAGTTCTACCACCAGCAAGGAAGCCTGAGCATGCTTCCATCCTTGTGTGGCTCCAGGAGAACTGTTACAGTCCGTGGGCTTGTCCTCAGTCTCACACCTGCTATTGGCCCTGGAGAGCCTCTGCAGGCACCTTGACTTTCAGCCCCACCAAGACTGAAAACCAAGGGGTGAGGAAATTTCCCACAAAGTATCAAGTGCGTTTTCTCAGAGGATGCAAGCTGAGTATTCAAAAAACAAATAGCAAATACCTACTAATATGAGAGTGTGTTTAATTGGTTAGAGGCTGCTTGGTTGACTCTATCTAAGCTTCTAAATTTAGGTCTCCAACTAACCTATTTTCATCTTAATGAAAACTATCTTATTTTCATTCAAAGTGTGGAAACCCCCAATATTACTGAGTTCAGCCATTGCCAACATCAGAATCCCAGCATTTAGGACATCAGGAGACTCCGGACCATTTTGATAGGATCTCAGGGTACAGAAAACCTGACTCATAGTGGTCAGTGCCACTCAGTTTCCATCAAGCCCCACACCAGCCTCAATAACATAAATTCATGTGGGATGGTGCTGCCATGGGCTTGCAGCTTAGCAGTGCTGGCCAGGACCTGGGCTCCTCACCTGTCCACCCTGCCATCTTCTGCATGTTGGCCTTCAGTGGCCATTGCTTGTCTCTCAGGGCTGCAAAGTGAATTCAATGTTATGGTTGAATCATGGCCCCCCTAAAAATATCATAACTCTGATTACCTCAGAGTATGACCTTTTGGAAATAAGGCTGTTACAGATGTATTGTACTTAGTTAAGACAAGGTTATTAAGGTGGGCCCTAATCCAGTTTGACTGGTGTCCTTATGAAAAGAGAAAATTTGGGTAGGGCGCAGTGGCTTATGACTGTAATCCCAACACTTTGGGAGGCCAAGGTGGGCAGATTACTTGAGTCTGGGAGTTCAAGACAAGCCAGAGCAACATGGTGAAACCCCATTTATCCAAAAAATAGAAAAATTAGCCAGGTAGGGTGTAGTGCACCTGTAGTCCCAGCTACTTGGTAGGCCGAGGCAGGAAGATCACTTGAGTCCAAAAGGTCGAGGCTGCAGTAAGCTATGATTACGCCACTACACTCCAGCCTGGGTGACAGAATGAAAAAAAAATTTTTAATAATTAGAAAATTTTTAAAAGTTTGAAAAAGGAAAACTGTGGACAGAGAGACAAGCATAGAGGGAAGATGATGTGAAGACACAGGGAGAAGACGGGTGTCCTGAAGCCAACAAGAAAGGCTAGGATCAATTCTTCCTTACAGCCCTCAAAAGGAACCAACCCTGTGACACCTCGATTTTGGACTTCCAGCCTCCAGAACTGTGTGGCAATACATTTTCAATGTTTAAGCCATCGTTTGTTACGGCAGCCCCAGCAAAGAAATCAAGCAGTTTCTGGCTTCTTGTCTGCATTCAAGGCAGGAAGAAGAGCACTGACAGAGTGGAGACAACAGGAATTGCTCCTTTGATTAGAGAGGCAGGAACTTTCACAGACTGCTGGCTGCTTCCATCCCTGTGATCACAGCCATGACCTCTGGCCATGCTAACTGCATGGGAGTCTGAAGAGCGAGCGTGTGTCTTCTATTGGGGAAGGCGTGAGCTTGGCCAGCCCTCAGGGTCTCCCCTACTCATCACGCGGGCTGATGCTCTCCCCTTGTATGCGGCCTTCTAAAAAGCATATGCTGTCATGAGCGTGTACTTTCCAGGGAGCCAGTAGCCTGCCTTTCAAGGCAGGGCTGAAGAGCATGTGCAGAGAGGCCTTCCCAGAGCAGGTCATTAGCTCCTCATAAGCTCATTCAGTCCACTAGAACTCAGGTCCCATCCTTTCTCCAGCTTAGTTCTGTCTTTCACAGAAACAAGTCAATCAGCCGATGAATCAGTGTTGCTAACTTACCAGAGTGCTGTGGTCAAGACATGGAAACAACAGACCCCAATGAAGCCTGGCCTCCAGGATGAAAGACAAACATTACTGACAGCCCAGCAGCTTTGAGCCTATGCCGGGATGCTACCCCCAATCTCCTGGAGCCTTGTAGTGAGGCCACATGATCCCACTCTACAGAAACAAAGAGAATGGTTGCCATCTCACAGCACAGATGCAGATGACAGAGATGCACTGAGGCTGCTGGTGGCCAGCCCATGGTCACTCAGCAAGGGGATGTGGAGCCAGGCAGGATCTGGGGCTTCTGACATGTGGCCAGGCCTCCCTGATGGGAGTGCCTTCACCGTCCATCCCCTGGAGAGCTGGCAGTGACTCAGGCCAGCCAAGCAAGGAAGGGAGAGCATAGGCTGCTCAGCTCTGCTGCTGTGAATGGGAGTTGTCTGGCAGTGTTTGATCTGCCAGCTGAACACTTAACAGTACCCTACCAGATGACCACTCTTCCAGACACCCCTCACTTGCACCGGCTCTGGGGTCAATACTTGCTACTTTATATAACTTTTTATATACCCATTCTCTAATCCCCTCCCCTAGGCCAGGCAATGTTCTAGGCAATGGGAGGTATATGTCCCAGGGGGAGCCATAAGTATTCCAGAAGGAAGCAGCATCCTCAGAAAGGATCCACCAGAGAATGTCATGCAGCACCATGCGCCCACCAGGATGGGTACTATCAAAAAGAAAAAAAAAGCAGAAAACTACAAGTGTTGCGAGGACATGGAGAAACTGGAATGCTTGCACACTCTTGGTTGAAATGAAAATTGGTGCAGCCACTATGGAAAACAGTCTAGAAGTTCCTAAAAAATTTAAAAATAGAACAACCATATAATCCAGCAATTCCACTTCTGGGGATATACCCAAAAGAATTGAAAGCAGGGTCTTTGAGAGATATGTGCACACCTACATTTGTAGCAACATTAATCACAATAGCCAAAAGTTGGAAGCAACTCAAGTGTTCATCAATGGAGGAATGGATAAGCAAAATGTGATATATATATATATACACACACACACACATACACACACTATATATATGTATGTATATCTCACACACACATATAGTGGAATATTATTCAGCCTTGAAAATGAAATTCTGGCACATGCTAAAACACAGATAAACCTCCAGGACATTATGCTAAGGGAAATAAGCCAGTCACAGAAAGATAAATACTGTATGACTGCACTTTTATGAGGTTCCTGGAGTCATCAAATTCATAAAGACAAAAAGTCAAATGGTAACTTCCAGCAGGGAGGGAAAATGGGAAGTTGTTGCTTAACGGGTAAAGACTTTCAGTTTTGAAAGATGAAAAAGTCCTGAAGATCGATTGCATGTTAACATGAATATACTTAACACTACTGAGCTGTATCTTAAAATTGATTCAAATGAAAATTTTTATATTATGTGCATTTTGCCACTTAAAAAACAAAGGAAGGGGCTATAACAGAGGTAATGGAGAATTAGCGAGACCCCAGGGATGTAGAGTTGGGTACAAGGGGCATGTTGCCAGAGCCCAGTCAGAGACTGGAGGAGGGGCCATAGCTATAGAGGACTGTGGTCCCCATGTCACAGGCAAGGCAGGAGGGGTGGAGAAATGCCAGGGATGCTGGCTCCCCCTCCCTCCAGGTTCCTGCAAGCACCTCCACTGGCCACCCCCACAGGCTGGTCCCAGAGGTAAGGGGCCCAGGTGATGCAGACTCTCAGAATCGTCTCTTAGGGTGGTTCTGGGATGAGGGGCAATCAGCAAACAGACAACCCAGCAGTCCCCACATGCCTAGGCCACAAAGATGTAAATTTAATCTTCAATCATGCTCAGTACCATGAAGAAAAAAACCACGCACAGTGAGAGAGATGAGCAAGGAGGGAATGTCCATGGAATATCAGGGAAGAACTCTGCAAAAACACCACTGAACTTCAGGCACTGTATGGGTCTGATTCTGCAGAAGATCAGAACCAATAGGATACGTGGCTATAGAGAGAGAACAATTTATTTTAAGGAAATGGCTGGAGTGATTGTGGAGGGTGGCAAGTCCAAAATGTGAATAGCTGGAGACCCAGGAAGAGTTGATAAGACAGTTCCAATCCAAAGACGATCTGAAGGCAGAAGTTTCTCTTTCTCGAGGGACTGTGTTTTTTTAAGACATTTTATTGAGGTATGACTGGCGTACAAAAAGCTATACATATTTAATGTGTACAGTTTGATGAGTTTGGAGATAAGTAATGCACCCCATGAAACCATCACCACAATCCATGCATAAACCTATCCATCACCTCCAAACATTTCCTCCCACCTCTTTTATTTACTATTTGTGTACGTGTGATAAGAGCATTTAACATAAGATCTATCCTCAGCAAATTTCAAGCACATAACACAGTATTGTTAACTACAGACACCTGCTGTACATCAGATCTCCAGAACTAATTCATCTTGCATAACTAAAAATGTTACGTCCTTTGACAAGTAATTCCCCCCTTCCCTGCTCCCCAGCCTCTGACAACCTCCATTCTACTCTCTGCTTCCATGAATTCGACTGTTTCAGATTCCTCATGTAAGTGACATCATGCAGTATTTGTCTTTCTGTGACTGGGTTCTCTTAACAAAATGTCCTCCAGATTCACCCATGTTATCACAAATTTAAAGATTTCCTGCTTGTTTAAGGTTGAATAATTCTATTGTATGCATATACCACATTTTCTTTATCCATTCATCCATCAGTGGAAATTTTGTTCGCTTCTGTGTCTTGGCCATAATGAACATGTGGGTGCAGATACCTCTTTAAGATCCTAATTTCATTTACTTTGGGCCTATACCCAGATATGGGAATGCTGGATCATATAGTAGTTCTAGTTTTAATTTTTTGAGGAATCTTTATACTGTTTTCCACAGTGACTACATCAATTTACATTTCCACCCATGGTGTACAGGAGTTCCCTTTTCTCCACATCCTTCCCAACACTTGTCATCTTTTCTTTCTTTGATAATAGCCATCCTAACAGGCATGATGTGATATGTCATTGTGGCTTTGATTTGCATTTCCCTGATGGTTAGTGATGGTGAGCACCTTTTTATATACTTGTTTGCCATTTCTATGTAATGGAGATGTATTTTTGGAGATGTATCTGTTCAGTTCCTCTACCCATTTTTAAATCAGAGGGTTTGAGGTTTTGTTTCATTTTGTTTTGTTTGTTATTCAGTTGTAGGAGTTTCTCATGTATTTTGGATATTAAGCCTTTATCAGATATGCAGTTTGAAAACATTTTCTTCCATTCCGTAGAATACCTTTTCATTTTTGTAATTGTTTCCCTTGCTGTGCAGAAGCTTTTGACTTGATGTAATCCCACTTGTCTATTTTTGTTTGTGTTGCTTGTGAACTCAGCCTTTTTACTCTTAGAGCCAACTAATTAAATGAGGACCACCTGCCTTATAGAAGATAAAGTGCTTTACTTAAAGTCTACTGATTTTAGTGTTAATCACATCTTAAAAATGCCTTCACAGAAACAGCTAGACTGGTCTACAGTCTGGACGTATAGCAAGCTAGCCAAGTTGACACATAAAATTAACCCTTACAGGCACCATTTTCCACCTGGACCAGCACATATTCTTGCGTAGAGCTGTATACCCTGTTCACACACTGCATCTTTTTCTTTTGCAGAGAAAAAAACAAAAATTCCCCACTTTGCAATTGCATCTGTGAATGAGAAGCTCCAATTTTGTGGGAAGAGGGAAACACCTAAACTTGCCAGAATCATCACCAGAGACACCTGCCGGCTGACGAGGGCAGCTTTCTTGGAGCCGACAGATGATGCAGGGAAACAAGAAGTGCACAGACGGATTCAGTGACTCCTCCAGCATCGGCAGCGTGTTGGATGATGCAGACAGGGAAGTGAGCAGCCTCACAGACCGGGCATTCCGGAGCTTGTGCATCTCAGAGGATACATCCTTCCATGACTCCTATCTGGCCGTGTCCCCAGATATCAACCGACAGGTGTTTGGGACTTTTCACCAGAGAGCAGTGAGCCACACCCAGAGGAAAAGTGGCATTTGGAGCCAGTTACCGTCACAGGGCACGGAACATTCAGGCTGGGCAGCCACCTTCCGACAGCTACCCAAGTACGTTCAGGGAGAGGAAAAGTACCCCAAAACCAGCCCCCCACCAACACCAGTCCAGAGGAGACTGGAGGTGCCCGTTTCTGGCCTAAGGAGCAGCAACAAGCCGGTCTCCAAAGTATCAACACTAATTAAATCTTTCGACAGGACTGAGAGCCAACGTTGTGAGAGCAGGCCCACTACCAGCAAGCCTCCGGCTCTGAAAAATCCCCCCAAATTCGCTCCTCTTCCAGAAAGCAGTGTCAACTTCTGCTTTGATTCTGCATTTCTGACAGTCAGGAGGGTGCCCGCTGAAGTTTCCAACACCCATCAGAATAGCCACCAGCCAGGCAGGAAGCACGGAGAACAGGAGTCCTCCAAGAACCCAGAAATGGCCTGTCACGGCTCCAGCAGCTTCCTCCCGGCAGCCGACGACATGGCCACCTCATCTGAGTCAAAATTCCCCTCTCCACACCACAAGCCAGCCACTGGTGAGCCTGGGAGAGGCAAAGGCACCTTTCTGCACAGTGAAAATAGTGCTTTTGAGTCATGGAATGCCCACCAACCAAAGCTGCTGGAGAGAAAGGACGCGGCTGGAACTGTCCCAGAAAGCAAAGCTCCCAAGCACTATGGGGACACGACCTTACTAAGAGAACCCCGTCCCCCTGAGTGCACAGTCTCTCCCTGCCAGGTGCAGGCCTGCTGCAGTCAGGAAGAGAACAGACTCACAGCAGGGGCTTTGTCCACATCCGTACCCTGGGGGTGCAGGGATCCAGGATCCCAGGTATTTTCTGTGGAAGGAAAAGCTCCCAGCTCACAGCCGGATTCTCAAGAGAAGCCAGCCCAGCCCCCATGGAGGAAGCCAAAGACTGGCAAAAAAGGGAAAGAAAGTCTACAAGATACCTCGGAAGAAAAGACACAGACCAGCAGGAGAGGCCCACCTTTGCATACAAAACACAACCCCCAGGGACAGTTTCCAGAAAATGATGCTCTTGACCTGCCTGTGGAACCCAATGAACATTATGATCCCCCCTTTAACATCAGTAAGCTCCTGACCCCCATCATACCCAGCAAGCACACCCTGGATTCAGCAGAGAACCAGCCGGCAGAGCAAACCCCATCACCCCCAGGACAGCTAAACGGATACCAAGAGAAGGAGCCCAGTGAATGTCAGTCTCGAGACAGCTACAAGTCCAAAGCCCCTAGCCTGCTGTTTAACCTCAAGGACGTGCGGAAGCGTGTTAAGAGCACATACAGTTCCTCACCTCTCTTGAAAGGGCTTGATGAGAAAACTAGAGGTAAGGTTGATGGAAAGCAAGAACCTGTGAGCAACGGTGTCATCCTACCCAATGGGCTTGAGGAAAGCCCTCCAAACGAGCTTTCTAAGGAGAGACCCGCTGATGACCCCACTGCATCACATGTCAATCCCCAGAAGGGCCCTACAGCTGACCCCAGTGAGCCCTCTGCAGACAGCTATCTAACTCTTAGCGCAGCTTCGACTATCACCAAAGTCCCCTTCTATGTTAACGGGGAGGCTGCTGAGAGGAGCAGTTACGAGAATGACGAGGTGGAAGGAGAGATAGAGATGGGTCCTGCCGGATCTGGCTGGTGTCCAGACTCCAGGGAACACCGCCCCAGGAAACACCTCTCCCTTAGGCTTTGCAGTAGGGATCCTGAGCCTGGAAAGGCTACAGAGAAAACGATGACCCACCAGCTAGAGAATGGGCTCTCCAGATCTGTGTCCCAAGAGACAGAACCTGAGAGGGAGGCAGGACTTCAGAACACACACTTCAACCAGAAATTATCCCCAGGGCCCCTCTCTCCTGAGGAGGAAGATGTGTTTTACAGCGACAGCCAATCCGATTTTATGCCAAGCCTCAAAGGTAAGGCCAAATTCAGCACCAGCTCTTCAGATCAATCCTTTGCCTCATTTGATGATCAGCAGAAGACGTGGTTTACTGAGAACCAGCGGGAAGACAGGAGGAAGGATGTGAGTGCAGGTGACAGTCAGAAGGATGAAAAGGAGAACATGGTGGGGAAGGATGAGCCGCAGTACTGCGCCTTAAGCAAGGGGCACGCGTGCCTGGAAGACTGCAGCCAGGGGGAAGCATTGCAAAGAGAAGGGGAAAGTGTGCCTGGAGGAAGAACCAGGAAGGCATCGGCAGAGGAAGCTAATTTCAGAGGCTCTCGGATTGGGGAAAATAAGGGTACGACCTTTTCACAGGCCAAAGACCTTACTCTCTCACCATCTTCTGCTTCAAATAGGCACATGCTATTTACCATTAAAGACAACACCCTCAGAGCCACCCCCGTAATTAAACCTATTATGCTGCCTCTCCTGAGGACCCTGTCCTTGGAGGACTCCCTCAGCAGTGGCCACAAAGAGGAGGAATTGCCAAGGCCAGAATGGGGTGAGGATCCTGGTTTCTGTGCCCCCGAAAACCAGGACATTCTTGGTACATCAACACCCACTAACACGCTGAGCACACGTGTGAAGTGCATGGCCAACGAGGTCATGGAGGACCCCAGGCAGGGGTCCAGCATGGCCAGGATGGAGGCCTCTCAGCCAGCTCCAAAGGGGAATTTCCCATCTATGCCTCTGGTGGGAGAGGGGGACAGGGTGAAGCCACCACCAGATGCTGCACATGACCTCATGGCAAGCAATTGCAAGAGCGGCTCTGCAGACCCAGGGAAGCCAGCGGCCCCACGGCACATTCCCACCATCACTTTACCCGAGGGCGACATAGAAGACCAGCCACACCCATGGCAGCCTGAAACCTGTTGGGAAGAGCAGACACCAGGTTTCAAGAGTCACTTTTTGTCCACACCCAGAGCAGGGCCCCCTGGCAGAAGACTGGTCCCTGGTGAGATGGCAAATTCCCCTAACCCCAGCTCCCCGGGGGAGAGCAGTGCCTGCTCCCCTGCTGCCAGCAGCATTTGGGATGAGGCTTCCCAGGCCCCTGGAGGACCAGAGCTGCTGCCCGAGGAGCCTCCTCAAGCCAGCCCCTGGGCCAGCTCCAGTCCTGCCAGGGTCACCAGGAGGGAGGACCTGACCCACGCCCTCGTGTGGGAGGGTGGCTCTGACCCCCTACTTGAGCTGTCGGCAGAAGACCTCCGAACCCTCTCTCCAAGAGGTTCATTGCTGGATGTGGCTACCAGCCCAGCAGGCACCCCTGGGAGACTTGAGCTTCCTGCACAGCTAGAGAGGGCAGCAAGCAAGCCACCTGCAGTCCCACCCAAAACAGAGAAAGCCCTGCGGCGGGCGAAGAAGCTGGCAAGTAAGAGGAGGAAGACTGACCAGGCTCAAGAGAAGCACAGCGAGTCACAGGAGGGAAAACCCTGCCCAGAGGACTTGGAGCAGACACAGCAAAGGCCACTGTGCCCCAGAGAGAGGCTCCGACACAGTTTCCCTGTGGTCCGTTCCCTGCCCCCTCCCGTGCACCGCCACTCTGTGTCTGGCTTCTCAGAGCCTGTTGGGAGGCAGCCCGGAGGCCCCCAGTCCCTCACACCCCTGCCCGCCTACCCCGCCACCCAGAAGGTCCTCCAGGATCCGCAGTCCGGGGAGTACTTTGTCTTCGACTTGCCACTCCAGGTGAAAATCAAGACCTTCTATGACCCAGAGACGGGCAAGTATGTCAAGGTCTCCATCCCGTCCTCCGAGGGGGCCTCCCCAGAGCCGACCCCACCAGATGCCCTGGCCGCTCCCTATGTGCTGTACCCCGGCTTCCAGCCAGTGCCTGTGACAGCCTTGATGCCACTGCGCTGCTCCTCTCAGCTCTCCGCACCCACCTTCCTCAGGCAAGGCCCTCGTGCCTCCATGGCCCGTGCCAGGCCCCAGAGTGTCCACGAGTCTGGACTACAGCTGGCCTCAGGGCCTCATGGTGACTGCACCCCGCACTCTACAGGCCAGCGCCCTCATGGGCCCCCCCAGAGCCCAGAAGAGGAGGGTGCAGAAGCTCCAGGCCTGGGCATCATCTCCACCGACGACCTAGAGGACTTTGCCACAGAAGGCATTTCTTGAGTTACCGCAGGCTGAGCCGCACCCCCAGATGAACCCAGAGGAGCTTACTTCCCTCTCTCCCAAAACAAGCAACACACACACACACATATGCAGACACATGCACACGCACACGCATACACACACACACACATGATCGTCAACACATGGCCTTTTTAGATCCGTAAAATCCAGAAGGCAGTAGGGATCCCAAGACAACCTCACCCGAAGGGCTCCCTGTCTCTCCTCTGATGGAGGGGTGCTGCTTGCTCGGCCCAGTCCCCTCCGTGCCAGTTCCCAGGTGCACTCTACTCCAGCCCTTCTCCATCCCTTCCTTCCTCCCTCTCCTGGCCTGCCCTGCTCTTCCCTGGCCCTGCCAACCAGGTGGGTGTGGCAAGGGCACCACCTGGTCCCAAGGGTCCCTCTGCACCTGCACCCACCCACTCACTTGTAGGCTCCTTGATGAGCAAACCCCTGAGGCCCCCAGCTCAGACTCAGCAGCCATTTCAGGTCACCTCAGGCAGACTGACTAAGGACCAGCGCAGGGCAATTTTGCAGAAATGATCATTTGCATAGAATGGGTTTCCTTCACAGGGAGAAACTTGCCACTGAAAGCTATTTTCTGATCAAGAAAAGGCCCACTTTTTAAAAAGTGAAACAAGTTTGCAGATACGGTTGTGTCCCTGGACTCCTGTCTTCCTTCTGTGGGCAGTGGGGGTCAGGACTGACAGAGTCACTTCCCTGTCTACCACAGTCTGGCGTCCCACCTTGTCCCTCCAACACCTGTCCATGCCTTTGCAGGGCCAGGCCCTCCACTAGGTCCTGACTGCCCCATCTACTGACCAGTACCTGTGCCCTCCACTTAAAAAGAAAATGTGTTCACCCCCTCACCCCCTGTCAGTTCCTGACCTTTGGGGATTTGGAGGGAAGTGTCGGGATTCACTCAAGAGTTTGAGTTTTACCTAATGAAACAGGTCCACTGGCCCAGCACAGTAAAGCCAAAATCCACACTGAGGTTTGCAGTGGGAGAAAGGAGGGTGTTTATTTACAGGGCACCAAGCAAGGAGAATCAGGCAGCTCACACTTAAACCCTGACCTCCCCCATGGCTTGCAAGCGTGGATTTTTTAATGGCAAGGGAAATTTTCAGGAAAGCCGAAGTTACAGATGAAATTGTAAATCAACACATGGAGGGTACACATTGGTTTGGTGTAAAAAGGCAGGATATCTTGAACTAGGGACTTATGGGTCATAGGGTGGAATCAAACATTTTCTGAAATGCAATTGGTTAAGGAAGAGAAGCTTTGTTTTAAAATTTGGGTTAGCAGAAAGGAATGTTAGCTCTGGCTTGTGGGTGGGACTTCCCCCAGGTCCCCCAGAAAGAAATTTAGAACAAAGAGCCGTTCTCAGAGTTCAGTCCTCAGTTCCCTCTTCTCTGAGGTCTCTTTGCTAGTGGATCCATTTGGTGGGAGTCTAGGTTTCTGAAAAACAACTCAGAGTCACGAGTTCAGATGTTCTCTTTAATTTCCAGAGGGAACCAAATACCCCAGGACTCTGGCTTCCTTGGCTGTTGTTTGAGGTTACTATTACCTTCCTGCTTATCAAGTTGCTCTTTTGCTTCTCAGGGCTGGCTAAGTGTCTGGAATTTCCCTTGAAAGAAGCCAAGATTTTCGTGTATTTCCATGGTTGGGGAGGGGTCCTTGCTCGATCTTAAGAGCAGGTGCCCTCTTGCAGGCAGCCGGCTAGGGAGCAAAACCAGCACCCAGGGTCCTGATAGGTTTCCACACCATGGCTTCTACAGAAGCCTCCTAATGCTTGTTCTACTGGAAACACAGGGGCAAAACGTGCTTCCCTCTTTATTTAGAACCCTCAGCAGCTGCCAGGACTGTGCTGCCCAGGGCACAGGGGACCATGCAAGATGCATCGTCCTTGTCCTGTTGGCAAAGGCACCGTTTCCACACTGGAAGGATGAGGAGGCATTCAGTAAACCAAGTCCTAGACTCACACAAATACAGGGGCTTTGAGCACAGTTCAGGTCATGATTTGGATTCGAGATTTTATATCTTTTTGTTTTCCCAACAAGTGCAGCCACACCTGATTTTCATTGTGAAAATACCACACAACGCCCCCTCCTTTCCCCCCGAGCCAATGCCATTCAATTTAGCCACACCTGTTGCCAGCCAGGCAACCAGCCAGGAGTGCAGGCAGACCACTATCCCAAAATCTGGTTCCCATGAGTCACTCACTGGGTGCAAGCAACAAGAACAAAGTTGCATTTTGACCCTGACTCCAAATCACCTCAAGCATCCTCTCCACTTTGTTTTCATCTCACTAAAACATGAAAAGGAATAACTCATTTTGCAATTCTCAGGACCCAAGGAAAAGAATTATCTAACAAAGGAAGAGTCCCTCCATTCAATAAGAACCACACTTACAGTAACTATGTCCCCACAGGAGAAAATATTACTTTGGGAAACTCATTTTGGGGAAGCAATCTTCTTCCTTAGAACCGATATTGGCAAGACTGTGGGTAGAACTGAACACATAAAGACTTGCTCCCAGCAAGTCAGCTAGAAGGACACCTCACTCCCTTACAGCAACGGGCCTGTGTTCCTGAAGCGGATAATGCCTCCAGAGAACACAAGCAGAGAGTCTCCATCCAGTGAAGCCCAACTCACTAGCCAGTGATGTTTTCCTCTTTCCATTTGCTTCTAAGGGAGGTCATACATGCCTCCTTCCTTCCTCACTCCCTCCTTCTCTTTCTCCCTTCTTTGTTTCCCTCCCTCTCTCCTTCTCTCTCTTCCTTTCTTCTTTCCTCCCTCCTTTTTACAAACATTTGCACTGTACCAAGCACTTTGATGGGTGCTGATGGTACCATGACAATAAGATCTGGTCTCTGCATTCAAGGAGTTAAAATCTAACAGAGAAGAAAGACAATTACAACCCCACATGTTAAGTAATTTAATAGGTTGCTCTGAGGAACACCTAACTTGCTCTGGCTCCAGGAGTTGGCACCTGAGCCAAGCCAAGAAACACAAAGCTGTCCATTAATTTATGAAAAAATTCAGAATATCCCCAGCTTTAATCTATCAAAGATGACATTGATTAAATACTAATAGATTTGTCTTGCCATGTCAAAGTGTATTAATTTAGCTAATTGTTCATCAGCATTTCTAATCAGCACAAAAGCTGAACCAGTGTGGCCTCACAGGATAGACCTTGGTTGATATGTCCTTCAGCTTCTGAATTGATATTTCACTCACAGGGGTTGCCCAGCAAAACCACTATTTCTGCCATTGTGTTTAGTAGGACAGTGGTGAGATTTATGAGAACACGTTGTTTGTGAAAATTACAGATGTTGTCTGCATCTTCTGTGTAGTGCCCTGGCCCTTTTCTATGAGTATAACCCCTCTAAATGTCTCCTGGGGAGAGGACATGGAGGTGGAGCACCTCCAGGGAACAGTTGAAGGTCCCAGGCTATTCAGCTAAACATGACCAAGGGCTCACATCGTCAAGCATGTACCATGCACTGGCCCATGAGTGGGGAGCTTGAGACTGGACTCGGTCCTCCCAGCAAACCCATGAGAGATGCCCTCATTAGCCACATTTTACTGTAAAGGAAACAAAGGTGCCAGGATGGGATTTAACTGCCCATGGTCATAGAGCCACTAAGTGAGGGGCCACACCAGGGACTTGGGCCCCTCTTACTTCTAAGCGGACTTTTCAATGCTCAGCCAGTACTTCGTAAGTGTGGTCCCTGGAGCAGCAGCCTCCACATCACCAGGGGCTTGTGAGAAGTTCAGAATCCCTACCTCCATCTTCACAAGCTTCCCTGGGTGGTTGATCCATTTGTGCATTGAATTCTACGTGCTGTCAGCCACTGCTTAGCCTGGATAAATTTTAGGGAGGTGCATTGGATGTCTTCATGTCTCCACAGCAGATGTCTTGTGCAAAGAAAGAGAGTAGCACATCTAGGTGGGGGAGTTGCAGGGAGCTGATTGACACTCAATGTGAGGAAGGCAGCTCTGAGGACGAGCAGACGAGCATCATCTTTTTTTTTTTTTTTTTTTTTGACACAGAGTCTCGCTCTGTTGCCCAGGCTGGAGTACAGTGGCATGATTTCAGCTCACTGCAACCTCTGCCTCCCGGGTTCAAGCAATTATCCTGCCTCAGCTTCCTGAGTAGTTGAGATTACAGGTGCCCACTACCGCACCTGGCTAATTTTTGTATTTTTAGAAGTGATGAGGTTTTGCCATATTGCCAAGCTGGTCTTGAACTCCTGACTCAAGTGATCCACCCACATTGGCTGCCCTAAGTGCTGGGATTACAAGCGTGAGCCACCATATCCAGCCACTAGCATCATCTTGACATTACATCAACCGCTAGGGATAGCTGAGCTCCCTACCAATGGAAATGTACAATGGAAGCTGATGACCCCTTTCCTAAGACAAGGATGGATTCAGATATCAGAAGGGACCTAACAATCTTTTCGGACCCCAGGCTACTTTTGGGGCTCCGGTATGCCAGTGGCAAGGATGCAAGGTCTCAACAGGGAGTGGCCACAGGCACACGATGTAAAACATTTGCATACAAAAGGGGAGCTCTGTAGCAAAACCTGAACTCTGCGTGTAGGAAGCATTTTGGCCCAGATACACCATGAAGTTGGATACGCCTGTCTGTACACGTCTTCCAAATTATTCAGATGTGAAGTCCAAGGTGAGTGGAGCAAACTCGGAGCCACATCCCCGAGCTGTCACCACCAGAGTCTTGTTTAGGCTTCCTCAGTGTCACCTCACAGAGCCACCTGAGCAGAGGGCTCTTCCCCTTCCACCAGGTGGAAGGGTGGGCTCCTCCCTTAGCTGCTGACTCCCAGCAGAATGTTCCAGCCTGCCTGGGCCTCAGAATCATCTGTGCACTTATTAACACTTGTTATTATCCCAGCCCTATTTCCAGTTCACCTCATCAGATTCTCCAAGTGTGGGAAAGAGTCACTGTAGAGGTACAAGTTCCTGAGAGGTTCTGGTTCACCCAGTCTCACAAATGCCACTCCAGAGCACAGTTCCACACCTGGACCCCACATACTGGCCAGGCACTGCCAGGCCCAGAGTTCTGCCCAGGGGACACCCTCCTGTGGAAGGTTATGTGGAGGAAGGACCTGGGGCAAGAAGAACTCAGAGGCACTACTTTCTCCATGTGGAAGTGGTGAATGGGGAAAGGCATGACAGCCCTCAAGGGCAACCCAGTGCAGCCTCCAGCCCTGCCCAGAGCCACCTGGCCTGTCTGCTTCCTGCTGCCACAACTTTCTCTCCTCCTCCAGGTGTGCCCCAAAGCTCTATCAGGGGCTACTCTTCCACAGAAGGGAGGATGAGCATTGTTAGAAATAAAGACTTCCCTTTGAAGGAAAACTCAAACTTTCCCTCTGAAGGTTTCATAATTGAATCTGCTGAGATAAACTGACAATAGACAGATTAACCAGAGAAAAGGCCTACAAATTTATTAACATGCAAGCACAAGGGAGTTGCACAAAGTATGAAACTCTAAGAAGAACCAGATGGTTGAAACTTAAATGCCCCCTTCGTAGAGGAGAAGGAGTTGGGACTTGCAATTCTGAGGAAGAGTAAGTGATTTTTTAGGGAAGATAAATGGTCCCAAAACAGACAACAGCCTAGAGCAAAGTTCCCCTGGGTCCTGGATATGGTATCCACTCTAGTCTTCTTTCCAAGCCTTCTTTTCTGTAAGTTCATCTCTGTTTGACAGGCTAGGGAAAGGGGTCCAAGACAATTGCATTCCTTCTGAAGGAACTTCCCTTAGTCAAGAAAGCTCCTCCTTGCCCTTCGGGAGAAGCAAAGAGGCAAGGGACAGAGTCGAGAGAAGGTCAGAGGGACCTTGGTTCTTCAGATCAAAGTATTCAGCATGTCAAGGTGTGACACTTGAGGGTAACACCTTCAACTGGGTGAAGCCTGGGGCTCTGACCAACGCAAGTAGATGTCCGAGGGTAAAGGTGCTCCACTGACCACTATCTCCAAGCAGAGAGTTAACCTTCTTGTGCTCATCATTTGCCAAACTGTGGTTTAGTTTTTAAGTCTTCGCACTGTCTCAGAATTTTTCTCGAGCCTCAGCTTGCTCCAGGCACTGTCACATGGATGCCATTTCCCTGGGTCCTTGCCCGGCATCGGTCCTGCTCCTGGGTCCCAGCCCCAACTCCCATCCCTTGTGTCCATCCTTCCTGAGCTTTAGAGCCCTCCCTTAGGCCCCTGCATGAGAACATTGTCAGCACCTGCCTTCCTGTCATTCGAGATCATTCCTGTATTTTCCTCTGAATATGGAAACCTTTGACTCGTGTGGTCCTCTTTCCCATTTAGAAAGGTCATATATGTGGTCGGTCTCCTTCAGCATTCCCGTGCTTTCACCAGCCCATTCCTCCTCACTGATGTAGCCTGAAAGAGTCAGCAGGCCAAGTCAATAGTTAATCGAATGGTTGGCTGCTAGCAGAGACTGCCAGCCAGTGCTGACAGAAGTGGAGACTTCGTTACTGCTTTCTTGCACTTGTAGTCCTCATGTACTTGTGTGAGGAGTGACCCCTGCACAGGGCAAGGTGATCTCAGTGCCCCCACCCCCCATCTGTCCTGACTCACACACAATTACTACGTCTCCATGCACAGGGCAAGGTGATAGTGGGTCTCCCCATCTGTCCTGACTCACACATAGTTACTATGTCTCCACGCACAGGGCAAGGTGATCTCACTGGCTCTTCAATCTGTTCTGACCCACACACAGTTACCACAACTCCACTGTCCAGTGTGCTAGTTTCCCAAAAGGTGGATACCTCTTGATTGAAACCTTTTGACCAATGCTCCACATCACTAGTCATTAGGGAAATGCAAATCAAAACCACAATAAGATACCACCTCACACCCAATGGATGACTACTATCAAAAAGAAAATGGAAAAGAGCAAGTGTTGGCAAGGGTGTTGAGAAATTGTACACTGCCTGGTGGTCCAAGCCATAGTCCTGGTTGCCATCCACCCTGTTCCCAATCTCTTGCCCCCAATTCAATCAGGCCCCAAACCTGTCAATTATGCCTCCAGGTATTTATCAGTCCATCATCCATCTGCACCCACCATCATCCCTCACAGGACTGTTGCTGGCATCTCTTCACTGCTCCCACTTCTATTATGACCTCCCTCCCAACTGCTCCCACAGGGTAGCCTGAGGTCCTGATTAATGCACCTTCCTGATCCAGGAAGTACCAAAATGTTCCTGCTCACCTCAGGATAGAGCCGGGCTCCAGGGCACAGCGTGCAAAGTCATCATGCATTGGAGTCTACATCTTCTCCAGCCTCATCACCTGCCTATCCCTAGAGCCTCTTTACACCTCAGCTTCCCTGAGCTTCTCCAAGATGACCAAACAGACTATTTCCAGCCCTTTCCACATGCCCTTTCTTCTGTGGCTGTGTTAAAAACCCCCTGCCTCAGAAGGTGAGAAACTTTGACCCCCTCCCTCAAAGGTGGGAAAACACCATGCCACTTCCGCTGGGCTTCTGGGATACACACTCCTGAAGTCCCAGTGGCCACAGAGGCAGTCTGTGTATCCTAGGTCACTCCACCATAAGGAAAGCCACATCAGCCCATATGGAAAGATGGTCTGGAGGGGCCCTGGGACCATATGTACGAGAGGGTGTACTAGGCAGATTTTGTGTGTGTGTGTGTTTGGTTTGGGGTTTTTTTTTGTTTTTTGTTTTTTGTTTTTTTGTTTTTTGTTTTGTTTTGTTTTGAGAAGGAGTCTCACTCTGTTGCCCAGACTGGAGTGCAGTGGCACAGTCTCGGCTTATTGCAACCTCCACCTCCTGGGTTCAAGTGATTCTCCTGCCTTAGGCTCCCAAGTAGCTGGGACTACAGGCAGAAGCCACAATGACCAGCTAAGTTTGGTATTTTTAGTAGAGACAGGGTTTCATCATGTTGGCCAAGCTGGTCTCTAACTCCTGATCTCAAGTTATCCGCCCGCTTCACCCTCCCAAAATGCTGGGATTACAGGTGTGATCATTGCTATAAAGAAATACCTGGGACTGGGTCATTTATAAAGAAAAGAAGTTTATTTGGCTCACAGTTCTGCGGGCTGTACAGGAAGCATAGTATATCTGCTTCTGGGCAGCGGGGTGGGGGATCTCAGGAAGCTTCCAATCATGGCAGAAAGCAAAGCATGGGCAGGCACATCACATGGCAAAGGCAGAAGCAAGAGAGAGAGTGGAGGGGGAGATGCCACACACATTTAAGTGACCAGATCTCACAAGATGTCACTATCATGAAGACAACACCAAGCCATGAGGGATCTGCCCCCATGACCCAAACACTTCCCACCAGGCCCCACCTCCACCACTGAGGATTACAATTCAATATGAGATTTGGGTGGGGACACATATTCAAACCATATCAGAAGGAGAGGTGGCCAGCCAGTTTGGCATGCTCATCCACACTGTTTCAGTTCCATCCATGGGCTGACAGAGACCAGGTTCCTGACTCGCAAAGCTGTGAAAGGCAATGAAGATTGTTGTTATTTTAAGCCACTAGGTTTTGGAGTGCTTTATAACACAGCAACAGATAACCAGAGCCCTCTCTTTCTCCCAGTCTCCTTTCCCTCTCTACCCTCACACAATCCCTGAAACCTCACACTCTTCCAGACTTCTCTTGTCCACTCCCTGTGGGTCCTGACCTACAGCCTTCTCTTGTCTACTTCCTATGCGTCCTGACCTGCAGCCTTCTCTTGTCCATTTCCTGTGAGTCCTGACCTACAACCTTCTCTTGACTACTTCCTGTGGGTCCTGACCTACAGCATTCTCTTGACTACTTCCCCTGGGTCCTGACCTACATACAGCCTTCTCTTGACCTCTTCCTGTGGGTCCTGACCTACCTACAGCCTTCTCTTGACTACTTCCTGTGGGGCCTGACCTATAGCCTTCTCTTGACTACTTCCTGTGGGTCATGACTTACAGCCTTCTCTTGTTCACTTCTTGTAGGTTCTAACCACAGCCTTCTCTTGTCTGTTCCCTGTGGATTCTAATCTACAGTCTTCTTTTGCCTAAATTCTATGGATCCTAATCTTACACTTTCTCTTATTTACGTCCTAAGGATCCTAACTTTATAGCGCTCTCTTTTCTACCTCCTGTGGATCCTAACCCTACAGCTTCCCTTTGTGGAATTTCTGCACATCCTAACCTTACAGTCTTTAATGTCTTATTTCTACAGATCCTAATCTTACAGCCCTCTCCTGCCTAATTCTTACAGATCCCAACCTTATAACCTTCTCTTATCTAATTCCTCCAGAGTTTAACCTTGCAGTCTTTTCTAATTTCTAGAGACCCAAAACAGATAACCTTCTCTTGTATATCTATTATGTACCTTAAAATACCCTAATTAGATACCACGTCCCTCTAGGAGGCTGTCCCTGATGCCCTAACTCCTAACCACACACCTCACTTTCTTAGTCCACTAGCACTGTGTACTCCTCCCATCATTGGACATATTGTCATTGCCTATTTAACTGTTTGTCTTCCTAACCCAGGCAATGGTCAGTTTTGGAGGGAGAAATCTTGCCTATCCACATCATGTTGTATCCCCAGAGGCTAACGCAGTGCCAGGTACAAAGCAGGCAAGTAGTAAACATCTTTCAACTCTTATGTTGAGTTCTTATTTTCTTATTTTAAATTGTTGGGTTGAAACCAGTAAAACGAATTTTTTGGAAGAGCAACCAATGCCATGTTGACTGTGTTTCTTCACTTTTCCCAACTAGCTGTTGGACACCATGTAGATGAGCTCCAGTTCCAAGTCACGGTGAGTGCTTTCCCCCCAACCCCCATGTGGTGGCTAGACTGAACCCCACAGATGGGATCTCAGGTATCCAAGAACAGGGGTCCTGCAATGTAACACTTACGTAAGTACTTACATCGAACTAATGTTCTTTGATGAGAAATCTCATGCCTGCCAACAAAAGGAGGCCAAAAGGCTTGCCCAGCACTCACAACAACATCCAAAGCTCAAATTAGAACTGAAGTATTATTTGGTTTTGTAATGACGAGGACATTAGGCAAATTGTATTAAGTAAAAGTGGTGGATATGCCTGAATTCTGTGTTTATTACCACAGGGATGATTCAGCTGCAGACTACAGTCTTCATTGTGTTTGTTTACCAAGTGGGAAGGCCAAGTTAGTACAGATGTGCTTTTAACTTTTAAGTCACCTAAGAAAAAACAGGGTTGCTATTCTTCAGGACTTGGAGGGTAAATTAAGATAGTTATTTTATTTATCTTCTCATTTCCCCTCAATCCAATGAATCTGTCTAATTTTAGTTTCATAGATGGAGAAATAAATATTATCACATGAAAAAATGGCTCCAAAAGGCAAATAGCATCACTACCCAAAACATCCACACATCCATGTTTAAATCTGTGGGTAGAATTTAAACACTATGAAGCACAGAGGAGCTTTCAAAACTTCTAGAGCATCCAAAGGATGCTTTACATGTTCATATCTCCATCAATTTTCTATGAGTTTTTGAAACAGGTGGCTTTAAAGGTCAAATCGGGTGGCTTTTAGGAAGTCAAATTAGCCACTAAGAGTTTTTAATGTCCAAGAAAATTCCAACAGCTTCCTTTGAGCATTCTTGAGGCTCCAAAAACTTTAAACCAGCTGACCCAGCTAAATGAATTTGTTGAAGGAACCCAGACCACTCTGTGTTCCTACAGCATATTATCTTTGCTGACAGGGATGGCCCACCCAGCCCTAGGAAAGACCTTTGCCTCTCACACTCTGCAAGGGTCGGGGGTGGGGCAGAAGCCACCAGAAGCAAGGAGAAGGTAGGAAGAAATTCCCTCCCAAAAATGACCACATCATATTAGAATCCAGTCTCAGTCTTCTCAGGCTGTTGGCAGAAGATGCTAAAGGCTATGGTTTGATTGTGGTCCCCAAAGTCCACGTGTTGGCAACTTAATACCCAATGTGACTACGTTGAAAGGTAGGACCCTTAGGAAGTGATTAGGTCATGAGGGCTCCACCCTCATGAATGGATTAATATTGTTACCTCAGGAGTGGCTTCCTGATGAAAGGATGAGTGTGGCCCCCTTTCCTTTCTCACACACATGCTCCCTGAGCCAGGTGATGCCTTCTGCCATGCTATGATGCTGCAAGAAGGCCCTCACCAGATGCAGTCCCTTGATCTTGAATTTCCTAGCCTCCAGAATTATGAGCCAAATAAACTCTATTGTTTACAAATTATCCAGTCTGTGGTATTTTGTTATAGCAGCACAAAATGGACTAAGAAGCTAAGGGTAAGGGTTTCTCTAAGCAAACCTAAGCCCTCTGTTGATGGCTGTAGAGAGGATTTACTAGGTGTGAGTCCTTCCTCTCTGCCACTTAGGCAGGGACTCCAGCAACCCAGGTGAGATGTGTCCTTTCAAGGTATCATCATCAGTAGACCCACCAAACTGGGTCATTCTGATTTACACCAAAAGCCTTTTCAACTTTTAATGGAAATTTTATATCAAAAGGAATATGAATAATTTTATCATACTCCATGAATAAGCTCTTAGCTGAATTTACCAGTCACTAAAATTAACCACCATAGCTAACTGAACTATACATCATGAAGGCATGTATCTTCTGTCTTCCCTTTCTTCTGCATGAAAAAACTAAACAACTTTTAGATTTTGGGCAATAGGCAGCATAGGACTGGAATCCTGAAGACAGGGCACGAGCACAGGGTGAGCCCTAGGATTTTACCACCTTATTATCCGAAGGAAATTTTCAGGCTGCAATGCAGGGAGGGGAAACCCAAGAAGAGTCTGGTGGTTTGTCTTTGTAGCCACAGAGATCAGAGTTTGAAGAGACCCAAAAAGCCAGAATCTGCAGGGCAGAATACTGGGGAGAAGGAAGCATCACCGAAGGAAAGCTTTGGAAATGAGCAGAGGGGTCTCCTCAAATCTTGGGCTGAGTAGTGGTACACACATATGTGAGAAGAAACTGCTAGGAAATGAACTACCAGTAATGCATACACAAAATAATCCCCAGAGCTCATACAAAGCTGGGAACAGTTCACGTCCCACCCATCAGAATGGAAATACCTCACAAGACACAGGTCATTGACTAGAATCTTCAGAAGGGTGTCACTTTGGAGTGAAGCTAAATAAGTCTTAGAATAAAGGCTCACTGGCTCTACCTTTTAGAAAGCTTGAAAGCAAACCTGAAATCTGCAGCGTCCTATAGTGTAGCCACTAGCCAAATATGGCTGTTTTAAATTAAATGAGATTCAAAGTTTAGTTACTCAGTTGTACTAGCTAAACAGAAAGTGTTCACAAGATACATGTGAGTAGTGGCTATCCTTCTGGACAGATTATAGAACATTTATCAAAATAAGTTCTAAAGGACCCAACTAACTTCGAGTAACTTAGTTGTTCACCATACAAAATATGACTCCATTTAGAAGAATACAACAAAATCCAGCAATTTTCAGTAGCCAATCAAGTATTACCAGACATGCAAAGAGCAGAAAAATACAACTCATAATCAGGTAAAAGAATTCACTCAATAGAAATATACCCTAAATGAAAGAAATAACGAACAACCAGAGAAGGGCATTCAAACAGCTATAATAAACATGTTCTACACATCCCAGAATGTAGAGGAAAACATGAGCATGATAAGGAGACAAATGTAAGACATAAAAAATAATCCAAATGTAACTTCTGGAGATAAATATTACAATATCTGAAATGAAGAATATACTGGATCAAGTTAACAGCAGATTAGACAATTAGAAGAAAATGCCAGTGAACTAGAAGATATAGCAAGAGAAACTATATAAAATGAGATACATAGAAAAGGACACTTAAAAAGTTAATAGTATTAATGGCTTGTGGGACAATATCAATGGGTTTAATATACACTTAATTGGAATCAAAGTGAGGAAGAAAGAGATAAGGAAAAAAATTCAAGAAATAATGGTTGATTTTTTCCAGATTTGGTGATATAGTTTGGATGTCCCCTCCAAATCTCATGTTAAATTGTAATCCCCAGTGTTGGAAGTGAGGCCTGCTGGGAGGTGATTGGATCACAGGCCGGATCCCTCATGGCTTGGTGCCATCCTCACAGTAGAGTGAGTGAGTGAGTACTCATGAGATCTGGTCATTTAAGTTTGTGACACCTTTCCTCCCCCACTCGTTCTTGCTCCTGCTCTTGCCATGTGATGTGCCTGCTTACCTTTTGCTTTCCACCATAATTGTAAGCTTCCTTAGGCCTCCCCCAGAAGCCCTGCAGACGCTGGTGCCATTCTTCCTTTACAGCATGAGGGACTATGAGCCAAATAAACTTCTTTTCTTTATAAATTACCTAGTCTTAGGTATTTCTTTATAGTGATGTAAGAATGGTATAACACAAATTTGGTAATAAATATATACCCAGAAATCCAAGAAGTCCAACAAATGCTATGCAGAATAAATCTGAAGACAACCATGCTAACCAGTGATTAAGAGAAAAATTTTTAAGCGGCTCAAGGAAAAGAAGACATATTACATTCAAAAGATCAAAGATAAGAATTACAGCAGACCTATCACCAGAATCTATGCAAGTAAGAGGACAGTGTGGCAACATCTTTAAAGTATTAAAAGAAATACTCTGTCAATGTATAATTGTTTGGCCAGCAAAATGTCATCCAAAATAAAGATTAAATAAAATCAGACAAAAAATTCTAGGACAACTTATCTCTGGAAGATATGTACCTCAAGAAATACAAAAGTAAGTTATTTAGGCAGAAGGAAAATGATATCTGATGGCAAGCTGAGAATCTGAATATACACTAGAGATAAAGATAATTGTTTAAAGCAAAAATAATGTCAATGCATGTGGGATTTATGTAAACAGAAGTAAAATATATGTCAACAATAGCACAAGGGATAAAAGGAGGTAGACAAAAATATTGTTGTAAGGTTTTTATAAGAAGTATGATAATATTATTGGAAGATTGTTTTAAATTAAGGATTAAATTGTAAATTCTACAGCAACTACAAAACAAACAAACAAACAAACAAACAAAAACCATGAGATTAAACCAACAGTGGAGTGAAATGAAATTATAGAAAATAATGTTTCCAAAAGAAGATAGGGAAAGACAGAAAAAAGAAACAAACAGGATATGAGACAAATATCAAGATGGTAGATTTAAATCCAAAATAGATAACTATATTAAATATAAATGAAAGACAAAGATGGTCAGATTGGATTGAAAAAGAAAAACCCAATTATAACCTGTCAATAGACATTCAAATTCAATGTAAAGTCACAAACAGTTTTAAAAGTAAAAGCATAGAAAAAGACATATTGTGGTAACACCAATAAAAATAAAACTAACTTGCATACATCAGAATTGAACAAACAGGCTTCAGAGAAACAAATATTACAAAGAGTGAAGGTGATAATATAGTTGTAGGGGTCCTAAGTAAAAACAAAGCTTCAAAATACATGAGGCGAAAACTTACAAACTGACAAGGATAAATTTAAAAAATTGTACTCAAAGTGTATTAGTCCATTCTTGCACTGCTATAAAGAAATACCTGAAGGCTGGGCACAGTGGCTCATACCTGTAATCCCAGCACTTTGAGAAGCCAAGGCAGGCAGATAACTTGAGGCCAGGAGTTCAAGACCAGCCTAGGCAACATGGCCAAACTCCATCTCTACTTAAAAAAAAAAAAAAATGCAAAAATTAGCTGGGTGTGGTGGCATGTGCCTGTAATCCCAGCTACTCAGGAGGCTGAGGCACAAGAATCGCTTGAACCCAGGAGGCAGAGGTTGCAGTGCGCCAAGATCATGCCACTGCACTCCAGCCTGGATGACAAAGTGAGACTCCATCTCAAAAAAACAGAAAGAAAAATAAAAAAGATATACCTGAGACTGGGTAATTTATTTTTTAAAAAAAGAGCTTCAATTGGCTCATGGTTCTGCAGGCTGTACAGGAAGCATAGCAGCTTCTGCTTCTGGAGAGGCCTCAGGAAGCTTCTAGTCACAGTACAAGGCAAAGGGGAACAGATGTCTCACATGGCAGGAGAAGGAGCAATAGAAAGTTTGGGGGTAGGTACTACACACCTTTAAACAATCAGATGTCATGAGAATTCACTCACTAGCCCAAGAACAGCATCAAGGGGATGGTGGTAAACTATTCATGAGAAACTGCCCCCATGATCCAATCACCTCCCACCAGGCCCCACCTGCAACACTGGAGATTACAATTCAACATAAGATTTGGTGGGAACACAGATCCCAACTGTATCACAAAGATTTCAACATCAGTCTCTTAATAATTGATACAAGTAGACACAAAATCAGTAATGATATAGAAGACTTGAGAAACACCATTAACCAACTTGATCTTATTGACATTTATATAGCACTTCAACCAACATCATAAAAGTATTATTTTCAAGTGCACATAGAATATTTACCAAGATAGGCCATATTCTGGGGCATAAAGCAAATCTCAGTAAATTTTAAAGGGTTCAAACAATACAAAGCATGTTCTCTGACCAGAAGAAAATTAAATTAGAAATCAATAGCAGAGATGGAAGGGCAGAGCAAGATAGCAGAATAGAAAGCTCACTGATCATCACCCCTGCAAGGACACTAATTTAACAACTATCTACACAGAGAAAACACCTTTCTAAGGATCAAAAATCAAGTGAGCACTCATAGTACCTGGTTTTAACTTCATATCCCTGAGATAGACATTGAAGAGACAGAAAAAACCGTCCTGAATTGCCAACACCACTCCTCCTCCACCCCTGGCAGTGGCTTGGCACAGAGAGCCTCTCTGGGCCCTGGGGGAGGAAGAACATAACAATTGTGAGGCACTGAACTTCGGGCTATTCTGTTAGAGCAGAAAGGAAAACCAGACCAAACACAGCTGACACCCACCCACAGAGGAAACATTTAAGCCAGCCCTAGCCAGAGGGGAATTGCCTACCCCAGCAGTCCAAACGTGAGTCCCTGCAAACCTCACTACTGAGGGCTACACTACACTGTGTCTCCAAGTAAACTTGAAAGGCAGTCTATGCCATAAGGACCGCAACTTTTAGGTGAGGCCTGGTGCTGAACCAGACCCAGAGACAGTGGACTGGGGGAGCTTGAGACATACTGAGAAACCAGTATGATAAAGGGATCAATTTAGCAAGAGGATGTAACCGCTTTAAACATACATGCACCTTTTTTTTTTTTTTTTTGAGTTTTGAAAATTCTTTATTTTGTATACAAACATATCTCTCCACCTGAGATATGTTTGGCCAATATTTTCTCCCAGTTCATGGCATGTATTTTCAGTTTTGTAATGGTATATTTTGTAAAGCAATTTATTTTTATTAGGCTCAAGTCTAATTTATCATTTTTTTCTTTTATTTTTTATTATACTTTAAGTTCTAGTGTACATGTGCACAACATGCAGGTTTGTTACATATATATACATGTGCCATATTGGTGTGCTGCACCCATTAACTCATCATTTACATTAGGTATATCTCCTAATGCTATCCCTCCCCCCACCCCCTCCCCACAATAGGACCCAGTGTGTGATGTTCCCCTTCCTGTGTCCAAGTGATCTCATTGTTCAATTCCCACCTATGAGTGAGAACATGCGGTATTTGGTTTTCTGTTCTTGCAATAGTTTGCTGAGAATGATGGTTTCCAGCTGCATCCATGTCCCTACAAAGGACACNCCAGCTGCATCCGTGTCCCTACAAAGGACACGAACTCATCCTTTTTTATGGTTGCATAGTATTCCATGGTGTATATGTGCCACATTTTCTTAATCCAGTCTGTCACTAATGGACATTTGGGTTGATTCCAAGTCTTTGCTATTGTGAATAGTGCCACAATAAACATATATGTGCATGTGTCTTTATAGCAGCATGATTTATAATCCTTTGGGTATATCCCCAGTAATGGAATGGCTGGGTTAAATGATATTTCTAGTTCTAGATCCTTGAGGAATCACCACACTGTTTTCCACAATGGTTGAACCAGTTTACAGTCCCACCAACAGTGTAAAAGTGTTCCTGTTTCTCCACATCCTCTTCAGCACCTGTTGTTTCCTGATTTTTTAATGATTGCCATTCTAACTGGTGTATCTCATTGTGGTTTTGATTTGCATTTCTCTGATGATGAGTGATAATGAGCATTTTTTCATGTGTCTGTTGGCTGTATGAATGTCTTCTTTTGAGAAGTGTCACCTAACACAGGAGCATCAGATATATAAAGGAAGTATAATATGAGATAAAGAGAGAGAGAAGCCCAATACAATAATAGCTGGAGACTTCAACACCCCACTCTCAGCATTGGACAGATGTTCCAGACAGAAAATCAACAAATAAACATCAGACTTAATTTGCACTATAGACCAAATGGATCTAATAGATATTTACACAACATTTTATCCAAGAGCTACATAATACACATTCTTTTCCTCAGCACATGTATAATTCTCAAGAGACCATATGTTAGGTCACAAAACAAGTCTTAGAACATTCAGAAAAATTGAAATAATATCAAACATCTTCTCTGACCACAATGGAATAAAACTAAAAATTAATAGCAACACAAATTTTGGAAACTACACAAATTCATGGAAATTAAACATGCTCCTGAATGGTCTGTGAGTCAATGAAGAAATTAAGAAGGAACTTGAAAAATGTATTGAAACAAATGATAGTGGAACCACAACCTATCAAAACCTATGGAATATAGCGAAAACAACACTAAGAGAAAAGTTTATAGCTGTAAGTGGCTCCATCAAAAAAGAGGAAAACTTCTAATAAACAATCTAATGATGCATCTTAAAGAACAAAAAAAACAAGAGCAAACCAAACCCAAGATTAGAAGAACAGAAATAATAAAGATCAGAGCAGAAATAAATGAAACTGAAATGAAAAAATATAAAACATTAATCAAACAAAAAGTTGATTTTTTTGAAAAGTTAAATGAAATTGGCAAACCTTTAGCCAGGCTAACTAAGAAAAAAATAAGACAAGATCCAAGTAAATAAAATTGGAAATGAAAAAGGAAACATTACAACTGATACTGCAGAAATTCAAAGGATCATTAGTGGCCACTATGAGCTCACCATATACCATATACCAATAAATTGGAAAATCTAGAATAAATGGACAAATTCCTGTATACATACAACTTACCAAGACTGAATCAGGAATAAATCCAAAATCTGAACAGACCAATAATAAGTAATGACATCAAAGCCATAATAAAAAGTATCCCAGTAAAGACAACCCCAGGATCTGATGGCTTCACTACTGAATTCTACCAAACATTTAAAGAAATAATGTCAATCTTACTCAAACTATTCCAAAAAATAGAGGAGGGAATACTTCCAAATGTATTCTATGAGGCCAGTATTACCTTAATACCAAAACCAGACAAAGACACATCAAAAAAAGAAAACTACAGGCCCATATCTCTAATAAATATTGATGCAAAAATCCTCAACAAAATACTAGCAAATCGAATTCAACAATGCATTAGAAAGATCCTTTATCATGACCAAGTGGGATTTATCTCTGGGATGCAAGGATGGTTCAACATACATAAATCAATCAATGTGATACATCATATCAATGAATGAAGGATAAGAACCATTTGATCATTTCAATTGATGCTGAAAAAGCATTTGATAAAATTAAACACCTTTTATGATAAAATTCAAAACTGAGCATAAACGGAACATAACTCAACATAATAAAAGCCATATGTGACAGACCCACAGCTAGTATCATACTGAATGGGGGAAAACTGAAAGCCTTTCCTCTAAGATCTAGAACACAACAAGGATGTCCACTGTCACCACTATTACTCAACACAGTACTAGAAGTCCTAGCTAGAGCAGTCAGACAAGAGAAAGATATAAAGGGCAACCAAACTGGAAATAAGGAAGTCAAATCATCCTTGTTTGTAGATGATATGGTCTTATATTTGGAAAAACCTAAAGACTTCACAAGAAAACTACTAGAACTGATAAACAGATCCACTAAAGTTGCAGGATACAAAATCAACACACAAAAATTAGTAGTATTTCTATATGTCAATAGCGAACAATGTGAAAAGGAAATTTTAAAAAATAATCCTGTTTACAATAGCCACACATAAAATTATATACCTAGGAATTAACTTAACCAAAGAAGTGAAATATCTCTATAACAAAAACTATAGAACACTGATGAGAGAAATTGAAGAGGACACAAAAAATGGAAAAATATTCCATGTTTGTGAATTGGAAGAATCAATACTGTTAAAATATCCATACTACCCAAAGCAATGTACAGATTCAATGCAGTCCTTATCAAAATACCAATGGCATTCTTCACAGATACAGAAAAACCTAGCCTCAAATGTACAAGGAATCACAAAAGATCCATAGTAGCCAAATCTATCCTAAGCAAAAAGAACAAAACTGAAGGAATCACATGACCTGACTTCAAATTATACTACAGAGCTATAGTCACCCAAACAATATGCTACTAGCATAAAAACTGACACATAGATCAAGGGAAAAGAATATAAAACCCAGAAACAAATCCACATAGCTACAGTGAACTCATTTTTAACAAAGGTGACAAGAACATACACTGGGGAAAAGACAGTCTCTTCAATAAATGGTGCTGGGAAAACTGGATATCCATATGCAAAAGAATGAAACTAGACCCCTGCCACTCACTATATACAAAAATCAAATCAAAATTGATTAAACATTTAAATCTAAGACCTTAAACTATGAAACTACTATAAGAAAATGTTGGGGAAAATCTCCAGGACATTGATCTGAGCAAAAATTTCTTGAGCGCAAGCAGCCAAAGCAAAAATGAACAAATGAGATCACATCAAATTAAAAGCTTCTGCACAGCAAGGAAACAATCAACAAAGTGAAGAGAAAAACCCACAGAATGGGATAAAATATTTGCAAACTACCCATATGACAGGGGATTAATAAGCAGAATATATAAAGAGCTCAAACAACGCTATAGGAAACAATCTAATAATCTGATCAAAAAATGGGCAAAAGATCTGAATAGACATTTCTCAAAAGAAGACATACAAATGGCAAGCAGGCATATGAAGAGGTGCTCAATATCATTGATCATCAGAGAAATGCAAATCAAAACTACAGTGATGCCAGGCGCAGTGACTCACGCCTGTCATCCTAGCACTTTGGGAGGCCAAGGTGGGTGGATCACCTGAGGTCAGGAGTTTGAGACCAGCCTGGCCAATGTGGTGAAACCCCATCCCTACTAAAAATACAAAAATTAGTTGGGTGTGGTGGCATGTGCCTGTAGTACCGGCTACTCGGGAGGCTGAGGTAGGAGAATTGCTTGAGCCAGGGAGGTGGATATTGCAGTGAGCAGAGCTCGTGCCATTGCATTCCAGCCTGGCCACAGAGCAAGACTTCATCTCAAAAAAAAAAAAACCAAAAAACTATAATGGTGTATCATCTCACCCCAGGTAAAATGGCTTTTATCCAAAAGACAGGAAATAACAGATGCTGGCAAGGATGTGGAGAAAAGAAACCCATGTACACTGTTGGTGAGAATGTAAATTAGTACAACCACTATAGAGAAGAGTTTAAAGATACCTCATAAAACTAAAAAAGAACTACCGTACGATCCAGCAATCCCACTGCTAGGTATGTACCCAAAAGAAAGGAAATTAGTGTATTGAAATGATGTCTGCACTCCCATGTTTAATGCAGCACTGTTCACAATAGCCAAGATTTGGAAGAAACTTAAGTGTCCATCAACAGACAAGTGGATAAACAAAATGTGGCACTTATACACGATGGAGTAGTATTCAGCCATAAAAAGAATGAGCTCCTCTCATTTGCAAGAGCAAAAGTAGATTTTAGAACAAGGAATAAATAGAGACATTTCAGAATGATAAAGGAGACAATTAATCAAGAAAACACAACAATCCTGAATGTGCATGTGCCTAACAACAGAGCTCTAAAGTTCAAGAAGCAAATTAAAGTCTAAATAAAACAGTATCACCTACCCATCAGATTGGAAAAATCAATTCTGACAATCCCAAGTGTTGACAAGGATAGGGAGTTATGGGAATTCTAGTAGACTGCTTGAGAGAACATTAATTCATACAAACACTGTATTAGTTATCTACTGATACATCACAAAATACCAAAAATATAGTGGCTTTTAAAAAAGCCACCTTATTTCCTCATACTACCAAGGGTCAGAAATACAAGAGTGGCTTAGCTGTATATTCTGGGTTAGGGTAACTCATGAGATTGAAGCAAGATGTCAGCTGGGGCAGCATTTGTTGGGGCAGCATTTGTCTGGCCTTCCTCAGTCAAGGGGTCTGAGAGAAAGTATCCCCCAACCACCACCTCCCACTGAAGGAGATCCCCCAAGACATGCAACCAAAGCATGCCAGAGTAACATACCAATTACCCAACTCCTACTCCACAGAGGCAGCTCACAGTCACTACCAAAGAGAAGCCCCACCTATGAGGAGCTAAGGCACAGGCTTAGAATCAGATTGTCTGGGTTCACATTCCCACTGGACCACCACTTACTCAGTGATTGGGCAGGCCACTCTGACCCTCAGTATCTTCATCTGTAAAATGAGGATCATTCTAATCCCAACCTCATACAATGGCAATGAGGATTAGGTGAGTTAGTATGCCCAGGATCTGGTACCCACTAAATGTTCGTAAGTGTCAGGCACTGTCACCATCACTTTCTGGTTCGTTTGGCCACAGCCCCTCACTGCTCAGCAGAGTTTTATTGTCCAGTGATGGCACTGAGAGCCTAGCAGGGCTGAGTCAGGGGCAGGACCCCTCCCATTCCTGGAGGCTGAGAAGGTCACTGCTCTCTGCATTTCCTCCCACAACACAAGCCTGAAAAAGTTGCAAGAAGACCTCCAGGAGCACAGGGCCTCTCAGCACCCAGTGGAGGCTCTGGATTCTGCAGCAGCTGCAGTTGAAGTCTCACATGCACAGGGAAGGCCCAAGTTTAATAAAGGATAACACCTAGACTGAAGGACTGAAGGGGAATTGGATTCAGATGACCAAGTGAATGAGGCTTAATTGGAAAAAGTTACTCCCTCCTTCCTTGCACCAACTCCAAGAACATAATCTGGTGAAGCAATCTTGGCAGAAGTGGCCATGGCCTCTGAGGAGCATCTCTGCTTTGGGGATGGTGTTCAAGGCTCAGGGCTCAGACCCTGAGCAGAAAACCTCCTCATGCTGTCTGTGAGCAATGCTGGCTGTAAGATATAGGCTGGTGCTCTGCTTGAAGCTCCCAGGCAGGCCCTGGACTGCACAGCACCTGTGTGAGAAAAGTCAGAGGGATTGGGACTCCTAGAGTTCCTGGCATGGGAAGTGTCATACCAGGCTTTGCAATGGCCACCAGCATCCCCCACCCATGAGGGCTTCCCATTCCTCACCACCTCTTTGTCTCCTATCACCCAAGTCCATCATCCCAGCACTGCCAGGCTCCCCTCCCCTATTCCTCTTCGTTACTTTTTTCCCGGTGCTTATCACCTGTCAACATACCATGTGTCTTAGTTTGTGTTGCTACAACAGAACACCTGAGACTGGGTAATTTATAAAGAGAAGAAGTTTATTTAGCTCGCAATTCTGAAGGCTGGAAAGTTTGAAATTGCACATCTGCATCTGGTGAGGGGCTTGGGCTGCTTCCACTCATGGCAGAAGGCAAAGGGGAGCCAGACTTTGCAGACTTTTCACCTCTTGGTGAAAGAGGAAGCAAGAGAGAAGGGGAGGTGCCAGGCTCTTCAACAACCAGCTCTTGTTGGAACAAACAGAGTAAGAACTCACTCATCCTGGAGGGAGAACACTGATCTCTTCATGAGGGACCTGTCCTCATGACCCAAACACCTCACATTTGGCTCCATTTTCAACTTTGGGATCAAATTTCAACATGAGATTTGGAAGGGACAAACATCCAAGCCATAGCACCCCATAATTTAGGGCTAAATTGAGTCTACCATTTATTGTCTCTTTTCTCTCAACAAGAATACAAGCCAAAAAAAGGCAAGCATCTCTGTCTGTTTTGTTCTCTGCTGTATCCAAAGCACCTGGAACATAGTAGATGCTCAGTAAACATATCTGGAAGACGGGAAGGAGAGAGGGAGGGAACAGGGAGGGAGGACGGCAGGCAGAAAGACAGGAGTGTGGATTAGCATCAGATGGTAGACCACCGGTCACAAAACAGGGTTCAAGGCCCCTTGGAGCTCATGAAGAAACCAAGGAGCAGCTTGGCATGCCAGTCATGCCCCCACCGATACATGCCCTGAGCTAGTGAGGAAGTTCACAGTCAGAGCCAGGTGGGAGGGGGAAGAAAATGGACGTCACTGGGGAAACTCTCAGAACAACAAAGGAATAAGAATTTTTTCTCCCTGCTCACTGCTTGTGGACTTGTTAGGCAAGAGGGTCAGCACACTCTGTAGGCCCCAGGATGAAGCTGCCTCTGCTGCTGGACCAGCACTCCCTGGACGTGGAACACAGTGTCAGTACATGGCTAGAGCAGGTCTTCCTAGGGGCAAGGGTAGAGGGGGATCCTGGTGTCAATCATAGCAAAAGGGGTGGATCTCTAGACAGGAAGTGACCTTGAAAGGAAGGCCTGGGACAGAGAGACAGGTCAGCCTGGGTCTCAGATCTCATTTCCTGGGACCTTGACTGAGGACACAGACTGTCCTCAGTGGGGATTGCTGAGCTGCTGCCTGTGGTGGAGGTTAGAAGTGGAGCAAAAAGAGGAAGGATGCAGCCATGCTGGCCTCCAAACTGAAGGTGCAGTACCCTGTACTCTGATGGCCCTGGGTTATAGGTCTCTTTGCAGTCCACTTCCCTGTAGGATGAATGTGACAGATTGTATTTTCCAAAAGGCTACAAAATTATTTCCCATCCCACATACTCTCCTGGAAATTTTTCATTCCCACAGTAAGAGACAGAGTCTATGTTTCTTCCCCTGCCTTCCCCTGGATGGGCCTCTGTGACTGCCTCCACTCATTGAGTACAGTGGAAGTGACCCTATGTGACTTCTGAGGCTGGGTCACAAAAGGTGATACAGTTTCTACCTGTTTCTCTCTTTGTAACCCAGGGCTAAGTAAAAAGTCTGAGGCCACCATGCTGTGAGGAAGCTCAACTAGCTCACATAGGCAGACCACAGGGAGAGGCCCTGAGACTACATGACAAAATGCTGGATCTCCCCTGATCTGCCACAGCTCTTGCCCTTCCAACTCCAGCCATCACCCCAGGACAACCACATGAGAGGTCTGGTGCCAGAGCCACCAGCCAAACCATTCCCAAATGCCTGACCCACAGACCCAAGAGATATAATAAAGCATTGGCGTTGCCTTAAGTCACTGATTCTAAAATAATTTGTCACTCAGCAATAGAGCAATGGAACATTCCAGCTGGTCTCCACCATGCTCCACTACACAATAGGGAATAGGGGAAAGATGGAATGTCCGTGCTTGGGTCAGACGAGACACATCCCTCAGGGACAGCTTGGAGGACGTGGCTGATTAGTAACAGAGTAGGGAGGGAATCGTCCATTGCAGAAGTTGAGGCTGTAAGCCCTGGCTAGCCAGCCCTCCTTGCCTTGAAAGGCAGGACTCATGTTTTAGAGGCCTGGTAAGCCACTTATTGATAGCAATTATTCTCTCCGTTGTGCTGAAGAAAAACCTGAGGCTTAGTGCGCACCAAGGTCACTGTGCCCACACGGAGTGGAACTGGGATCTGAGCCCTCGGTTTCCCCAACTGCAAACCTAAGCAGCTGTGCCAACACCACGGATGATCAGGGAAGAGCCCCGTCATGCTGTGCAGACTGCAGCAGTGTGGGAGGAAACAGGGAGCTTGCATGGGGCAAGCTGAGGCCAACTCACATCAGGGGCCATGCGTGGCAAGGTCCCCATCCTGCAGAGACCTGGACCAGTCCTGTCTGGAAGCCTCCACTCCCTCCACAAGCAGGCATGACTACATCTATTCAGAGACATGCTCCTCCCCATGAACCCCTGCTGCCAGCCTGCCTTGCCTTTGCAGCCCTTCACATACCTTCTGCAGAAGAACGTCCTCTTCATCAGATGGGGAACAGGTGCACTGGGAGAGATGCCCTGTGCCAGGTAGGTTATCATGAGGGTGTGAACCTGAAAGCTTGGATTCTGCAGGCTTCAGGCAGTGTTTGGAGGCATAGCTGTCATTGAGGGCTGCCACAGTGGAAGGTCAGATTCACCCAAAGTTAGAAAGCTCCATGCCTGGAACACACGTGGGGTGGGCAACAATAGTGAATGGGGCAATGAAGAATCTGCAGGTGGTGGCAACAGCCAATTCCCCACAGACCCAGGTCTACTACAGGAACATTTTCCCAACACAAAAGCCTCCTAAGAAGTGGATGTTAGGAGGTGGTGCTTGGAGGGACAGAAGGGGAACTCAGAAGGTGTTATGATTCTAAATTCCTCTAAATGGGGATACAGGGAGTAAAGTGTGAAGCTGTTCAAGTACCCCCTGCCCACTGAGGCATCCTGATGAGGAGGCAGAGCCGAGCCTGCAGGGGTATCTGGGCCAAGCCAGGAGAGGCGGGTGAATGCCTGGCAGGGGCAGCCTGAAGGTGCTGCAGGCGCTGGAGACCTGGAGCTGCTGGATGAGGGAGGCCAGTGGGGCGCCAGACTCTGACAAACCACCACCCTCCAAAGTCACCCCACTGAGTAAACAGAGATGAATCTTCCCCATAAAGAGGGACTCCAACTGATGCCATTACTAATCACTGACAATAAAACTGCTAAATAAAGAACAGAGACGGAATGATAAATCTACAGGAGGGAGGCCCGACAGAACAATTATGCTTGAGAGGCAAACATGCGTTCACAGACATCACTGCCAGCCATGTATTATTAATAAAATAGTCATTGAGCTCAGTCAATAATAAAAGAAGAGGGGACCCCAGCCTCCTCCACCCTAGTGGAGTCTTCCATCAGCTCTCAACCCTAGCACTGAGCACTGACAAGAGCTCCTAGGTATGGGAATGTGCTGCCCTGCCCCACTCCTGGGGTCACAGGCAGGACCCTGATGGCTCCCACTGCCAAGCACACCAAGTCCAGGTCCTCCTTTCTCAGTTGTAATAACAGCATCCCCTGACTACTGTTGCATAACAAATTATCCTGAAACTTAGCAGCTTAAAACAACAAACACTTATTATCCTGCAGTTTCTCTGGGTGAGAATTGGGCATGGCCTAGCTGGCTGTCTCTAGCCTTCAGTGTCTCATGAGGCTGCAGTCAAGCTATTGAACTGGGCTGCGGTCTCATCCGAAGACTGCTGGGGAAGGGCACTCTTTCAAACTCATGCATATGGGCCTCTGCTCCTCTGGGGCTGTTGGTATGAGGCCTCCCTCAGTTCCTGCCTCATGATATGTCAGCTGGGAACCCACCCTCTTCTGAGGGATCTATCCAAGAAAAAGTGGGAGCACGCACCCAGGATGGAAGCTGCCATCATTTTCTACCCTAATCTCGGAAGTGGCATCCCATAGCTTCTTTTATTCATCAGAAATGAGTTACTAAATCCAGTCCACACTCAAGGGGAGGGGGCTACAGGAATCACTGAGGGACATTTTAGAAGCTGCTTACCACACCTACTACATATGGGGTGGTGGGCAAAAGACCAGCTGAGAGGCAGGTGGTCCTCAGAGTCAAAGAAGGTATCAGGGAGTGAGGGAGGGATGGAGGGAGGCAGGATATTCATCAATAAGATGAAATATTTCCTCCCAAGTTGTGTTTGCTTCTCCCCCTACACCCCCTACAACCCTGAGGTAAAAAGTATCCTAAAAGAACAAAGGAATTTGAGAATTTGTGTCAACCCCACATCTGCTTTTTAATCCCCTCATACACATGGTGACACAGATACCAAAAAAGGGAGCATGAGGGGGCTCCTCGGAGCATGACTGGCAGCCACGCCTGGCTGTCATGTGTGACCTTCTTCTCACCTGGCACTCCTCTGCCCACAGAGAAATGGGAACCAAGAACCAGGTGGCCTTTTCAGGATAAGAGAAACATGCCCAATGTGGACTGCATTTGGGGTCCCGCCTGTGCTCGGGGCTCTGTCTCCCTCGCCTCACTCAAGACTGGTTCCAGAGCAGCCATTACTGTGCCTGCTTTCTGGGAGGGAGGAGCCCACCAGGAACACTGGTCTTTGACTCAGGCCCAACACTAGGGAGCCAGCTCTGTACAGACATCTGGAGAAAAAGATCTGGATATTAATGAAAGTGAGAGTGGTGGTACCACTCATTTGCTGAGTCACTGATGGCCACTTGAGCTGGAGCTCCAAGAAGCTCACAGAGCCAGGGATGTAGACAGCCTCAGGGCACCCAAAGGTGGGCAGAGTTGTCCCAATAGCCTCCTAACTCTGCCCAGGACTTCCTGAACTCTCACACTTTCTCCCACATCTAATTCCTCGACTTTCCCATCCACCTCTGAGTTGGCCAGGGGAGGGCTGGCCTAGGGTCAAGTTTCCCTCCCCATGTTGTGACAGCTAGGGACTCCCCCCCAAGATAGGCTGGAAGGCAGAACCCAGCCCCAGTATTGAGACACCAACAGGATGACCTGCTGCCCCATCTCCAGCTGGCTTCCAGCATCCCTCCCCACACCCTCCAGCCCCCTCCACTGCAGTGATGGACAGTGCAGGATTGACTGGGAAGCAAAGCAGGAGGAAACCCTGGCAGAAATATGTGTTCCCTGTCCCTCTCTGGAACTCAGGGCTGAGTGTAGTGGAATGCCTCTCCCCAGGCCAAGACTCCTGTCCAGCATCCCCCCTCCAAGTGGTAGGGCACACTGGCTCAGGGACCCTGCGAACCCTTGTCCACTTGGGCCCAGGGGTGTAATGGCTCCCCACTGTTGCCAGCTTCACCTACACACCTGAAAACCCTCCCTCCATGAAGTTCTTTGAAACCACCTATGGGAAGGCACCTGTAGGACTGGTGGAGATGGGGTGGACTCAGTCCAGATCTGGGAGCTGGTGGAGACTGGGTGGGAATGAGAATGGGACAGAGACAAGGAGGAAGGCGCCAGTGGCCATGAGATGAGCTGTCAGGCCCATCTGACAGCTGTGTGGACATGTCCGGCTGCCTCAACAAGCTGCGATGAGTGTGACATCTCCTCCTGTGACCCCATCTGGCTGCTTAGGTCTGGGTTTTTACTACACAGCTGCCAAGAGGTACAAACAGGAGTGTCAGCATCCCGCTCCCAGCTCTCTGGGTGAGCACCCTCTCTCTAGATCAGTCTGGTCACTCACCTGCCTCGGCCAAGTACTCTCAGGGCCACAGTTGATGTAATACTTTTTCTTTAAATCAACTCCCTTTTTTATTCCACTAAAATATTCTAAAATATTCTAAAAGGAAACTTTATCTCAATGTTTTGCTGTGCCAGTTATCTGTTTCTTAATGCATGTCAACATGGATACGCATCTACATAAAAACTGTGTTGATGCAGGAACCATCTAAGTGTTTTTCATACCAGGAATGCAGCACTCCCCACACTCTGCTCCAGCACTGTGCCTGGTACACCCAGTCTTCTTACAGCCAGGGCATGATCCCTACAGCCACATTGGGGCACAGGAAGTGGGGTGCCTGGTTCCTTGTGTTGACAGTCGGGATTCAAGCTGTCTGCCTTGGAGTGGGCAGGGTTGAGGGGTTCCTCAGCTTGGCAGTCCTGGGGAAGAAGCTTCTAATCCACTGACAGCACTGCAGACAGCAGCAGGCCCACCTCTCTCCAGCAGGGCGGGTAGGGGAGCTCAGGACAGGTTGCTGATCCCGGCAGACCATGCCTTTGCTTTGGGACAAATTCCCAGGAAAGGAGGGAGCCTAGGCATCCATGTCATATGTATTTTGGCTCTGCTGATCACTAGCCATTTTGTCTCTAGGTAAGTCACTTAAACCCTTTGAGCCTCTGCTTCTTCCAGATGTAAAGTAAAAAACAAAATAATGCCAGCCTTATAAATGTATGTGTACATCAGAAATAATAGGTGAGAAGCCTCTGGCTGAATGCTTGGCACATAGATGGTATCCATAAATAATCTTTATTTTCATAATCAAAGACAAATTCAGGCCAGCAACCCTTGGTATTCCAAAATTTCCTTGGTATTCCAAAACGTCCTTGCAGCCCCTACAGTGTAAAGCTCAGACCCCTACCCTGCTTCTCAAGGCCCCTGGCCTCTGGCCTAAGCCTGTGTTCTGGACCTCCCCCACCACACCCTGGACACCTTTGCTCTTCTCAGATGGGACTACAGTGGCTCTTGACATAAATACATCAATTTTCCTACAGAATGGGTCTCCAAACATTGTACCTGCACCCCTAAGTCAACTTTCTGGTACCACAGCTCGACTTCAGAGCATCAGCCCGTGCATGGACACTTTAAGCTAAATAGTCAGTGCTGTAGTGTCAACATATTTTTATCAATACCACAGTGTTGGTGCTATACCGGATTATTGGGCCTTATTATCTTTTTAAAAAGTGAGAAAGGAGAAATTAAAGCAGAAAAAAACATAAATCATGAGGCACACTGCTACTAACAAGCCACTGCTTTCACTCTGATGTTCACTGGAACAGTCTGGGCACTAGGTGTCCATCTGTGCAAGGAACAAACCAGGAGAAGAGCAGCGGCCAGATGTCAGGAGGAAGCAGAGAGGAAGTTTCTAGAGTTTAAGTGCATGGATGGAGGGAATAGAGATGCATGGATTGAGAATGAACTGCAAAAGAACATTCCAGAAGCAGAAGCTTAGGCCCTGATACAGGACTCCCTCCAAAATATGTATTTAAGAAGGAAAAAGCAAAGACCCAACAGTGTGTGTGACTTGCCACTATTTGTTTGAATGAGAGATATGCATATACACCGTCTCTGGGTGGATACGAGGAACCTGGTAGCAGAGGACATCTTTAGGGAGAGAGCCCAGAAGAGAGAATGGGGAGTTAGCAATGGGGAGAAAACATCCAACATAATTCACCAGGCTTCCTTGTTTTTTTCTTACCACATGAGTAGGTTGTAGTATACAGATCCAAATGGAGAAAAGATTCATGAGTCCATATGCTACGTTGTGGCTTCCCACAGACTCCTCTACCAAGACAAGCAGGCTGGCATTGTATCTCCTCTTGACAAATTGTTCCCAAAAGTTGATAAGACATCACCAAAGTCAATTTTGCATTGTCCTACTCAATCCTGTACACGTTGAAAGAATCCCCATCAGCAAAGCTTTTTCCACATCAGAAATAATTTCCTCCAATAAGCACATGAAAAGATGCTCAACACCACTAATCCTAAGGAAAATGTAAATCAACACCACAATGAGATGTCATCTCACTCCCGTTAGAAGGGTCACTGTAAAAAATAAAAAATAACTAGAATCCTTGTGCATTGTTGGTGGGAATATCAAATGATGCTGCCACTATGGAAAACAGTATGGTAGTCCCTCAAAAAATTAAAAACAGAACTACCATATAATCCAGTAATCTCACGTTGGGGAATAGGAAATACACCAAAATAATTGAAAGCAGGGTCTCAAAAATGACAACAGCCCAAAGGCAGAAGCAACCCTCGTTTGGTTGTTCATCCAAGTATCCATGGGGGATGAATTGTTAAGCTAAATGTGGAGTATACTTACAGTGGAATATTACCCAGTCTTAGAAAGGAGGGAAATTCTGACACATGCTATAATATGAATGCCTTGAGGACATGACGCTAAGTGAAATATGCCATTTAGAAAAAGGCAAATACTGAATGATTCCACTTAGATGAGGTACTTAGAGCAGTCAAACTCACAGAAACAGAAAGTAGAATAGTGGTTGCCAAGGGCTAAGGATAGGAGGGACTGGGGAGTTATCATTTAACGGGTGCAGAGTTTCAGTTTTGCAAGATGTGAAATTCTGGAGATGAATGTTGGTCATAGTAGCACATTAATGCCAATGAACTTAATGCCACTGATCTGTATACTTAGAAATGGTCAAGATGGTAAATTTTATATCGTATGTATTTTGCCACAATAAAATATATTTTTAATTTAAAAGTTTTTTCTGTTTCATAAATGTCACTATATGCTATCTGGCAGAATTAGATTCAGGTGTTTCAAAAGTATTTTAGAAGTTATGTTGTGTTGACTGAATGCTTGTGTCCCCACCCCCAATTCACTGGCTTCATATGCTGAAGCCCCAATCCCCCAGTGTGGCTATATTTAGAGATGTAGCCTAAAGGAAGTAATTAAAATTAAATTACATTATAAGGCTGGGGCCCTGATCCAACAAGATTTGTGTCCTTATAAGAGGAGATACCAGAGAGTTCTCTCACTCCTCCCCTATCCCATGAGGAAAGGTTACTTAAGGACACAGCAAGAAGGCTGCTGTCTGCAAGCCTGGAAGAGAGCCCTCACCAGGAACCAACACTGCTGCTGCCATGATCCCAAACTTCAGCCTCCAGAAGTGGGAGAAAATTAATTTCTGTTGTATAAGCCATCCTGACTGTGGTATTTTGTTATAGCAGCCCAAACTGACTAATACATGTTATATGTAGTCAGTGTTTACTCTCTACAGTTAATGTCTTAAATCACCATGAATAACAATCATGTTTAACACTCTTCTTTAAAAAACATATACCCCTGTGTGATCTCATGTATATAACAGTCTCAAAATTTTTTAAAGTATAATGATGGAAGACAGATGAGTACTGCCAGGGGTTACATCTGGGGAGGGTATGATTACAAAAGAGTAGCATGAGAGAATCTCTCGAAGATGAAGGAACAGTTCCGCATCCTGATGGAAAATGTATATGTGATGACATTTCATGCAATCATTACCTTCCTCCCCCAAAATGAGCATATGTAAAAATTTATGAAATCCAAATAAGGTCTGTAGGTTAGTTAATAGTATTGTAGCAATGTCCATTTTCAGTTTTGATCATTGTACTATTGTTATGTCAGTGTTCTCTTTGGGAGAAGTTGGGTGAAAAGGACATGAGAACTCTGTACTACTTTTGCAACTTGTAAGTGATTCTAAAATTATTTCAAAATAAAAAGACTTCTAAAATATATCCACAGTTAAAGTAGCTTTTATCAAAAAGATTTTTTTTAAAAGTTAGTAATGGCATATATGTGGAGAAAGGAGAACACTCGTACACTGTTGGTGGGAACATAAACTAGTACCACTACCAAGGAAAAGAGTATGGAGTTTCCTCAAGAAACCAAAAATGAAGCTACCATATGATCCAGCAGTTTCACTACTAGGTATATATCCAAAAGAAAAAACATCAGTGTATTGAAAAAAGACATCTGTCCTCCCGTGTTTATTGCAACACTATTCACAATAGCCAAGATATGAAGTCAACTTGATGGATATCAACTGTTGATGTCCATCAACAGATGAATGGATAAAGGAAACATGGTATATGTACACAAGGGAATAATATTCAGTCATAAAAAAGAATGAAATTCTATTGTTTGCATCAACATGGATGGAACTGGGGAACATTATGTCAAGTTAAACATGCCAGACACAGAAAGGTAAATATTGCATATTATCTCTTATGTGGGAGCTAAAAAAAAAAAATTGATCTCATGGAGGTAGAGAGTACAATGAAGGTTACCAGAGGCTTAGAAGGGTGGTGAGGATGGCAGGATTAAGAGAGATTAGTTAATGGGTACAACAATACAGTTAGATGGTAGAGGTAAGAGCTAGTGTTTGGTAGCACAATACGGTAGCTATCATTGACAACAATTTATTGTATATTTCAAAATAACTTGAGGAATGGATTTGGAATGTTCTCAACACAAAGAAAGAATAGTTGATTTGGGGTGATGGATATTCCTGATTTGATCATTACACATTATATTTTTGTGTTAAAATATCACATTTACCCTATAAATATGTACCACTATTTCCTGACTCTAAAAAATTAAAAATTAAAATATGTATCCGATAGTTGGAGAATTTGTGATATTCTGTAGCTCCTTGGAGACAGAAGCCACTTTACCATGTGTAAGGTCTTGTTGGACTTCTGTACACAGGACTTTCACATCATCCCAGGTGCACTCCTGGTGAAAACAGGAGCACAACATGCTCAGTGACCCAGAGTCGCTGGAATTCTGCATCCCTCTCACTTACAAGGCTTCTCTCTGCCCAGAGGATTCTTCTCCAGTTCCCTCAGTTTGAAGCCGCTCGCCACTGTTCAGGACAGCTCACACCCTCCTCTGCAGCAGCAACCTCACTGAGTGCTGGCCACAGTGCCCCTCACTGTCTCATCCCACCTAATCCTCACTGCCCCCATTTTACAGATGAGGAAACTGAGGCTTGGAGAGGGCAGGAGATTTGCTTAGGTGGGTTGTGTGGGATCCTGGACTCAAGGCTGGGTCTGGTGACACCCCCACTGGGCTGCCGTCGCTCCCCACCACCACCACTCAGACTGCCACCTGCAGGCTGGCCTCTGGCAGCAGGTGTGAGGGAAGCCAGTGGGGAAAGGGCACTAATTCAAGTCTGCAGCAGAGCAGCTGTTCTCTGGGTCCCTGTGGCCTGAGGCCATGCTGCTCTTATGTTCCCGGGTAAAGTGCTCCACTTAGGAGAAACTCTCTCCCGGCTGCAGGGCCATTAGCTCCCTGACTCCTGAAAAAAACATTTGGCCAGTGCTGACAGATGTGGCCATTACACAATCACTTAGCTCCCTCTCGCTGCCCCATCCAGACCTTGGGAGGAGGAGGGGCCTTGAGGCAGGCAAAGCCCTGGGGAGAGTCCACACAATTCACTTCCTGGCGCTGCCTCCTCTCTGCTCTTAGATTGCATTTTGCCAGGCCACACTGATGCAGCAGGAGGCGGCTTCAGACAGCATCATGTGCTGCCAATGACCTTGTTCTCCTGAGAGTGGTTCAAAAACTGCCTTCACATGCATCATTTCCTTGACTCCTCACAATAACCCTCTGTACTCAAAATTAGGATGATTCTTTCCATGACACAGATAAAGAAATGAGGCACAGAGAGGTTAAATGGCTTGCCCACGGTCACATAGCTAGGAATGTCAGGCCGCTGATTCCCAGGCCTGTGATGCTTCCTCCGCCCCAGGCAGCGGTAACCCTGCTGAAGTGTTACCATGCATGGGGAACTCCACCTCAGAGGAGGGTCTCCAGGGCCAGGGCAAGGGCAAGGGCTGCTTCTCTCTGCTGAGTGGAGGAATGAGGCCACCAGAGACTGCAAGGAATGCCTTGCCCCCTTGGCAGCTGCCAGGCAGCTCTTGACCTGGTGGGCCACCAGCTTGGGTAATTTCCTCCTGCACCATCCTCCTTTGCTCTCTAGACCCTGGCTCAGGATGGATGAGTGCCCTCTCCCACTCAACCCCCCACCGCTGTGCAGCCCAGGCAGGGTTGGCAGCCCTCCAACAGCTGGCAAGCCTCCTCTCCCAGCCATAGCAGAGGTCCCAAGACAGGGGTTGCTGTGGCATCTGGTGCACCCAGCTGAACCAGGCCAGGGTGAGGCAGCCACAACTCCAGGGTTGTCTGACAATGCACCCAGCAAGAGGGAGGGGGTGGTGCCCAGGACCTAAGGAGGTGTGCTAAAGGGCAATGGCCCATCCTGCACACAGCCAGGCTCTGACAAGAAGCAGCTTTGCCCAGCAGGAGCTCTGCCGTCAGTTAAGAGGCCGGTGAGCAGATGGCAGGCAGGAGCAGCAAGCACAGGCTGGGCTCCCAGGCCAGTCTCCTTGGTCCCTCCAGCAGGGTGCAGGACAGGCCCTAGGCGCTTCCAGGGCACCTGGGTAGGAGAGGCCCTAGGCACTTCCGGGGCACCAGTCAAAGCTGCTTTCCACCAAGATGCCTCGCTTTGCCTTGAGGTGGCTCAGAAAGAGGCAGCTGAAAAGTCCATATCTGGGCAGAGGCAACCACCTTCTCTAAAATGCTCTTCCTGGGGGCTGGGGGATGGATTGTGGTTTATCCAAACCCATTACCCTGCCTCCTGCTTTGGGACTGAGAGCCGGGGACCCGGCTCTGCCAGAACAGCTCAGGCTGGGAGGAAGGTTGGGGCCACTGCTCTTGGCCTCAAGGACTGCAGGCCCCAAGCACCTGCCGGTCCGACACTAATTATGTCATTCCCCTCAGACAGCAGTTGGTGGTGCTGGGGCCAAGGGTGTCCAAATTCGGAGTCCAGGGCTTTGTTGTCATTGGAAGTGTGATCTGGACACAAGCGGGCAGCTGAGAACGGCTCAAAGGGACAGCTGAGTGTTCCACAGCCCTAGGGCCTTTGAGCTTCCTGGGTGCGGCGGGCACACGCTTTGTTCCTACAAGAGTTTGTTGGAGCTGCTGTAGAAGGTATTTGGCCAAGTCTTGATGAGAAAAATAGCCAAATGTGGAATTCTGTAAAGTAGGTTGACAGTGTTCACGAGTGGAGCCCAGAATGAAGCTGCATTATCATTTAAAAATAATAAAAATATAAGCCCTTACAGTCCCTGTCTCAGGGAAACCTATCATCCTTTGGTTTAACTTGCCTCAGCAGGGACTGTGTTTTCCACATCTGCGCCCTTCTCTGCCTCTGGTGCCATCCCCGTGGGGCTGATGGGGGTATATGCTAGGTGTCGGCCCAGATCCCCAGCCCAGAGACTTAGAGCCATGTCCACTCCCCAGGGCAGGGCAGGGCCAGAGTGGCCATGATTGACCACTCCTGATGAGACCAGAGGGGTCTGCTGGCTCAAGTCCCCAAGGGGTGTGGCTGAGGCTGGAAAGCCACAGCGATCCCTGCCTGGCTGATGGCTGTGAGACAGCAGAGAAGGCCGCGCTGCAGGGGAAAATGAAGGAGGTTCCTGACAACCCCCTACTTCTTGGTACCTGTCTCACTGGGGTCCCAGGACTAGAGTCTCAGCCATCCTGAGTTCCATGAGATCACTTGGTATCCTCCTCCTAAAGGCACTTTTTGACATAAACTGGTTTCAGTGCTTCCCAGTACTTGCCACTAGAAGAGCTCTCTCTGAGACATTCCCCCTACCCCAGCCTTCATGCCCACCCCTGCCTCTGGGCACCGCAGATTCCCTTCCAAGCTCAAGTGCCTGGGCACACGCATCCTCTTGAAAATCAACCCCTCCTACAGCCCACACAATTTGCTCAGGGAAGGGTGTGGCAATCCCGACTCCCTCAACTCCCTCTGTCGGCTCAGGCGCAGCTGAGAGCCATTCCATCGTTTCCTTCTTGAGAAAGTGAGGTTTTCACCTGAAAAAGGTCTTCAAGCCTTTGACATGTGTGAGGCTTGGTGGAACAAGAGCTGGCTTTTATACTGCAGTTCATCCATGCCAGGCACCATGTAGCTATCCATTCATTTAATCTCCAAAGAGCCCCGGGAGGCTGGTGCCATTATTACGTAGGAGATGACTGAAGCACAGAGAGGTTAGGTGACTCACCCAGAGTCACACAGCCCTTAGGGCTAGGATTCTGAACAAGGGAAACATGCTCTTAACCAACTTCAACCAAGCTCTGAATTTGTAAAGGCTTCACTTTTTCTGGTGAAGCCAGAAAATTAGGAAGAAAGAGAGTTTCCATTAAGTGGACTGGTTGAGTCTCAGGCACCTTCTTGGTGTCCTGTCTTGCTATATCCATTGGAGGGGCCCAGAAGCTCTGGTCACCACTGAGTTCAGGGATTGTTGCTGGGCCTGCTCTTAGACAGGCACACACCTGAAGGCCAGGTGCAGATAAAACGGGGGCAGGCTGGCCCCTGCCCCAGCCAGGCGGGACCCAGGGGAGGGAGACATCTGACAGGGTGCTGGGGTGGTTCATCCTCCCCTCCCACAGGCCCACCCAGGACAGAACCCAAAAGACAGTGAGCAAAGGCAAACCATGACTCACCATCTGTGAAACCTGCTGGGACCAATGGGTCCTCATATGCCTCCATGGTGCTCCTGGCCTTGAAGACTGAGCCCAGCTGATCTCATCAAGTCATTTATTAACCACTCTCTGTGTGACAGCCAATGAAGTCGAGCTTTCCCTCTTCCTATCAAAGGCTATCAACTATGTAGCTTCACAGAAGTTGTCCGATCTAACTGTGCCTCGGTTTCCTTAACTGTGAAACGGGAATAGTAGGACTTACATTGTGGGTTCATCATTGGAATTAAATATGCTAACCTATGTAAAGTTTCCAGGAAATGAGACAGTGGCAGACTCAAAGGAAGTTCTTTCTACCCAACTGAGAGATCAGACACTGGGCACCCACCGAGAAATGGAGGAGGAGCCCCCAAGTCCCCCAAGTCCTATGCCAGGGATGCCTGCCCTGACTCCCTGCCATGCCACAGTTGCTCCTCCTCTGGGCAGGCTGTCATCCCCAACAAGGCCAGGCTGCTGCCCCAGTCACAGTCACAACTTCAGTGGTTTCTACCCTAACCTAGAATGCGTTAAGGAATGGACTTCATTGTGCCTCAACTAATAAATGAATAATAATAATTAATTAATCAATCAATCCCTGGGGCCCCAGCCTCCTTCCCACACTGAAGCCCAGCTGCCTTTTACAGTCACGTGATGAACTCCTGCAGACAGGGCAACCTACGGGGGGCTCCAGGAAGAATGACCCTGCAAGACAGTGCTTGTCAATGACTTGGGGAGGACTCTGATCTGCACAGAGGACCCTATCTTGTCCCAGCATCCACTAAAAGGTTCCTGAGCCAAGGCCTCAATGCCCTCCTCCTGGAAGTTTCCAGGTTTCCATTTGCACATTGGCCAAAGTGGAAGATTGAAGAGCGCAGACTCCACCCAGCCCTGTAGCCTCAGGGCTGGGAGGAACAAAGAGAGGACCTGAGCTTTTTCGGTCTTTCTTTTAACTCCTCTAAATTTATTTGGGTATTTAAACAAACAGAAACTACATCATGCATCGTTACTTTTTGCCTTTGTACAACAAAACTAAGTACTCGATATCTCTGCAGAGGTTTGGTGCTCCTTTTTTTTTCCTTTCTTTCAGTAACATCAGGCAGACTTTTCGATATGATCCAGTTTTGCACAGTCACTAGAGTGTCGCATCATGAATTATTAAATCAGTGCTTCGTGGTAATACATAATTTCTTATCAATTATTCATGCTAATGTGTGTGTAGTTTACTTAATTGTGTTATTGACGATCAAAAGTAATTTCCTGAAAGTCCTCAAGGACACAAAATTTAATCAGCATAACTACTTTTCAGATGCAATGCTGTTAAGTATTCTTAATTTGCTCAACAGTTCACTTATTTATGTACCTTTCTGGAGGAAATACGAGTTTAATCAAACAATTAGATTGAAGAGTTAGTGTACATAAGGGCTTGAGCTCACATCCTTCAACCAAACATTCGTAATTACAGGGAAACGGAAGCAACTTTGCCGCTTTTTGGCAAATCGTTTCATCTTTATACTCAACAAGCAAAATACAGCAGGAAGAAGGATTTGATTTTTTTTTTCTTTAAAGGAGACAGTGTGTTTTATCAAATGCTTCATGGTGATCATAGACGAGGCATGATACACTCAGGAGTATTATTTGGGGTCATGGAGTGGGGAAGGTAAAAGGGAACAGGAAATGTGAAAGTAGAATCTTTCGATGATAATAACTGAAACCAAAATAACCATCATGAAGGCAATAACTATCCGCATGGAAACACCATCAGCAAAAGCCACCAAAGACTGCAACCTTTCAGGTGCTGGGCGCCCCTGCCAGAAAGCGGCAGAGCTTATGCTATTGCACGTTCCCCTTGGATCTCCTCCAGGTCCCATCCACACCAGAGAAAACAGCCACACTAGACCAAAACAGAAATCTCTGTGAAATTTGGCCCTTTGGAATTAATGCTCTGCACACCATGAGAAAGCTGTCTTCCCCATGCTCCATTTCTGCACATACGCCGTTCCTGTCTCCTTTCCTACTTTTTTTCCCTCAGTAAAAAACACCAGCACTGAAGAGCCCCCTCTACATGCCAGGTACCTGGGGAAAGGTAGTTCATCCATATGCGCAATTATTTCAGAGGCGTTCCTGAAGGGCTTCTTCCCTCTCCAAGGGCCCTTAGGCCCCCTGGACCAAAGAGCTGCTTTTCAGTTGCTTCACTTCCCATTAACCCACAGGTCTATTTGGGAGAGAGGAAGGGCTTGCAGGTGAGTGCTTCAGGTACCGGGGCCACACTGGTTCCACACCCACAGTGTCAAGACGGCAGACCCCAGTTCATGGAGCAGATGGTCTGGGTGATTAGCCCAGTACCCCTGGCCAGATGTGCCAGTGAAATCTCCTGGGTCAGAGCCACCGTGGACCTCTGGGACAGGCTGTGTCGTGTTGGCCCCTCCCTACGCTACATCTTCTCACTTTCTAACCAAGCCCACAACCAATATTCTCCAACAAGAGAAAGGGCACTACTGCTTGTCTTGGCCCAGGGGAGCAAGAGCCGCTTGGGATTCCACCGGTTCCCCAGTTATCAAACAATGTAAGGGGGACAGGCCCTTTTCTTATCATGAAACTTCAGCCCATGCCACAGTTCCTGGGGTTGACAAGACCTTCAAAGGCAGCCCAGGGGGGAAATAGGAAGGGTAATGGATGAGGAATCTACCTCCCTCTGAGACTCTGGGCCTGGATGGAAATCCCAGGGAGGCTCCTCACAGAGAGGGCTCTGCTGCCACCAAGTGCCATCGGGATCTGTTGCCAAAGAAGCCACCACAATACAGCTGCGCTGGTGGGACTCCAGAGGGACCCTCCAGGTGAGACCCAGCTGTGGGTCTCACTTGCCCGTCCTGGGTCCATGCAGAGGCCCTGGGGCTGCAGGCTTCTCCTTGCTATTTGGAGAGTTTTCTGTAGGGTCTGAGGCTGGGAGAAGCAGGGGCGGGAGGAGGGCACGCCAGACAGGGCACTGTAGACCCTCATACACTCTTCTCTGCCTCGCTCTGTTCCTTGGTGGGAGAGATCTTGTCCTGGCTGCCATCTGGGGGCGCCGGCTTGGCGACAGGGCCGGGGCTGCTGCTGGTGGAAGGCAGGAGGTTGGCTGACTGCAGGACGGCTTCTGAGTGCTCACGGGCTTTCATGCGCAGGGCGGCCACGCTGGCCGTGCGGTTACTCTGGCAGCCGTAGGTGGGAAGGAAAGAGAGTCCCATGGGGTCTGGGACGCAGCAAGAGCACAGTGGGCCCCCTGGAAAAGGAAAAACAACAGGCTCCCATCACTGTCTACTTTCTGCCTCTCAGGGCTGGGTGACAGGGAACGGTCTGAGTTCTGAAGGACAGAAAGATTGATTCCCTCTGGCGCCAGATACTAAAGGGAGAAGGACAAGTGCTCAGAACCTCAAAGGGACCTAGTTAATCGTTCAAAGGTTTGTCAGAGCATCAGGGACACCCGGTCAGTCCTGGCTCCCTTGCCAAGGAGCTGTGTGGCCTTAGGCCAATATCTTGGCTTCTCTGAGCTTCAGTCTCTACTTCTGTAAAATGGGGTAATACCTACATCGCAGGATTATAAGGAGGATCCCATTAAGTCATTCCACATTCCCAAACTGTGTCAAGCACCCCTAAGAACTCACTGGGGTACTGGGGGATACCTTAAATGGAGGGAAACCCAGCCACACGTGTCAGGTGCCAGGCAAGCTGCTGGCTGCAGGCAGTTCCTGGCTTAACCACGAGATCCTGCTGCATTCCTGTCAAGAATGTTATCGCTTTGTGAAGCTGGATTTTGCAAGTACCACACAAAATTCCACATTGGAATATAAAATGTGGGTGGCAGAGTCTAAAAGAATTCCAAGATTAGAGAAGCTGTACAAAGCTTATAAGGCATATAAGCCCCTTAGAAAGGAATAGTGGCTATTTAAAAATGAAAGCAGTCAGGTGCAGTGGCTCACACCTATAATCCCAACAGTTTGGGAGTCTGAGGTAGGAGGATCACTTAAGCCCAAGAGTTCAAGACCAGCATGGGCAACATAGTGAGACTCTATCGCTACAAAATAAAAATAAAAAATAAATTAACCAAGCACAGTCATATGTGCCGATAGTCCTAGCTATTCGGGAGGCTGAGGCAGGAAGATCACTTGAGCCCAGGAGTTCAAGGGTGCAGTGAGCCATGATTGCATCGGTGCACTCTAGCCTGGGCAACAGAGCAAGTCCCTGTCTCTAAAAACAATAATAATAAAAGAAAAGAAAAGAAAACATTATTTTCTTTCATTTTATAAGTATTATTTTTCAAATAGCTACTAAGTTGTCAGGACATACTTAGTGAGCTGCTTGGACCTAACCATTGAATTAACAGAACTGTTAACTGTTATATATTGCTTATGGTCCAGGGGGTGTCGTGAACTGAGGTTTGAGAACCTCAGAGGGAACCAATTTGGAAAGTGCTTAGTGTGGGTTCAAGCCCAGGTCAATCTTTCTCACCCATGTGTTGCCTCTGGGCTGGTGATAATGGAAAACATGGAGAAGATGGAATTTCTTCATGTGGTCCCAGCCAAGGCTGAGGTCTGCAGCAAGGTCAGCACCAAGGTCAGCACCCTTGTGTCCCACCTCCCTTGCAGTCCTGGACATGTCCACAGGCTGCGAGTGAGCCTTGAGCTGCTGTCCTGCCTTTCTAAGCATGCTCTGGAGTCCTTCCTCGAACCACCAAGGGGCAGTAATCGTGAGACAAATGCCTATGCTCTCTGGAGCCTGGAAGGCCACTCAGGCCCGGCATCCACTTTTAGAGATCAACCTCAGGGGCAGCTGCAGCTGCACCAGCTTTTCCAGCAGCTGGGACGTCCCCACCCTCCCTTCCCAAGACAGCATTCCTAATGCCAAAGCCAGGGTACCTTCTGCTCCCCTCAAGCACATTCACGAATCCTCCTCTTCCTTGCCAAGCCGCTGAGAGACAAAGGGAAGCTCACCTTTACCACCCACTGCTCCTCTTATCACATTATGGTCACCCATACTGTAGGCGTGGCTCATCCCCCTGTCCAGGTAAGGAAACTGAGTCTCCAAATTTGCAGTTTATTGTACAGAAGGGACCAGAACCTCCTGGTGACCTTTCCCTCTCCTGTATCATAATGGGAGGTTTAAATGCAGCTTCACCTCCTGCCTCAAGTTTGACTGAGGGGCTGATCCAGTAGGCAGCAGATACCAAAATGAGTGTGAGGCAGCACACATGCAGAGTGTGCAAGGGAGCTCTAGGACCAGCCCCACTGCCCTGCAGGCCCACTGGCCTCCAGCCTGTCATGTGTTTAGTCAAACCCTAGGGCCTGGCTGCTCCACTTCCCCTAGGGGCTCTTACACAGGCATAGCCACACCCTGACACCAGTCACTGAGAGACTGTTAGAGGGAATGACAGCTTTTGCTGGGAACAATGCCTTCTATGAGTCTCAGGCCTTCCTGATGGTTAGAACCCACCCCCAGGGGCCCTTGTCTTCCTCCAAGTCTCCCTGCCCAAGGGCACTCATTGGTGAGGAGCACCTAAGGTGTGAAGACACCAAGTTATTAAGAATGGTGGTCCCCCTTGGAGCGGGTATGCTGTAGATTTGTATTTTCCTCTCTATGTCTATTTAGAATTTTTTTTGTTTTTCTACAGTGAAAATGAATTTAAGTTTAGAAACATAATGTTAATTTTAAATGAATGTTAAAAAGAAGGAAGATCGAAGACAGACCCAGCAGGCACATCTGAGAGCAGAGATTGGTTAGGGCTATAGGCTCTCAAGGACCTGGAAGGGGCCACCGTCCTCAGGCTTAGCCCTGGGTAGCCGGTCCTGGGTCAGGCCAGATGAGAAAGATGGGCTCAATCCATCTCAGGCTGGTATTAACCCAGCCAAGGCCTTGCTTCAATGTAAGCATCAATGGTGAGTTCAATGTTCTGTAACTCAGTGGGAAATCTAGCCATGTACCAGACGTATAAGTGACAGAACCTCCTTCCCCTGGAGCCATAGCTTACAGCCGCTAGGTCACACCTGCAGCGGACCCCAAGAAAGCCACCCGTAACTATACTGCTGGCCCTCAAAACCCAAACTTAGAAGTTAAGAGGAATAAATTAACTCACAGAACCAAGGCTGCAGCAGGGTAAAGAGTCTATGTGTGCCTAGCTCACCCCCTACGCACATACACACACAGCACTGGATTGATGGGAAACTGAGGACCAAGTGAAGCCAAGGACCCTGTAGTTAAAAAAACGTTAAGGACTGTACATACCTTGGAATATGACTCAAAAGGAAGGGAATTTTGACACTGGCTCCAACAGGGGTCAACCTTGAAGAAATTATGCTAAGTGAAATAAGCCAGTCACTAAAAGAAAAAATCCTGCAGAAGTCCTCTTCTGTGAGGTCCCCAGAGTACTCCAATTCCCAGAGACAGAAGTAGAATGACACAGACCTGGGGCGGGGGAGGGGAAGTGGGAAGATGGGGGAAGTGGGAAGTTTGCAAGATGAAGGGTTCAGGAGATTGGCTGCACATCAACAGGAATGTGCTTAATACAACTGAGTCACACACTTAAAAATGGTTAAGATGGTAAATTTTATGTTAGCGTATTTTACCATAATCAAAAGAAAATAAGATAGTTTTGTTTGTTTGTTTTTTGGCCAGAGGTGAGTTGAGGGCAAAGTGATCCAGGAAGGTGAAGTGTGCACAGGGTAGCCAGGTCTGTTTTTACTCCTTCAGTGAGCAAGAATCTCCAAAGCCCCTCCAGCTGCCAAACACTCACCCAGCCACACCCAGTCCCATGTCCATGGGGCTGGCACTCTCAACCGACTGCACTCACTGGGCCTTTGCCTAAGGAAGCTTTGCAGAGTTTTCACACATCCCTCCAGTTCCTGACCATTGGTGGCAGGGGCAGGGGGGAGTGGAATTCCTCAGCAGGCAGCTGACTCCGATAGGTGCGCACTGACCAACAAGAGTCTTGGGGCCCAGCACAGTGGCTCACACCTGTAAAACCAGCACTTTGGGAGGCCTAGGAGAGTGGATCACCTGTGGTCATGAGTTCGAGACCAGCCTGACCAATATGGTGAAACCCCGTCTCTACTAATACAAAAATTAGCCGGATGTGGTGGCATGCACTTGTAGTCCCAGCTACTCCGGAGGCTGAGACAGGAGAATTGCTTGAACCCAGGAGGCGGAGGTTGCGGTGAGCCAAGATCGTGCCACTGCACTCCAGTCTGGGTGAAAGAGTGAGACTCCTTCTCAAAGAAAAAAAAAAAGAGCCTTGGGCACACAGCCCGACACGTGCCATCACTCCCTTTCCTCATCTGCACCCTTTCTTCATCTGCACCCCAAGCCTGAACTGCAGCTAAAGCGTCCGTCAAAGGGGGCGGAAGCCTGCAGGTGGACACAAAAACACAGTAACAGCCACACCCAGGAATGTGGCAAATGAGCCCTGGCCATCTGAAGGGAAGTCCTCAGAGGCTGCCAAAGGGGCTTCCCCTGAACTTGCCCATACCTGAATGAGAACTGGGAAGATGTGTGGATCCAAGACAGAGGTATGGACAAGATTGAAAGAGGCCACTGTGTAAGAAACAAGATTAAAAGCAAACAGGGGACAAATCTGGTGAGATGGTTAACAAGGAAAAGTATAAAGTCTATAATCTGCATCCAAGGATCCATCTGCACAAAGGAGACATGGCTCAGTGATCAATCATGTGTGGTCAATACGACTTCACAGTAACTTCACGGCCATCCCACAGGGTTGTGGGTTGCCTTAACAGAGGCAGAACCTGCAGAAAAAGGAAAGGTAAAGTCCTTCTATCTTGTGTGATGGTCACACCCTGCCTTATGTCTCCCATCAACAGACACTTCTGTCATCACCCTAAAGAGAAAAGCAGTTGAGGGGATAGGAAATACAGTGATCTGGGCACATACACATGTTAACTTAAATTGTCCAACAACCAGCATCTCCCTTGAATTCTATAGCCATTTTTTGCAAAGGAAAAAAATGATTTTGATTTCTCAGTGATCTGACAGTACCAATATGATGCCTGCACAAACAACTTCATGGACCCTGTACACTTTTGAGAACTTGAAATAACATGATGGAGCTTCATCCTCCATATAGAACACACTGCGACTATGACAAATTATGTTAAAGGAGGATATTTAGTTCCCAGGGTGATTCATTAGTAAATAGTTACTGAGTAAAAATCCAGACCCAAAGCTCACGCACTTTGGCCATGAAACATGTGCTCAAGTAGAGGCCGGGTACAGTGGCTCGCACCTGTAATCCCAGCACTTTGGGAGGCTGAGGCAGGTGGATCACTTGAGCCCAGGAGTTTGAGACCAGCCTGGGCAACATAGCAAAACCCTGTCTCTACAAAATATACAAAAAAATTAGCCAGGTGTGGTGGCAGATGCCTGTAATCCCAGCACTTTGGAAGGCCAAGGCAGGTGGATCACCTGAGTTCAGAAGTTCAAGACCAGCCTGGCCAACATGGCGAAACCCCATCTCCACTGAAAATACAAAAATTAGCCAGGCATGATGGTGTGTGCCTGTAATCCCAGGTGCTCTGGAGGCTAAGGCAGGGGAATTGCTTGAACCCAGGAGGTGGAGGTTGCAGTGAACTGAGATCATGCCACTGTACTCCAGCCCGGACAACAGAATGAGACTCCATCTAAAAAAAAAAAAAAAAAAAAGCCGGGTGTGGTAGCACACTGCTGTAGTCCCAGCTACTAGGACCTTCACCAAATGCTTAAAGATTCTCCTATGTGCAAAGTGCATTTCTATTTCTAACATAAGTTGTATGATTTCCAAGACTGCCACAAACTGGAAAGAAATGTGGCTACTAGTGGCAGACCCATTGATGCTTAATACTGAGAAAAGAGACAAAATGTTATAAAACAGCCAAAAACCCTCCAAATGCACAATAAACTGGAGCCATTTGCACAGAGGCAAGCAGAGCAGAATCCTGGGATGGCCCAAAGTCATCGCAGTGGCCACTGTGGGTCTCAAGGTATGATGTTTGACAGGGCTTTGAAAACTGCACCAAGCCTGTGACTATTAGTCATGGGGCCACTGAGTTGGTCATGAGAGGAGCTAGACTCTGCCTCTTTATTACATCATAAAGTGACAAACACACTTAGAAAAAGTCTACCCTAAAACCAAGTCATCATTATGGAAACCCTATAAACAAGTGGCAATAGGACGTCTCTGGGGCCAGAAAGCCCAGTGCATCTGTGTAGGGCAGAAGAAGGTGATGAAAAGAAGAAGGTGGTCAGAAGAAGGTGGTCAGAAGAAGGTGGTCGGAAGAAGTCTGACCCCTGACCCCACTGTTAACCAGACACAGGACCCGCCTTCATCCACTCAAGCTTCAGCTTCTGCGCCTTAGCACACCTACTTTGGTGATAAATCCTATAAAGCAACTGGTACTTAATCCTCAAACAATTATTTCCTCAACCCCATACAAATGAAAGGACAATTCTAAGTCACAATCCACAGCTTATTCCAATTTCTGGTTCAATTCCATGACCAGCTGAAGAACCCAAGTTGTCCCGAGTATCCCCCAGAGGACGCCACGATGGACACGAGACCTGCAACCATACTCATGCACACACACGTAACACTACATACGTGCACATAGGGTATGTGCAGTGACTGCGCTCACCGGCACTGCGTGCCTACCCTGCCTTTGGCACAAGCCGTACGCCTTTTCACAGCTGTATTTGTTCCTCAGTGAAATCTTCCCATCTGGCCAAAAAGTAATTTATACTGCCAAGAGAATTTTGAAGAGTGAGCCAAACAAACTTTCAAAACCCCCTTCTTCATTACTTGATTTCTACACATGGGGCTCTAGAAGGGAATAGAAGAGTACTTTTGTTTTGTTTTTTTTAATTTGTCAAAAGCTATCACGTGCTCACTTCAGCAGCGCATACACTAAAATTGGAACAATAAAGAGAAGATAAGCAAATAATATTTTTTAAAGATAAAAATTTAAATAAAAAAGTTTAAGCTAGTATTAATGGGCTAAAAATTGAATTAGCTACTAAGGAAGTCATACTTGTGTGCATATAACAACAACAAAAAACATGAATCTACCAATCGTCCAATAATAGGGAACTAGCTGAATAAGTTATACCCATATAGAACACACTAGAACTATGACAAATTATGTTAAAGGAGGATATTTAGTACCATGAAAAAGATACTAATGAAATAAGACATTTAAAGAATCAGTAAAGGAGCAGTAAATAAACAACAAGTCATCAATAAGTCAACATGCATACATTTTGGAATACATATGCATGTGTATAATACATACACATGTGATAGACTGAATGTTGATGTCCCCCCACCCCAAAATTCATATGTTGAAATCCTAAACCCCAAGGTTTGGGAGGTGGGGCTTTTGGAAGATGATTAAGTCATGAGTATAGATCTCTCAGGGACTAATGTCCTTACATAAGAGACCCCAGAGGGTCGCCCTGTCTCTTCCTCTTCCACTATACAAGGACACAGCAACAAGACACCATCTATGAATCCAGTGCCCTCACAAGACACTGAGTCTGCCAGCACCTTGATCTTAGACTTCCCAGCCTCCAGAACTGTGAGAAATAAATTTCCATTGTTTATAAGCCCCTGGGTTTATGATATTTAGTTATAGCAGCCCAAACCGACTAAGATGATCCATATCCACATATACTAACACACATATATGCACATAGTGTACATATATATATGTATAGCCATAGACCACATCAATCTAGCATCATAGGTATATGTATGTAAATATAAATTTACTTAGAAATAGAAAAATGTATAAATTTCAATTCTTAATTTAAACTTTTAATTTGTAAGTTATTAAATATATGTTTATTAGATATATATATATATATATTCATAAGTGACATCTTAAAATGTTCCAATACCAAAATATTCACAGTATCTGGTTCTGGGTGTTGAGGCTATGAATTTTTTTATTTGTGTTTTATTGTAAGTTTTGCTCTTTCTAAACTGACCAGGTATTACTCTCATAGAAGGAGTAATCTCCTTGGGGTTTGTGATTTCCTGTCTTCTCTCATTCAGAGATGGTGACAGATGTTCTCCTTCAGCACAGAGTCCCCCATAGGTTGCTAAGGGATAAAGACCATGTCTTCACCACCCAGTGAAGACTCCAAGATGACTAATGGCATCCGTCTGCACTCAGGGTATTGACAGCAAACACAGGGCTGAGGGTGTGCCACGAGATTCACCAGCAACCTTCTATTCATCTCCCCTCTCATTTGTGTGGACCAAAGTCAGTGAGTCCCTTCCTGCCCACCCCCACCCCATGAAACCCCTAAAAGGCCATGACTCCCTCCCTCCCCCTGGCAGACTTGTGCCATCACAAAAGTCTATGCAAGAGCCCTCTGGTCCTTAAATGCAGTCTGAGAACATGCTACTACCTCCTGGACACTAAATTAAAACACACAATTTGATTTCCATTAACTTACAGCAAATTCTGCTGAATTGATCTAATCGGCCTCCATTCCTATATGACATCATGCTTTAAAGGTTTGGTCTGAATATAAATACTTAATGTAATAAATACAGTCTGAAATATTTGATCTCCTTGGCAGTTTAATTGATCTACTACCAAGACTGACAGGAAAAATTAAGTTAGCTCTGTCTCGTCTCTGCCAATAGCACATTTTCATCATAAAGGTATGTGGACTCCAATGCTGGTGACAAGGAGAGCTCTCACACCCCGTTTTCCTGTTGAACATTCAGGTTAGGGTAACAAGAGTTGAACAGAAAATGAATGCATGGATTTATGAGACATCTAGTGTAAACAGCATAGTTCACTTCTTTTCACTTTATAGTAAAATAAATGAACTGATAAACATTCTGTGAGTCATCACACCATTTCCTTATAGCTCACATGGAGAGTTTAAGTGGGAATATTGGTAGATGTCTACAATATTTAAGCGTATTTTTAGCTGCTGTGTTTAAGTGCAGTCACCAAAAATCAAACAAAAAACAAGGCCAAATTCACACCTGGACACACTGTCTTCTCCTAATGGAACTCCTGAAGTACTTTCTCCTCCTCTTGTTTTATGGCTTATTTCCTGTCTTTTCACCATGAGCCGTGTTTGTTTTCGTACACACCTCACCTCCCAAGCTTGATGTATGTGCCTCCCCCATCCAATCTCACAGCCCTGATTGCAGAACAAAACTGTCCCATTTTGGTACAAAGTAAACATTCCGTGAATATTTAGTGAAGGGAGAAAAGGAGAGAGAATCTATCTTTCTTGACCGAGTTGGCATATTTTATTTCTTCAAAGTTGCCATCTCCTGAGTTCTAAGCTTCCTCAATACCCCATGGAAAGAAAAACTGTATTCTTAACAAAGTTACCCAATCTGATTAATGTCAAAATCCCTGGGCTAATTTGGAAGGGGTTTTGGTGGAATCAGCTCTAAATCCCACTTGTCCCTTAATTTCACCTATTACATGTAAGGCCTTTGTCTCGACAATTACTTATGCACTCAGCAAACATTCATTGATGGGGGCCAACTCACCTGACCATTCCAACCAGAGCTTTGTGTTCTGACACAGTCTCAGGGCCAGTGCACATGTTCTATTTCTGCTTGGATGTCTCCGCAGGGTCAAACAAATAATGACAGTGGCCCCCAGATCTAAGGACCCTCAGCACAGCCAGAACAGCCACAGGGACACATGTTCCTGGCAGTCAGATGCCAATTCACACAACCCTCCCTCCTTTCAGTGGCAGCCAGAGCTCGGCATGGGCAGGCTGCTTCTCCTGCTGCCTCTGGCACCAGCCAGAGCCTTCTGCTCAGCTCTGTGCACTCCAGGGCCCCATTGATTAGCAGGAAGGGCAAACCCATCAGCACCCATAGGAAATGGCTTCTGGAAAGTGAGTTGCAGGTTTTCAAGTCAGAAGATGACAGAAGGTGCCTGTCAAAGGAACAGAATCAATACAGGGTGTAGGGGGCTGGAAGGTGGCACACCCAGGTCCCTGAATTGTTGTGCCTCTGACATTCATGCTATGTGACCTTGGACAGTTCTATCTCTTCTCCAGGCCTCAGGTTCCCCCACTATATTCTGCAGAAGCAGTGGTAACATGCTTGTCAAAGAGATTCCTTACAAATCTTAAGTGCCAGGATTCTCCACCTGTCTTCCTGACATCAGCTAGGCATGGAGGGGCCAGAGTTGACCTAGTCATTTTCCCCATGAGGAATGACCACTTCTGTCCCTTGAGTCCTCTGCTCCCCAAATGCCTGTATCCTCAGAAACGAGCCAAGGGCCCTGGGAGACTGTGTTGTTTTCCTGGAGCCCCATGTGCTGCCCACACACCACGAAGCCCAGTCACCATGCACTGGGTACTGGGAGACCCTCCCATGGGAGAGTAAATGCTTGCAGGAAGCAGAAACCTCTGCCCCGGTGATCCAAACCCAAGCCCTAATCAGATTCCAAGTGACTTTTTGGCCTCAACATCCTGACTCTAACAACAATTACAAGCACTTAGGTGGATTTGGATGTGCCGGATACATGGGCACCATTAGGTATGGCCATTACAGTCTTTGTTTCACAGGTGAGGAGCCTAGCATCCACCCCAAGGTGACCCAGTGTCAAGAAAGAGGCAGCACTGCCAGGTTCCTTCCCTGTGTTCATGTTTCTCTCTGCCTGCGGTCTCTCACCCACTCACAGCTTAAGCATCTTCTCTGGAAAGACTTCTTCCTGTGAAGAAAGTTCCTCCCTCCTCTGGGCTTCCCCATACCTTGTATGCCCTTGTTTGCTTCTATGAGAGTACATGACTGTCACCTGAACTGGGATTCTTGGTGGACCTGTCTGTTTCTCCAAGCCTACCTCCTGAAACCGCCAGACCCTTTGGGTAGGGATAGTCTAATTCATTGGTCTAATTCATTGCTAAGTGCTCAACCTGTGGTTCAGAGTCTGGCAAAGTGTAGCTACTCAGTGGGTGCTGAATGAAGAACAGGAAAGCCTCATCTCTGGAGTCCAGCAGGTGGCCAGCAGTGCAAAGCCAGGTGCCAATATCTTTGGAATCTCCTAAGAGAGGACCTTCTCTCAGGCCCAGAGCAGCACAAGATTCTTTCCTTCTTTTCCCAGACTGCATTACATTTTACTCTGCACCAGACTCTGTGCTGGGGCAGAGGTAGGTGGAAGGATCCAGAGGTGCGTTGGATGTGACCAGTGCCCTTAAAGTGTAAATAGTCACAACTGGAAGTACGGGTGATCAAAAACAAACACCCCAACTCATGGCAGGGGCCAGCATAACCTTGATACTTGTGGCAGTTAGTGTCTGCAGTCAGTCTCAATGGACCACACCTCCCAGGACTCACGCCCACATGCAGTCCCCTCTGCCTGAGTCTGGACTGGCCCAGCGATTGGCTTTAATAGGATGCAGCAGCAGTGACACTATACGCATTCTGGGTGTGACCCTTAAGAAGGCCTGGCATCTTCTGCTTTATACTCTTGGTACCCAACCACCACTCAACCCCACCCCAAGCTAACCATAGGAGAGACCATGTGGAGAAAGAGGGAGAGGTTCAGCCTCCCAGCATCTCTGTAAAAGCACCAGACACCTAAGTAATGCCATCTTGTATATACCAGGCCTAGCTGCCATCTGACTGCAACCTCACAAAAGATCCTAAGGAAAAGCAGCCGAAGAACTGACCAGTTGAGCCCAGCCAGTCCTCAGAATGATGAGAGATAACAAAACAGTTGCTATTTTATAATACTAACCTTTGGGGCAACCACAGTTAAGTAAAACCATACCAAAACCTGGAATGGAGGTTATAAGAAAAAAAAAAAAAAAAGTCCATCTCCTCATGATCATAGCTGCAAACACCCTAAAGAAAACATTAGCAAACCAAATTCAGTAATATGTAAAAAGAATAGCATGTCACATCTAATTTGGGTCTATTCCAGGAATGTGCAGTTGTTTTAACATTTACAAAAAAGAATCAATATAATTCATCCACCGGGCGCGGTGGCTCAAGCCTGTAATCCCAGCCCTTTGGGAGGCCGAGACGGGCGGATCACGAGGTCAGGAGATCGAGACCATCCTGGCTAACACGTTGAAGCCCCGTCTCTACTAAAAAAAAAAAATGCAAAAAAACTAGCCGGGCGAGGTGGCGGGCGCCTGTAGTCCCAGCTACTCAGGAGGCTGAGGCAGGAGAATGGCATAAACCTGGGAGGCGGAGCTTGCAGTGAGCCGAGATCCGGCCACTGCACTCCAGCCTGGGCAACAGAGCGAGACTCCGTCTCAAAAAAAAAAAAAACAAATATATAATTCATCCTACTAATATATTGAGAAAGAAAAAAATCATACAATCAGCTCAACAGCTACAGAAGAAGTGATGAAATTCAATATTCATTAATATTAGCAATTTTTAAAAATGATAATCAAGAAAAAATTCTTAGAAAACTAGGACAAGAAGAAAATATATTTAATTGATAAAGAGTATATTAAAAAAAAAAAAGCAGGCAGCAAACACAACTGTCAAACCCTAAGAGCTTCCTCATGAAATCAATAAAGCAACAGCAGGTCACACACACCACGTATGACATGATTCCATTCACATGAGATGTCCACAATCTACAGAGACAGAGGGCAGGGTCAGGGTTGCCCTGGGCTGTGCAAAATGGAGAAAGTGCCAGTGACTGATAATGGATACAGAGTGGTGAAAATGTTCTAAAATTGATTGTAGCGATGGTGAACACTCAAATGGTGAATATTCTAAAAGTTATTGAATTGTACACTTTAATGGATGAATCATATAGAATGTGAATTACATCTCAATAAAGCTTAAAAAAAAAAGAATAAGGCCAGATGCCTGTTTTCACCACTTCTGTTCAATACTGTACTAGAGGTTCTAGCCAGCACAGTCCCACAAGAAAAAGAAATTGAAAAGTATAAGCTTGGAAAAGAATAGACAAACAATCTTTATAGACATGCTTGTGTACATACAACATCATAAAGAATCTATGACTAAACCTAATTGCAACAAATCTGGTAAACATAATGCTCAGCCAAAGAACTCAGACACAAAAAAATACATACTGTAGGACTCCATGTATATGTGTGTATATATTTTTGTGTGCTATATATTTAATATATATAAGTACATGTATGTATATGTGAAGTTCAAAAAAGTCAAGACTATAGATTGAGCTCCCCGAGTCCAAAATTTGAAATGCTGTAAATCTAAAGCTTTTGCATGCCAACACGACACCCAAATAAAATGCTCATTGGAGTGTTTCAGATTTAGGATTTTTAGACTTGGGATGCTCAACCACTAAGTAAAATGCAAATATTCTGAAATCCAAAAAAAAAAAAAAATCACAAACACTTCTGGTCCAAGCACTGTGGATAAGGGATACTAACCGGTACAGTGTTTCAGTGCCTACTTCAGTGGTAAAGTTATATCATCATTAAAGTCAGCAGAGTGGTGTCTTTTGCTAAGAGGAAAAGTGACGTGAGTAAAACAAGTCACATGGAGTTGGGAGTGTGGAGTGCAAGCAAGGTAATCTGGATGCTTGAAACCATTAATGAAGTCCTAGGTGCATGCTTCATGCATTTTTCTAATGAATATCCTATTTTACAATACAACCATTATTAAAAAATTTAAAAATTTTTTAAAACATCACAATTTCTTAAAAAAGGAAAACATCATTAAAGAAGAAAAGGGGAAAGATGGTTTCAGGGGGCCTCAGAGGAGGAAGAGGTCACTTCTGACTCTTACATCAGCCTTTGTGGACAAATGCTACGGCCAATACAGCCCTCAGAAGCTGGACATTTCAGCCTGGAAGCCCAAGGGCAAAGACCAAAGCAAAGCAAAACATTCTTAACTAATGCAGGGGCCATACCCTTAGGAAGGCCATGGCCAGACCTCTGCTAGCACTCCCTTCCCCTGCACATCCTTCCCCTCATCCTCACGTACTCTGTGCAGGACCAGGACTGCCGCTCAATTGCTCGTGTCTAGTGAGTGCCATTGCATGCCTGCACAACGCGGGGCACATGACCTACAGCAGCTCCTTCAGTCCTCACAGCGTCCAAGGTGTCTGCGGGGAAGATGGGGCCAGACTCCAGCCTTTCTGTCCCCAGACTCCTCCCAGCCTGGGCCTTACCTGCAACTGGCTGGAACCATCTCACCTCTCCAGAGGGGATGAGGAGGAAGGCAAGAAGGAGTCAGATCTTACTCCATTGTCCTGCCGCTGTTCTCTGGCCTCGGGCTCTGACTCTAGGCAACCACACTGAGGACAAGGGTCCCCATCATGTCCACCTTGCCCAGAAGGCTGACCCCTCCCACCTGGGAAGTTCAGCTATGATGCTGCCACTCAGCAGGCTGCCCTGCCGGGTACAGGGGGTTGCTGTGACTCCTGCAGCATGAGCATGCAGTGAGTTATGAAAGCTTTCCCCTGGCAGCTGTAATTATGTCCCACCTCACACCCAGCTCTGTGAATCACAGGTTAGAGGCAGACCAGCTAAGTGGGGAGAGCACCTCCTCCACTGTGACTCTCCAGCCCCAGCTGCTCCCACCCGGCCTGTGGCCAGCACTTCCCCGGAACAAACCCAAGCGCCTCCCTGGCCATTAATAACCTCCTCTGCATTAATGAATTGTGAATGCAATCCTGGCCATTAAGACAGCCTAAGAAAATTATTTGTATTGGGACAGATTTTTTTCTAGACACCCATTATTGTCATGTTAATCCTCTCTGCACAGGAGTAGGGTCCAGCTCTCTTCTTATTTGAGAGTTTCCATAAAATAAAACATGCCCACAGTGAGCCCAGCAAGCCTGCCTGGCCATCCCAGAGGACAAAGCACATCACTGCATGAAGCCCTAGGGAGGCCCAACCACGAAATCCTACAAAGGACATCTCAACAGGGTCAAAAATTGGAGCAACAAGGGTTACAAGGAAAGGGTAATTTTCAGTAGCAATAAAGTTTCAGAAATGGGAGAAGTTTTAGAGAAGAAGATACTTTACTGAGTCCTTTAAAAGTGAATGGGGTCTAGGGACTGCAGCTGGGCATGAGAATGGAGGACTGGTCAGCAATAGTAGCTGGTGTTCAATGATGGTTAGTGATAGTGTTGCCTCCCACATGCTACACACTGTCCTGAAGGCCTCAAATGCTCTAGCTCGTGTTCTCCTCATTCAGTCTTACGAATTCAGTGCTATCGTGATCTAGATCCCCATTCTGCAGATGAGCGGGCAGAAGCACAGAGTGTTTCGGTGATTTACTCGAGATGTGCATGGCTACAGAATGGGAGAACTACGGTTCACACCAGCAGGCCCTTGCTGGAAGCCACTGTGCTAGTCAGCTGCTTCAGAATTAAAGGAGAAAATACCCGCAAGAGTCTGGTTTCTGATTGCCTAGCTCTGTCTCTGGTGGGCAGCTTCCTGACTCGAGGCAACCAGTTGCCTCACTGCCTGATGGGGTCAGCCCGATGGCCATCCAGGCACCCTCCTGGTAACACTGCAGGCTGGTCTGCCACACCTGCACCCGTGGACACTCCACCTGGCCAGCCTCACTGGAGCAGCCAGGAATTCCTTCCCAAAAAGGGCTGCCATCTCCCACATCCCACCTCCAACCCTTGCCCGGCTCCCTCTGGCCCAAGCAGCCCTGCTGACCTTGGCAGCCACATCTTTCTCGTGCACTTGCTGCCCCACAGGCCCCAGCACCAACCCTGCTGGGCTAGCATCGCCAGCTCTCTCAGTATGTGGAGGGTCTCTCAATATGTGCAAGACAAGGACTTCACATCCATGGCAACCATGCCCAGAACCAAAAGACCAGGACCGTCAGTTCAGAGTCCTCTGATGTGTAACCACACATAATGCTCTCAGCGGTACCCCAATTGCTCACTGGGAGAACAGGTCTTGCCCTGGGGCATTCGGAGCCCTGCATCGACCTCACGTTCTAGCTGGGGGCTGGTGCAGCACGGAACAGCCTTTGCGTGGATCCTCAGTCACAGGAGAGCAGCACTCAGAGGGTATCCAGGGCTGGGCCCAAACCTCCGTGGCCTACCCAGAGACATTTGTTGTCTTTGGTCCAGGGCTGTGTGATACCAGTAAGACCACAAAGCCTGGGGAAAGAGACTAGCACTGATTTGGGTCTGGTAGCTGAAAATAACTTTGATTCATTTCTTCTGGGTGAATTGCAAGCTGCTTGGAGAAGTGGTTGGGATGTCTGGGCTAGAAGGGGCCCCAGGGCTCAGCCCACATTGGTTCTGGTCTCTGTGGTACTGGGCAAGTCCAGCCCCTCCCCCAGTAGACTTATGACTGTTCTCACTTGCTGGGGAGCAGCAAAGGGGGATGTCCAAGTCCTCTCATTGTCCCCCAACCAGCGGTGCTCATCCAGAGGAATGAATGAAAAAGTGGTGTCTGGTAGTGCCAGGCAGGGAGGGAGGGACACATCGGGAACCCGAGGACAGCAGCCTCCATCCCAAGGGGGTGACCCACCCAAATCAGTGATGTGTGAGCAAGCGACTTCCCCTCCCCAAGCCTTGGTTTCTCATTTATAAAAAGAGCTCAGTCAGGTGCCTTCTAGCATGGGCATGCATGCTGTGCTAGTCCCCTAGTTGACTAGCAGCCCCTAGGGAGCAGGATTCAGGCCTGAGAAAAGGAGAACTGGTTCAGCCAATAGCTGTGCCCAGCCACCTCTGGGGATGCAGGAAGATGAGGGAGGTTATGTCATAGCCCAGAGCTCCTCAAACTGAGCTAGGACCTAAAAAATTGGGGTCATTCCTTGCCCAGGCTTACATTGGGCTGTGTGCTTAATTTCTGCAGCTTGGGGAAACCTAAAAGAAGGAGAAGACTGGGCTGCAAAAGCCAGAAACCTGTGCGGCCCCAAGCCACATACCACGTGTTCCACCCTCACCCTATCTCTGGGCACCCTCCCATGGGCACCCAACACACCAACCATTCTCCAGAGGGATCTGGTTCTTCTACTGGCCCCTGGAATGCTTTGCCTATGCCATTTCCTACACCCAGAATCCCTTCCCTCTTTCTTCCTGGACACTATCTAGGGAGACTCTATCATATTCTCCTTCTGTCTCCAGAAACCACCTTTGAAACACACTGTGTGTGTGTACGTGTGTGTCCCACCTACTGGAGAGGGACCCCGGGGATAATTGAACCCCGGGGGTGTTAGAAGCTGACCGTGCTGCAGGCACACACCTCCCACCCCCATCCAGGGTCCTGGAACAGAGATCCCCACACACTTCCAAGAGTGAGTCAGTGCTGACCTGCTGACTCCAAGGCAGCCCCAGGGACTGGCAGCTCAGAAGACCTCACTTCCAGAAGTGTCCCACGTTGGAGCCAGGCGCTTTTAGAATGCAAAGCTGCCACGACCCACATAAGCAAGCCCAGCTTCACCCACTGGTTGTACAACTACAGACCCCCTCTTGCTATAATGCTGACCACACTACTGTGAGAATTGAGTGGCAGGTTGCCTGGTAGAGCACAGGAGAAGTTTCCATAATCAGTCACTTGCCTCCCTTTCCAACACGACTTAGCTTGTCGGAGATTTAAAAGCCACTGCTCAGAGAGACCAGGCAGGAGTGGGCCATGGAAGGGAAAGGTGTCAGGATGAGCCCAGGGAGCAGAGCTTTGCTGGGGACAGGAGGCAGGTATGCAGAGAGAACTCAGAAAGCAGAAATGGGACATCCCCTCACAGCCCAGGGGGTGTCACAAAATGGCAGGGCCATGGCAGGTCGAACCAAGGACCTGCCAATTTGGCCCAAAGACTTGGAGGCAACATTTAAAAGATGGAAATTGTTATGGACTGAATGCTTGTGTCCCCCTCAAAATTCGTAGGTTGAAATCTTGTGATGGTGTTCAGAAGCAGGGCCTTTGGGAGGACTTCGGCTATGAGGGCGGAGCCTTCGTGAATGGGACTCATGCCCTCTTAAGAAGAGTCCTAGAGGACCTTGCTCTCTTTCCACAAGGAGCAGTCAGAAGCCTGCAGCCCCCAAAGAGGGCCCTCACCAGAACCCAACCCTGCTGGCGTCCTGATCGCAGACTTCCAGCCTCCAGCACTGTGAGACATAAACTTCTGTGTCTAAGCCACTCAGCATAGGGCAGTGCGTTATAGCAGCCTGAACCAACTAAGACAGGAATACTTTGAATGTAAATACAAATCTCCAGCTTCTCTGGAAAATGCAGCAATTCTGGCAACACAGAATCCACATTCCCACACAGCCACAATCAGCTGGCAGAGCAACAGCTGCCCCTTGAGTGGGCAAAGGCCCCCCATCCTGCCTCTGCCCAACCCTAATCTGAGGGTGCCCCCAGCAAGGCTCCTCGCATAGCTGCTTCTGGTGGTAGCGACATGTGCATTTTACCCAGGCCTCTCTCAGAGTGGGAAAATGACAAACAGACCCAGAGGGCCTCCTGTTTCAAGAAAAGGGAGCAAGAGCTCATTTGTAACTGGGGAAAAAAAGACAACACCTGCACATGCTCACTTTGCGCCCACCTGCCTGGCTCTGGAAACACGGTATATCGCCGACCTCAAGGGCCCGCCACGCCCCTGATTAGACATGAAGGGGATCTCACAGGGGTGTGCTGTCTGCCCCTGAAGGGCCCCTACAGTGCACAAAGACATGTCCAAGTTTGATGAGCACACTGTGATTCCTGCCACCTCCACAGGGCCCTGTAGTCCCCAAGGTCTAGCAAGAAAGGCAGCAACACAGGAAAGTCCATCTCCAGCAAGGCAGGCATGGGGCAGGCTCCGGAGAAGGTGGGGGCAGGTCACAGCCCAGCCAGAAGGGCTTAGGAAAGGGGTGGAGGGGAGAGGAGGAGAGTGGACAGATGTTTGTGGCCACGTTCACTCGGGCCAGTTGGTCCAGTTCAGCACCACCCCCTCCTGTCTGCACCAGCCTCTGTCGTAGGTTGGTGCTGAGCTGGGAGCACCCCTAGGGTGTGGGAGCCACAAGCCCAGCTCTGTCTCCCTCTCACACACTGCCCTCAGCCTCCCCACTGTCCTGGCTGCAGTCTAGTCCTCAAGCCCCATTCAGCCACTGCTGGAGTCCAATGGGGACTCAGCTCAGCCTATCAGAGATGCTGTGGGAATCAATTCCTATTCATGAGGCCAGAGTAGGGTGAGCAACCCTCATTTGTAAAAGAGAAGATGACTTTCCTGACCTGGCCCTTGCCGAAGAAGACAGTGCTGGGTGGACACAGGATTGACTGCTCCTTTGCCAAGCCCCAGCCCCTTGGATGATGCCCGCATCCCACTGGTAATCTTCTGGATTCCCCTTCTAATTGGTTGCCTGCACCCCTCTAGCCCCCGAGCAGCCCACTGTGTCTTGTAAACATGTCCCAAGTTTTCTCTATGGGGTTGGGGAGTGGGGGTGGGTTCTATGTGGCCCCCCGAGCACCTGGACCCTGGAGCTGAAGGAAGTACCAGGAGAAGGTACTGAGCTAAGTCTTGTCGACATCAGCCAACTGAGCCAGGGGATGCACCCAGCTGCCTGGACCACTCAGAAGCAGTCCCAGGCTAAAAGGGCTCCACCTCCTGCAGTGGGAAGTCCAGACTCAGGATCCTGGCATCCAGGGCCATCAAGCTCTGGCCCCCGCTAGGCACCCTCACCCGATCTCTGGGCACTCTCCCATGGGCACCCTCCTTGCCCCTGGAACTCTTTGCATATGCTGTTCCCTACACCCAGAATACCTTCCCTCCTTCTTCCTGGACACTGTCTAGGGAGACTCCATCATATTCTCCTTCTGTCTCCAGAAACCGCCTTTGCAACACAGATTGCCACACTGTGTGTGTGTGTGTGTGTGTCCCACCTGCTGGAGAGGGACCCTCCTCAAGAGCAGGGAGACCTCAGGCCTTAGCAGAACATGCAGGGGACACCCTAAGGGTGTGTCTCCTACTTCCTATTATCAGAAAAAAAGCCTATAGCCTACCCCTGTGCCCCCACCTCCCAGACCCCTGTGACAAACGAGCCCCCTAACACTCCCCCAGACCCACGTTGGGACCCAGCTCTGCTCCTGGCCAACACAGCTGCATAGCCTGATCACTGAAGGAATAGGTTTGGGGCCAGTATCTGAGAAACACTGGATGAGCCCATTCCAGTGAGGCTGCTCAGAAATCCCAAGGGCCAACCCCATAGGAACTCCTTTCTCTGAGTCTGACAAAATGTCCCTAACAATTTCCATCCTTCAGACGAGACAACAGCTACTGAGAAGAGAGTACATCCTGGAAAACCACAAATCCTAATAGCTCAGACCTCTAGCATCAGGAGACCTGAGGAAAGCAAGTGGGCCGGCTGCACACATGGAGAGAGAGCTGGGAGCAGGGATGATTGTCCCACCCAGGCCCCACCCATGAGCTGCAGGTTGGCACCTAACACTGTTACCAGGGAGCAGGAGAAAGCTGCGAACATGGAAGTCACTGTGGGGCAGTCTCCTCTAGGACCAGCTCTCTGTGGGTGGAATGATGCTTAGGACATTCTCTCCATGCTCAGGCCGCATGTAGGAAGCAATCAAGATAGCACTGGACAGCACCAGTGGCCCTGGCTGTGACTGACAGGAAGCGAGGAAGCTGCACAGGCCCAGGTGCAAGGATGGCCAAGCTGAGACCCAGGCTGGTCACACAACCTCCACCACCCCCACAAGGTCATGCCCACCAGCCCAGCCGAACCCAAACTCACCTTTGAGGGAGGCCACATGGGACAAGGCCTGGGCGTAGGTGGCTGTGTTCAGGAGAGTCCCCGGCAAGCAGGAGGGGAAGAAAGGCCCTGCAGGACCTACCGTTCGCCCTAGGCTGGCAAAGGAAGGAGATCACATTGAGGTCTCACCCTATGTCTGCAGTGCTGCCCATGGCCCACCGGGCCTAGAGACCCACAGTCTCACCTCTGCTGGGCCTCCAGCACCTCCTTCTTGCTCCGGGCTTGGTCCCCAGGGGGCGGGGAGTTGATGTTTCTCACTGGAGGAGGCGTCACCTCTGCCGTGGGCTCCTTGGCTCCTGGCTCCTGGTCCGAGGCCCCTCTCTCTGTCTTCCTCCATTTGGCTCTTCTGTTCTGGAACCAAACCTGAATCCCCGATGGAAACATGCACCCAGTGAAAATCAGACAGGAGGAGGGAGCCAGAACCCTGGACACAGTGCTGGCACTCACAGCTCACCCTGCAGCCTCCTCTCCACACCACGCCCTCTGAACTGCAGTGTCAGGCCCACAGAGGGGTCAGAAGATCCACTGAAGAGGTTAGGACAGACATTTTTTAATGAACGTTAAATAATAGAAAGTATCCGAATGCCCATAATAAGGGTAAAAGCACTGTCTTGTGGAAATCCTTAACGTTGAGTCACACGCAAGTTCATTTATTTGATGTGAAATGTATTTCCTACTGGAGGTGGAGGATCACCAGCAAAGCAGCTAATGAAACCTAACCCGGGGCTTCCTCATCACAAAGACTCACTAGCTCTTCCGACAGCTGTGGTCTGGGTACCTGGGTGTGTCTGGTCTGGCCTCACATCTATGATATCATCTGGATACACATCATGACATATTCGTGATCAGCAGCCCAGTGTACCCATTAGAAACATTGACTCTGGGTCAGGTGTGGTGGCTCAGGCCTGCAGTCCCAGCAGTTTGGGAGGCCGAGGTGGGTGGATCACTTGAGGTTGGGAGCTTGAGACCAGCCTGGCCAACATGGCGAAACCCCGTCTCTTTTGTAAAATACAAAAGTTAGCTGGGTGTGGTGGTACATGCCTGTAATCCCAGCTACTCAGGAGGTGGAGGCAAGATAATCACTTGAACCTGGGAGGCAGAGATTGCAGTGAACTGAGATCATGCCACAGCACTTCAGGCTGGGTGACACAGTGAGACTCCAGGAAAGAAAGAAAGAAAGAAAGAAAGAAAGAAAGAAAGAAAGAAAGAAAGAAAGAAAGAAAGAAAGAAAGAAAGAAAGAAA
>NW_016808091.1:1725226-1752257 GCF_001698545.2 Rhinopithecus bieti
GAAGGAAGGAAGGAAGGAAGGAAGGAAGGAAGGAAGGAAGGAAGGAAGGAAGGAAGGGAAAAAAGGGAAGGAAGGGAAGGAAGGGAGGGAAGGAAAAAAGGGAAGGACGGAAAGAAACACTGACTCTGGATCCAGCCATGGCATAGAATTTGGGACCTCAGTAAATCTGGTTTAGAATCCACTGCATCCCTATGAGGTAAGTAGTCCTGCTATCCCTATTTTACAGATGAGAAAATTAAGTGCAGAGAGGTTAATTAACTTGCCTAAGGCCATCCAGGTGGTAAATGGCAGATCCATAGTTTGAAGCCCACTGGCTTGGCTGGGAACTGTGATTCAAACTGTTTGGGGGTAATAACTGTGGCCACCCCGTAAGCCTTGTTAGGAAGATTGGCATGCCTGCAAAACACTGAGCACAGGGCCTGATGCATAGCCATCCACCACTCAGTAAACATGCACTCATGTCATCTCCATCACCCTCAGGTTACAAAAAGGCTGGTGATTCATCTTGACCTAAGCACGTTCTTAGAGTCAGGTGCAGGGTTCTTTAAGCCTTAGAAACCAAAACTATATTCTGCAGGACAGCCTCATGGAAGCCGGGCAGCCCAGGTTCAAGGAGTTTCCAGAGGTCAGTGAAATCCTGCTTCTGTTTACTCCTTCCAGCAAAACCTCTTCCCTCCCCTCCTGGGAGATAATTCCTGACTACAAAAAAAAAAAAAAATGCTTGACGAGACCTCCCTTCAATTCCCCAGCGCATCCTCTCCTCCTCCCCTGGCTGCTGGCACGCTGGCCCCAGAGAGAGCCTGGGTCCTTGAGGCTGAGCCCTCTGCTGGGCTGGCCCACCCTATCTCTTAATTTTCATTCTCCTTTAACTGGGTTTCTTTCTTCCTTTTCTAATCTACTTGGCTTTTAATTGCACATATCAGCAACCATTGAATAATGATTTTATCTATATTCTAAATTTAGGGCAGTTAAATGCAAAGCAAAATGCAGACACTTTCTTGCGTCTTAATTGAATGAAGGTCACAGCTATAACAACATTTAATTGAGCTATTTTTCATTATCATATTTTAATGACTTTGCACTGACAGTTCTCCTGCTTCTGAGGAAAGAGCATGATGGAGTCGTTTATTTCCCTATTTAGTTATTGTTTGACAACATCAGCTTCGATTAAGACCCTGCTTTATAGAACATTAATCATATTTGAATGAGCAAGGGGTATAAATGTAAACACATCTCCCTTCCCGCCACCGAAGCCCATGTCCCCACACGGAGGTTCACTAAACAAACGCTTCACAGCCATTGTCTCTCTGCATAATAGCCAACAACAGCCTGAACAACAATTCCCGGCTTTAATTGTCACCACCCCTATCTTACCCTTGCACCTTTCAGGGAGAAGTTATGATCTTCCACTTCTGAATGCTCAATAATTGTGTCATTTATCTCAATTTGCAGTTCAGTCTTTAGGCAGCTATTGGCAAGCTGGCATTAAAAAAAGAAAGGATAGACGGTATCCTGGCCAAAGGAGATTTTCATTTCCAAATAATAATCAGTTTAATTTGCCTGCATATGACCAATGATTCATGTTCAGATTTAATAATCAGGATCACATAATCTGATTATAGGGGAAATAATTTGTTTACAACCCCCAATTTACTGCTCAGAATTCCATTATCTCTCTTCAGCCATTGGTTTTTAAGAGATACTAACATGACCCAGGGGAACCGAAAGCAAACTATTATATTTCCTACAATTAGATCTTTGCATAGTCTTAACCCCAAGCCCCTACATAAAAAAGAACAGAAACAGCATGGAGGAAACCCCATAAATAAAATGAATATATAATTGTGCTCAAAGAACAGCTCGCCCAGAGAGGCAGCACTGTGAATCCCTTCCTCTCGCACTCAAGCACATCTGCTGGGTTTGGCGGGCGGGTTTGTGCACCTAAACGTAATCACTGTGTAGCTGCTAAACAGAAATCCTGTTTAGAGACGCCCACCGTGGGCCATGCTCATCTCTGAAGCAGCCCTATCACTTTTGCTGTTTCAAGATTTTTAAATTGCACATCTTCCTCCGATCCACTTTGTTGAAAGATTCAGAGAGCAGGGGAAAAGTTGGACATGATGCAATTTCTGGAAAGCAGATCCTACCCTGCTTCCCATCTGAAAACGCGGCCCATCTGTGCAATTGACCGGCCTTACCCCAGAGCGGTCAGAGCTGCTTTGAGAATAGCATCTCAGCTCTTTTCTTTCTTTCTTTTTTTATTTTTTTTCCAAAGCAAGGAAATGGATGTGCATTGATGTAATTTAGTACCTTAGAGACGCGGACAAATTAGTGTAGAACATTATCACTAGTTAATTATGAATGACCGATTAATCAACCTAATCTAATATTCCACATTATGTTGATGTTATTAAAGTGCATCATGAAAATGACAGATAGTCTTCATTTGCTTTCTTTGGCCAAATGTGCACTCTGCAGTCATGATGTCAAAAAAAAAGTTTGCCAGTTTTAATATTAGACAGTTAAATAATTAAAAAGAAGGTTTACCTGCACTCTGGCTTCTGTGAGGTTTATTTTCATGGCGAGCTCTTCTCTGGTGAAGACATCTGGATAGTGTGTTTGGGCAAAAACGGCCTCGAGAGCTTCCAGCTGGTAAAAGGAAAAATTATGTACTGGTGAGAGGCTGTGGCTAGGTGAGGGGAAGCAGATGCATATTTCAAATCTCCTATGAGTGGTGAGGAAGCAGTTTCACACATCAAATCAAGGAAGGACAGGGAGAAAGGAGCTCTTTGGAAGGATCCCACAGAATGAGAATTTCAACCGCGGATGACTTAGGAGCTACAGCTTACTGGCAACCTCAGTGCTCTGGCAAGAAGTAGAAATAAGAGAGGTGTGAATATTTATATGCTTTTACATTTAAGTATTGTCATAGGAATCAAAAAAACCTAATGGTCACCTTATGAACAGTTACAGTAATTGGTATCGCTTTCACCATAGGAAGCCAGGGAACAGAAACAACTTGCAGAAGCCCTCATGGTGTCATCCCACAAAATGCCATAGGGATATTTGGTCACCTTCGCAACCACTCCAGTTCACTCCAAGAGTGGGACACAGGCTGATTGAGGAGAAAGAGCCCAGCTCTGGGAAACACAGTATCAAGGTCCCAGTTGTAGCCCTTCCACTTATGGGCAACTATACCTTGTCCAAGTCAGCCAACTTCCAGGGATCTGGGTTTTCATCTCTGTACTGAGAATGAGAATGTCTGACCTGCCTTCCTCAGAGGGTCACTGTGAGGTTCAAATGATATTGCTGACATGGAAGTGTTCCCCAAACTATCAACCTAAGGCAAGTGGGAGAGAACGTTGCTTCTTCTCTCATCTGGGATTACAAGGTTAGTCATCTGTACTCTCCCTTAAACAGATTCCTTGGCACGTAAGTTGTTCAAGAAAACAGAAAGATTCAGTTAACATAATCAATTGGTCTTATTTTAAAAGACAAAGAAGAGTTGCTCAACTCTGATTTGGGGGAGGTAGGAAGTAGCTGATGTTTGAAAGGAGAATCAGCATTGGTACCTGCTGAAGAGTGAACGTCGTCCGGTTCCGGCGCTGTTTTCTGCGTAGAAACCCGTCGTCAAAATCCCCCGAAGAGTGGTTGCCAAAGGGTGCAGTGCCTACCAAGAGCAAAGTGATCAGCCTGGGCTGGAAGGGGCCCCAGTCCTCAGACCGCCCCCGGACACAGTTCAGAGGGCACACACCTGACCCACCAGACAAGCAGCCCTGTTTGTCCCAAAGGATATTTTTCTGTTCCTCCTATTAAATCCCCCTCTTTTCCACTCTGTCCCCAAAACCTCTGACTTTAAACCCAGTTATCCCTATTACACAGGGCAGGTGGTGACCTTAATCCCCAAGATGGCCAAGTTCAATTCTTGTGAAATTCTGGACTCTGAACCAGGAAGGGTCACTGACTTGAGGCAGAGCCTTCACCTGCTCTCCAGCTCCCGGCTCCACCCCTGTTCAATGTGCCTTTATCTCACCCCTACTCCAGATCCTTTAATAGAAGCCTGTGTGTCTCCCTTTGGCTCATCTGGTAGTTTACTTTCCCTTATTTCTATAAATAAGAATTAAAATCTGGGAGTGGGAAGAGGCTGGGGGAGGAAAGAAAACACCAAGAGCTTTTCACAGCACTTTTCTCCTAGAAGTGCAGAACGCAAGGAGGTAAGAAGTTTATAAATGAATATTAATTACTGTTGGTCACAGCTCATCAGCACCATAGTGGATCTGTTATATAGATGTCAATTAACAGGAGATCTGCACCAATAGTGACTGTCCTGAATGCCAAGCAGACTTGAACAAGGCCACTCTCAAAGGGCACCCCGCCCTCTGGCCAGGCCTTATAAAGCACCTATTGCTTCTACTTCCCCACAAAAGAAAGACGTTGTCCTCCCCAGCAGGCTTCAAAACTTGCTATAAACCCAGAACAGAGTTTGGCCCCAAACGTGCATTCAGATCATTTTCCAAATGTGCTCTATTTACTTGATAGTCCACAATGGCTTCTTAGGAAAACAAATGAGCAACTTGCCATTAACCAGTGAATACTTTACCTGCTATGGGCTCTGTTCTCAGAATCACGGCATTAGGGGTTCAGGAGCTACACTGTCCCAGACAAGGACCCTCAGAAGGGCCTCAGTCTCAAAGATTGAAAGTCCTTTGGGCTTCTTAAAATTCTGTCTACTAGAGGAAGTTCCTTCTAGTTATTCTTTCACCCTCCAGGGCCACATCCTTTGCCAAACACCCTGACTCTCTGCTAAAGTGTTCTCCTTCTATCTTCCTATCCAAATTGCATTGTTCCTCAAAACCCTAGTTACAGTTATTTCTCTCCAGTTCAATGGAAACTTAAAAGGAATGGCCTCAATGCAGTCTTATTTTCATTACTTTGCATGAAAACAAATTGTCTTTTTTTGAAACAGTGCACTTGACTGGTGAGGATGGAATACAATCTCTGAGGATCTCCAATCACAATTTCCCTCAGTCTGCTAATTTATACCTCATGGTCCCAAAGTGGCTCACAACGTGTACATGCAGAATCTTTAAGTGAAACACTGCATGTCAAACTGAATCCTAAAAAAGGATGACAGTTCACCAAATTAATAAAAGATTGACAAGCTAATAGAAAAGAAGAAAAAATGAGAATAGCTATTTTACTTAAACATAAGTAGGATAGTCGATATTATGAAAATGTTAAACCTTAAAGATAATTCAACCAAACACAACAGAACAATGAAATATTATTTTCAACATTTTGGTGAAATAATGAAGTGAATAAAGACACCCATTACAGATATGAGTGTCATAAGATGTGCAGGTGCATTCACCATTTGTAGGAGTACAAATCAGGTGCAGCCTTATTAGAAGGTAATTTGACAACATCCATCAAACATTTAAGTACACATACAGGTATTTAATCTCTGAATATGTTTGTAACGTGTGCCAAAATAGAAAAAAATGTGTTTCTGGAAACACCATAGTTGAAAAAAAAAGGAAAACAACCAAAATGCCCATCAGCAGACACTTTCTCCACAACATAGAATGGAATACTACACAGCAGTTTAAAAGAAATCAGTAGATCGATACATATTGACATGAACAAATCTCCAAGATACATTACAAACTGAAAAAAGCAAAGTACAGAATGATGTAGCAACATAATTTCAGTGCAAATAAGGCAAAACATGTATTTTAAAAATACATAAATGAGAATTAAATCATGTTTTCTTGACGGAATCACAAAAAAATAACAGATACTTTTAGGAAAAGAAGTGGAAAAGGAGGATTTTACTTTTCAATGTGTAAGTTTCTGTTGTATTCAAACTTCTCAGCCAGGTGCCAGTGGTACTTTTTAATGTAACATCAGCAAAATTATCTGACAAGTAAGATTATGAGCCTTTCTGTCTTTTCTTCTTTATGTCTCTCTAGATTAGCAAAAAAAAATTAAAATAAAAAAGATGATAGACTATAATTACGTCATGTTCCAAAGGTCTGTTCTCAACTTTTCCATTCTCAGGAGATCCCTTTCACCCGGCAACACTCAACTAAACTAAATTACTCCTTTCTGCAAAACTGGCATAGAAACACATCTACAAAGGGAAGAAAGACTCTGAAAGACCCATCTGCTCTTCTTCTGGTTGTATCACAGAGTCAGCACTGAGGTGGGATGTGCCCAGGGTGTGGGGAGCACAGTAAGCCCGCTAAGCTGGGCTGAGAGCTGGGGTCATGGCAGGCCAGGTCAGGACTCTCCCTAAGTCACTCCTGCAGCCCACCCTGCACACAGACATTCATAATGTCCCCTACCTGCCAAATGCCCAAACCTCTGCCTTCCCCAACTTTGACCAGAAGGGTGGGAAACTAGCTGGCAATTAGTCTGGACCCCTGGTTCAGATGCACAGAGAAGGCACCCTCAGCATAAGAGAGACTCCCTCAACCCCTAGGGTACACTGTCAGGGGGTGCACATCTCCCACCCTTCCATAAAACTCACCCTGCATGGGACCTTGGGGATAAAAGGAGGTGAAATGCAGGCAAATGTGTGGCCTTCCCTTCCTAGCAATGCTGACAGAGCTAGCAGGGCTTAAACACTGGTCCTCATTAGCTTCCTTTAGAAAATCCTACTGGACTCTTAAGAGCTTTTATGAGAATAACAAAAACAAACTTTCTGAGGCTCAGCCACTGTTCAGGGCAGCCTGTGGCAAGACTGACAAGTATCACCTGAAGTCTCAGGTCTCCCAGGGCCTCACAACATTTACCTTGCCCCTTGTCTCCCACAACTACTTGGCTCCCCAAATTCTCCCACCACAATAATAAATCAAAGGAGTAGGTTGCCAAATGCCACTCCCACGGTTACAAAAGTCCCAATACCCCAGGGCTGAGACTGCTGCTCTGCAGAAGGCCCCATTAAAACCCACAGTGTGGCTCACCTGATGGCTACTAATTGGCCCCCTGATGTGAAGACCCCATCTTGGATCCCCTGGGTCCTGAGCAGGGGGCATGCAGGAGGTCCCAACTGTCCCCTTCTCACCAACCCACACCCCCCTAACAACTGACTGCGGAAGCCAGACTGGGGATCCTGAAGGGAAATTTCTTCTCAGGCCTGGAGACCCTCAAAGATGGAAATTCTGGCCTTGGGGAGTGGGGAATGCTCGACATTTAGGGTTAGTGAGTCACAGAGAAGGAGCCACGCTAGGTCAGTCCCGGCAGGTGGTGGGCAGGGCCACCTGATTCCAGGGACAGCCAGGCGGCCAGCAAGCCAATTGAGCTGCCCAGAATCCAGGGCGGACGAGGCCCCTACAGCGCTCTCGCCAGCGGCCCCAGTGAGAGCAGCCCAGCGATGGGCCCTTCTAGCCTCGCGCAGCTCGTGATCGGGGCCAGGACGCGGCGGGCTCACTAGCCTTCGCTTTCTGGGATGTTTGCAAAAGCACCGTGAAAGATTGATGCGGCCCCCTGGGTTGGGGAGCCCCAATTAGAGGCGTGACACCAGCATCTGTGCTGGGAGGATTCGGCCGGTCCCCACAGCACGCATAGCCCGGGGCGTCCTGGCCCAGGCGGGGAGGGAGGTGGGAGGCAGGTGGCGACGGGGCGGGGAGCTGGAGCGAGGCTGCAGTGGGGTGTAGGGAGGGGGACAGGGGCACCCCTAATCACCGGCAGGCGGCTGCGCTCCCCGCAGGGCGGAGACCCCGCCACCCGCCAACCCTGCTGCCGCTCCGGCCCTTTCTGGCCGGCTCTGGCTTCATGGAGAGCCTGGGGCGCGGCGCTTACTTACCCTCTAGCTGTGGCGGGCAGTGGAAATAAAACATCGCCGGCTGTCAGATCGGCTGGACGGCCAAGACCTGGGAGGGTGGCAGCGGAACGGACCGGCGCGCGTTGCTCCTGCCTGGCTGCAAAGCAAACAGCGATAGAGCTTCAAGTCTCCCTCTGCCAGCGCTCCCGCCCTGCCCTAGGGCGCACCCGGGGCGCTCCCCTCCTGGAAAACCCTTCCCAATGCCTTCACCTCACTGCGGGAGACAGGAGGGAAGGCGTCAGCCACGTCGCAAGCGGCAACCCCACGGGGCAGTCCTTCGGGTGTGTCCACCTCCTGAAGTGCCGTGCCCTCACCCTAGACCCAGCACCAAACCCTCGTGGCGTAGTTTCTGGCTCTCCGGGGTCCCGTCCAGAAGCCCTGCACCCGGGCCCCCGCAGCCAGGTCCGGCTAGCGCGCAAGGCCATCTGCGCGCTGCAGCTCAGGCCAAGAAGGCAGCCGAGCCCCAAGGCCCGGCGCTCGGGGACTGGCGAGTGGGTCCGGAGCCGAGCATACCTCGGTGGGCGGTGGTCGAGGAGGCCGGAGCGTGACCGCCTCCGGTCCGCACGCCCTGCTTGGCTGGCGGCGGGCGGGGCTCGGCGCGGCTGGCGCCCGCAGGACCAAAGAAGTGACTCGGGAAGTGGCCAGATGTCTTGCTGTCTGTCTGCAGCGCGCGCCGCCGCTCAGCACTCGCCTTTATAATCTCACGCATAATTGGCCTTAATCTGATTATTTCCAGCGCTGTCTACAGCGAGTAACTTGGATAGGTCTATTGGGCCTTACAAATGGCCCACGTGGTGTTTAAAAAAAAAAATCCGTCATTTCTCAGCAAACATCAGGAATGTTTTTTCCTCTTTTAAAACAGAACGATACAACAACCACCACCACCACTCCCAAAAAATACATTTTCCGAAAATACACTAGGCCCCACCCCCCACCTCATGTCCCCTCAGAGGCAAACCTTTCTCCGAGAGCGAGCGCCTGGTTTGGGCTGCCCTTGTCAAAGGCCTGGCGACTCCCGGGCTGCAAATTGACAAAGCGCTGCTAATTGTCGCCGCCGGATGGGTTTTGGGGGGACTCTTTGCACACGGCTTCCCTTTCCAAGCGATCATACAAAAGGAAAGTTTGATTTTGTTCTCAGCAAGGGGTCCCTGAATTTATGTTCGCTTCTCGATGCAAATGATATGCGGTGGGACCCTTTGCAATTACTTTTAAAATGCATCGGAGGCAGACACTCAACGGAGAGAGACCGCCCTTCTCTCTGCCTGGGTGAAAATTAAACTCTAAAGTACCGGGCTGAAATTTTCAAGTCAGGGGCGCGGGATTGGATCAAATCACATAAACTGCAAAAAAAGCAAGTCTAATGGCGTATAATTGGTTCTGTAATAGCATTACACCAGGATAATAGCCCGTTACGGCCCCCTGCACTATTAAGTGCTTCCCTGGCGGAAAGCCTTTATGATATTAAAGGGGGAATATAATGATATTTTGGTTATTAAATGCGTGTAATTAATTTATGCACCACTGAAAATAAAGTTGGTATTATGACCCACTCAAGATGCATCAGAAGATGCAAGTCAGACAACTGTTGATAAGTTCTGGTGTCTGTGCTCCGTCTAGACTGCTGATTTTATTTTGGGACGATGGCTTCTTGGACAGACTACATAAATTGAATATTTTATAAACATTCTAATGCTGCGTTAGGGAGCCTTGGCAAGGTGGTGGGTCGGGTCCCTGCACGACCCAGGATCCAGCCTTCATCTTAAAGACACAGCGCTTCGGAAACAAAAGGCCTGGCAGGCCAGCCGCTGGACACCAGCGCTGGGCGAGGAGCATCTTGCTGCGGGACAGAGCGCTGGGTCCCGGCCGCCGTCGACGCCCCTTAGAAAACAGCCTGGAGGAAGACCAGTCCCTCTCCGGCCGAGGCAAGTCAGGACCTATTTCAGTGAAGCGGCCCTTCCTGGGCTCAGTCGCTCCAGAGAAGAGTCTGCTCTGCCTCGGGGAAAGAATCACAGGAAAGTCCCGCTAGGTTCAGAGCGGAGAGAGCTCGCGACGCCGGCGACGCCAGCGACGCCGGGGCCACGGACACCGAGTGTCCAGGCAGCCGGCCCGGGAGGAGCAGCTGGCAGGTCCCGGAGGCGGGTGCGGTGACAGGCGGGGGCCGGCATGGCAGCTGAGGGTCTTCCATACGACATGCCAAGAGGGCTGGGAGCCCCTGGCGCTGATCCTCCCTTATCCCAGGTCAAGAGACCGGCTCGCGCGCGCTGTCTGTCTCCCTGTCTCCCTCAGAGGGCCCCTGCTCTCTGGAGCTCTTGACAAGAGCCCGAAGCTCCTCTTGCTGCCTAGGTCTGCCGAAAGTCCCCTCGGGTTCCCTCCTGCCCTAGGCAGCAGTTCCCTGACTGTGCGCTCTGGGAGCCCGGTGGCGGTGAAGCGAGGTGCGGACAGCGTCTGGGCCGCCCCGGCCAAGATATTCAGGCGCACCTCGGGGTCTGTGCGGGAACCCTCAGCGGCAGCAGACCAGCGCAGGGTGCTGCGTTGGCCCCAGAAACCAGTGAGGTCCAAACGCCAGTCTCAGCTCCCCGTCCCTGACATCGACCGAGGCAGATTCCTATTAAGGCCCAGAGATGACCCCGGGACGAGACAGGCGCGTCCGGGGTCTGAGGACAGAGAGCTCGCCGAGCCTCCCGGCAAGGTCAGAACCCTGGACAGCGGCGCCGGTTTCCCCACCCCGGCTGCTGCGGAGAAAGAAGCCGGTCCCGGGGGCCCAGCCGGGGCCCCTCTCTGCTCAGGAGTGGGATCCGCCCGGCCGGACCCCAGGTGTCCGGGGACCGACCCCAATCCTCTCCCAGTCCAAACCTGCGAAAGTTACTCCGGACACGCACTCAGTGCTGGCAACAGGGACAAAACTCCCTTCTCCGCGGTCCCACGCGCCGCTCTTACCCGGCGGCTGCAGCCGGAAACCATCCCGCGGCCCCCACGGCGAGTCCGGCGGCTTCCCTTGCTAGATAACCAGCCGAGCTCCGGTAACACACCCAGCTCGCGGGATTCCAAGCCGGCTCGGGACCCTCGGCCTCGCCTCGCCCGGCGCCCCTCTCTCGGAGCCGCTAGGCTGGGCTCCTTCCTCTTGGCAAAACAGCGACTAAACAACCAACCAAACAACCTTAGAAACGAAAGGCTACAGCAAACTTTGATGACGCTAGCCCCCTTTTTTTCCGAATGTCTCCGACACCTGGGAGAAGGTGACTAATAGGTGTTCGCTACGGTCCCCCTCCCCCTAAAAAAGGGCTTTAGTAACGAAAAGGTTATTTTTCCTTAATTCTTGTGCGGTAAAATGCATTTTCCAATTAACCAAATTCTCCTATCTGTCCCGCTTGGACACTCTGATAATTTACAATCTAAAAGTGTACTTTCTTTATCTAAAGACCAAGGTGACTGCTTTTAATTTTCTCTAACCTCTTTACACTTGATGTTCACCAGACTCATAATGTTAATTGGCTTCATATACGGATCATCAGTTTAATGAAGAAATAAATCCTGTGTTGCTTTATGTTTTAACAGTGATTGCTTTAATGAGGAATGTGACGTGTTCCAAAATCAAAGCTGCAGGAGACATTAGAGGGGCTTCCACTAGGATGGAAATGCTTATTTAAAGTTAAAACCGCGGGAGTCTTATTTCAGCAGATTCACAGTCCCCCGCTCCCGGCCCTCACCTAGGCTGCCTCCAGCCTCTGTAGGGAGACACAATCCTGGGTTCTCGGTGCCCCTTGTCTCCGCATCTCATACCCGCAGCCACAGCATCTGCATTCCCGAGAATCATTTCCTGGTTGCTAAACAGGGTGTGCTAATTTGCCTCCTGTCCCATAGGAAAGAGAGAAGCCAGCTCAGGGTGGGGAGTTCAACTTTCAAGGATGTTCATGTTTTTAAAAATAAAATGGGAAGACAGTAACACACACCCCTCAAGACTGGCATGCAGATGTTGTTACAGAGGCAGCTCCCCCAGTGTCGCATGTCTTAGTGCTGAAAATTCAAAGCTTGGCTCCTAAACGCTGACAGCTCCGACTCAGGCCCAGTGAGTGGGATGCAGACCCCCCAGGTTCTAGCCACTGCAACTGTCTGCAGGAATGCGCTAGACTTCTGCCCAGGTGATGGAAGCTTTACATCTCTATATCAATTAATAGCAGAGTAAATCTGCTTTCTCTAACGGGTGTTTGATTTTTCTAATTTTAAGCTGGTTCTATGAAAGGAAAACTGTCATCTCAGAAACACTAAGAGCAGCAATAAAAAGCTGGAAATGCGAGCGTCTATCTAAGCCCTCAATTGTTTTCGGTTGAATTATGAATCATTTTAAATTGATTCCTGAAAAGAATTCCAAATCCTTAGAAAATGTAGGGGTTTGAAGGCTCCGAGTTGAGGTCTTAAATACCATGCATAGTATTCATTTCTTACTGTTTGGTTTGTTTTAGGAAAATTAGAAAAATATTTGGAGACACCACTGTCCTCATCTTTTGAGGCCAAATACAAAAATATGTGTTGGATTTGACATCTTAATTGTGCTCAGAAGGGATTTTCACAACCTCCCTTTTAAAACTTTACTTAGCAGAAATGATTTCAGTACACATGGCTCAAACCCATAGCAACAAGGTAAAGCAGGTAAAATACTTAAATTATCAGGGAGGAAAAAACCACACTGAATTTCTAATTATATGTTTTGGAAGGGCTCAGGTTATTTGTGCTGTCATTTTGATATTTTTACAAATGTTTTAAAGGCTCTCTAGCATAATCCCTGGTGGACACATCTCAGTGTGAATATGGCATGTTCTCTACTTGTCAGCAAATCTATTGTTATATTGCAGTTTTGGAAATTGCCAAAAAACTTAGCTTAGCTAAGCTAAACATGAGAGAATATGTGAAGAACATAGCAGTTAATTGAAATTCCAGATTTCCTGGGGACTTGGAAACAGAAAATGCATATATACAACAAGGGATAGACATGCATTTTTATCATCCTGAAAATTCCCTGTAATTCACTAGTTCTACTGTCATATAAAACATGGTAGCTCCTCAAATGCAAGCCAACTTCCAATAACTTCACCTGTTACTGTTCAGTGACCACAGGACAAAGTATATTCCCATGTGGTTCCCAGGGATCTCAGAGCTCAGCTTCAACCTTTGACCCTGTGTTTGCTGCAGAGCTTGGAGGGTTGCCCATGGCCTCCTAATTCTCACAAAGAAAGAGAGCACAGCCCAGGAGGAAGGCCCACCACTTGAGGAGTCTTCACCTCTGCCTCCATTCAAGCAGGCTTCGGTCCTCAGGAGAATGAGCTTGAGCAGGTCACTTATTCTCTCAGGACCTCCCTGTCTCATTGTGTGACATGGGACAACAATGCCACATCAAGTGCTGGAGGGAGGATTAAAAGACAGTGCTGGCCTGGTGCAGTGGCTCACGCCTGTAATCCCAACATTTTGGGAGGCCGAGGTAGGCAGATCACAAGATCTAGAGATCGAGACCATCCTGGCCAACATGGTGAAACCCCGTCTCTAACAAAAATACAAAAATTAGCTGGGCGTGGTGGTGCATGCCTCTAGTCCCAATTACTTGTGAGGCTGAGGTAGAAGAATCACTTGAACCTGGGAGGCAGAGGTTGCAGTGAGCCAAGATTTCGCCACTGGACTCCAGCCTGTTGACAGAGTAAGACACCGTATCAAAAAAAAAAAAAAAAAAAGTGCTAAAGGACTTTTAGGACAGTTAAAACTATTTTAATGGCAGATATACGTCATTTGACATTTGTCTAAACTCATAGAATGCACAACACCAAGATGAACCCTAATGTAAATGGTGGCCTCTGGGTGATCATGACATGTCAATGCAGGTTCACCCACTGTAATAAATGGGCCACTCTGGTGCTAATGTTAACAGTTGAGGAGGCTGGGGGTGGATATATGGGAACTCGCTGCACTTCCTGCTCAATTCTGCAGTGCATAGAAAACTCCTCTACAAAATAAAGTCTATTTTAAAAATTAAAAAATTTTAAAGACAGTGCTGAACACAATGCCCAGCACGTAGCAACTGCCCTGTGAACATCAGCTGCAACTGTGGCATTATCATTATTATTATTGTCTTGCTGCTAGGGCCACGTTCCTGGAGAGATGCTCTTGTGAGCTGTTTTGGGAACTTACAGATGGCACCTGAATCTTCTGGTGGTCTCCTAAATTAGCCCCGTCCCCCACCAGGCCAAAGCCACAACATCCTTGGGAGAGCTCGCACTTGCCTGTCTGCCACACTTAACTTACTTCCTTACCATTTTTTGTTCTTCACACTTAATTGCCTGGTTTGTTGAACTGTACTCAAAACACCTATTTTGCTAGAAAACCTAAACAAAGGTCCTTTGAGCTGGATCAAAGGCATCTTATCCAGTTAATAGAAATGTTTTAGAAATTTAAATCCATTGACTTTAGATTGGGCATGTCAACTTTACTTGGTCACATACCTCACTATTCCCTACTACTTTCCTCTCTACAGGTTGTGTAACCCCCCTGGCTCCTGCAGTTATCTGTCTTTCCAACCCTTGACATAAATTCTGTGTGAGTCTATCATTATTTTCAGACTGATAATGACTTTTTGTCAAGTGTTAGGATAAGAAAGGGGTGTGTTGAGGAAGGCCAAGTCCTCAGCTTCTAGCATTTCAGGGTCTCGTTCAGTCCATTTCAACCCTTCTCTCCTTCTCCCTTCTTGCTTTCTCTCTCTCCTTCTTTCTCTCTCACTCTCTGTCTCTCTCCTTTCTCTCTTTCTTTCTTTCTTTCTCTCTCTCTCTCTCTCTCTCCTTCCTCTGTCTCTCCTTCTTTCTCTCCCCTCCTTTCGGGTATCTAGCACCTACTCTGTGCTATGCCAGGGGATGCAGATCTGAGCTCACAGCCCTGGGGAACCAGCCCCTAGGGATTCTGGCTAGGGAAGGAGATGGGGACACAGAGGGAAAGGAAACTGGTACCACATGGAAACCATACCCAAAAGTATTAGATCCACTGGACCTTGTCTCTACCACCCTAGAGGAACTTCTGGATGGGCAGCTCTGAGAACATAGCTCACCTCCACCTGGGGAGGAGTTCCTGTCCTTATGTGCTCTCCTGCAGCTTCCAATGGAGAAGAGCCCAAAGACACAGTATCTCCTCTGTCCCAGAGTTCTCACCTGAGTCTTGTCAAGGGGTCATGACAGGGCTAAGCATCAGCCATCAGCCTCCTAATGGGACAATCTTGAGGGGCTGGACCCCACATTGGTCTGGGAGACCTCCTCCGGGTACACCCACAGGTTCAATTTCTAAGATCCCAGCATCCAAGACTGCTCTAATTGACTCACTGGAGTCACTGACTTGAAGCAAAATACTTTTATAAGTATTTAGTTGGTAAGTCTAGCTATTATTAACATGTAGCAATGAATTGCTAATAAGAAACCTAAATCAATCGAAGGAAATCTCAAATTGGGACCGACCAGAAATAGAAGAAAGATCTCAGTCTCCAAGTCTAAATCATTTCACCAATAAATCTCTAGACAAAAAAATAGCTTTCAAGGTCAGCTCTTGGGTGCAAAGCTCTTTGGGTGCATTCATACGACTTGAATGGAGCTGTGGCACATGGAGAAGGGACTGGAAACAGCAGAGGCAGGGTTGGCGGCCAGTCCTACTGATCCCCAGCACAACATCCCTGGCTGCTCCCTCCTAAATAGGACGTGGCTTCCCTCAAACAAAATGCACATTTGATTGCCCATATTAAGTGCTCGATAAATGTGTGGAATTTAATGGAAATGACTATGGAAGGAATGAAGTAAGTTTGCTACATGAATAATTAGTAAACACAATGAATCTTTTCCATTTCTGAGACTTGCATTATGTACATAGCTGCAGCAGGAGGGGTACAGGTTTTCAACCAGGTGAACTTGGGGTCAAGTCTGGCCTCTTAAACCTCCCTGTTGACAAGGCCCGCCTGTCAGTACTTGATCCAGGCATCAGTAGGTTATTCTTGCTGCTCCCCACCACTCTCTCTTCTTTCTCTCTTTCTCTATCCCCATCCCTCTCTCTTCCTTTCACCACTTCTTCCTTTCTCTTCCCAGCCCTCTCTCCCTTCCTCTTTTTTCTCTCCCTCTCTCTCTTGCTATTTCTCTCCTTCTGTCCCTCTCCCTCTCCCTCTCTTCTTTCTCTCCTTCTTTCTCTCTCATTCTCTCCTTTCTCTTCCTTCTTTCTGTCTCTCTCCTTTCTCTCTCTCCCCTTTTTTCTCTCCCCTTCTGTCTCTCCTTTCTCTCCTTCTTTCTCTCTCTCCTTTTCTCTCTCTCCTTCTTTCTTTCCCTTTCTCTTTCTCTCCCTCCCTTCTTTCTCTCTCTCCTCTCTCTCTCTCCCTCCTACTCTCTCATACACACAAAGACACACACAGTGAGTACTTCTCAGCTGTGACTTCACTGTCATGCTCTTGGAATCCTGGATCGGCAGGGCCCTCTGACCAGCCCACTCCCATCCACATTGGTCCCACCTCACCAGGACTGCCCTCTGGCCCTCCCCAACGTCTCACTGCTCTGCTCTTAGTGACTTGGTTGGCCATCACCTTGCCTGGCATAGCCAGGCTATAACAGGGACTCCTCAGCACATTTCCCAGGGGTGGGGCACTGCCTCCCTATCCTCCCCATGGCCTCAGCCTCACTCAACAGCAGACTCTCCGAGTACTCTTAGATCCCAACAGAAATTTTCATTGCATGAAATTGCCTGTTGTCTAAGCAAAGCTGGCTCAGGCAATTCCCACCTTTCAGCCCCATCACCAGTCAGCCCACACCCTCCACAGACCAGCCTGGCAAGAGACAAGGTAATACACAGGGGGCATGCCCCTTTGCCCACTGATCCATCCGCCTCCTCATCCATTATTCGAACAGCTGTGCAGCCCTGGTTCTGTGGTCAGGTAACATTCAGCAGATGTACCTGGGGACCTGGGGAGGTTGGGGTATTGGGAGGGCCTCATACAGCCATTGTAACAAAGCTTGCCAAATCAAGACCTCCAGCAACAGGCAGCATGTCCCCTGGATGCAGCCCTGAAGGGGACCTCAGCTGTCCAAGGCAGCCCCTCAGCCCTGGCAGCTTGGGCTCAGGGAGTCCCAGCCAGCCAGGGTGGCCATGGCGTCTTCACTCCCTAGCCGCACCAGCCCAGCTCAGGACCAGGCCTCCCTTTTGCTGGAGAATGGAGGCTCCTCCTGTAGCCTGCATATTCTTCTTCTCCCTTCCCCACTCATTTCTTCAATAGACGCTCACTGAGAACCCTGTTCGTGCCAGCCTTACACGGGGACAAAAGAAAAGAGATGTCATTTCCTTCATGATGTTTAAAACTTTTAATATAATATTTGTGTGTGTTCGTATATGTGTGTTTACCAATATTATTTCCCCAACTAGATTGTAAATGCTGACTGTAAACAGCAGGTCAGCATGGGCTTAGCAGTGCCTGGCACCTAGTAGGCATAAAATAAAGATCTGTTCAATGCATACATTAATAAGACAAGATCTACAGCTTCAAGTCACAGAGGACATAGCCGTGAACAAAGCATTTGGAGATAAGTGCCTCAGACAGCGAACAAAGCCAGTGCCTCCCTGCAGTGCTGGGCTGGTGTCCTTCAGTGCTCTCTGGAAAAAGTCAGGCCTTGAATAATCGCATTAATTAAAGAGGGACAATCAATCGTCTCTTCTTTCCAGTATCTGTTACTAAAGGTTGCTAAGGGCCTTTGGAGAGTCACCTCCTACATGGTCATTGGGTGTGCGAGCCAGGTGGACACCCTGTCCAGTCTTACTGGAAAGGCTGCAGCAGTGGGAAGGCACTTCTCCCTAGCCTGCTTCTCTTGACTGCACCCACAAACCATCCCAATGGCTACCCTCCCCGCATGCTGCAGCCAAAGTCATAGAATGGATATGGGGCTTCATGTCCCAAATCCGTGTTGCTGCTTTCCAGCTCTTGGGTTGTCTTAGTTTTTTGAGCGTCATTTTTCCCATCTGCAAAGCCAAAAGGATTCCCGTCATGGAAGAACTGCTGTATGAAATGGTAACATTTTCCACAGCTGGTGGTGGTGATTAGCAAGTGTGACAGCCTTTCAGAAAACAGAGGAGGCAGGGTAGCCCTTCCACATCTGCATATCTGTCCTCAATCCTGAAATGCCCCCCTCTCTCTCTCTCTCTCCCCTCCCTCCTTTTCTTTCTCCTCTCCCTCCTCTTCCCTTCTTCCCACCCTCTCTGCCTACTCTCCCCTCCACTCCCTCCTTCCCTTCCTCTTTCCCTTCCCTCCCACTCCCTCTCCCTCTCTCCTCATCCCTTTCTCTCTCCCCTCCCTTCTGTCCCTCTTCCTCCTTTTCCTTCTCCTCCTACCTGTCCCCACCCAGGTCCAGGCTCTGTCTGGCAACACCTATGCTGAACTCTGCTGTGTCCAAGTAATGCCTATTCCCCATTCCCTGCGATGGCTCTCCCAGGTGCACCTGCCTTGGCTCTCATGGCCTCACCCCTTTAACCAGAAAATTGTGTCTGGAGTTTGGGGGGTAGGAATGCAGAAGGGGTGAAGGAGAGGGGACCCTCATTTCTTACTTTGGGCAAAGGTTACCACCTTCTGGCTGTCCAGCCAGGGTGAGAGTTGTGTTGTTTGGCCAGTGTCAGTATTAGTGTTGTTTTATATTTTCTAAAATGTGAAAACAATTGCATGGAATGCATCTGGCCGAGGTCCTGGTCCGTTGGAACTTCTCACCCCTCACACCAGGATACTTTCTGTCTCATGTCTGAAGGCAGCTGAACTTACAATCCCTGAATGGATTTTTTTAAGTGTTTTGTTTATGGCTGACTTTCCTTTTATTATGCTCTTCAGAAAAAGTTGTCTAAAGGAAAATCAATCAATCAATGAATTAAATGTTTAAAAAAATTTTAAGGAAGCACATAAGACAAAAAACTAAAACTAGCAGTGAGTGGTGGCTCATGCCTGTAGTCCCAGCACTTTGGGAGGCTAAGGCAGGCCCAGGAGTTCAAGACCAGCCTGGATAACATGGCAAAACCCCATCTGTGCGAAAAATACAAAAATTCGCTGGGCTAATTTTCGTTATTTTCTTAAACTTTCAGTAGATAAATGATTTGATCAAAGAATAAGCATATTGCAGATGCCTCAATTTACTCACACTGCTTCCCATTTCTGTGAAAGCCCATCCGTGACCAGTGGCATGCAAGTATTTTTCTCTTCAGCTTCACGTCCACCTTGAGCACCCTTCAACGTTCCCTCCTTAACCAAGTGGCCCATCCTTGTGGATGGTGAAACACCCACGAGCATAGCCCCAAGTGGAAAACTACATTCATCATGCAAATCCCACAGGCCTCTAGTCAGCCACTCTAGTCAGTGGTGGCAAAGTTAGAGCCAGGCAGGGTCTCAGGGACGGCCTGAGATGTTGGACATTTTTGTGAGGACCCAGGCCAGGGACAGAGGTCTGTAGGGAAGCCCTGAGCCTCCAGATAGATGCTTCAATAAAGAGGCTGGCTGGAGGAAGAGGTCATAAGCAGGTAGCCCACGGTCAAATGTCTCTGGGGTGGAGCCGGAAGGCTGTAGAGGCAGGTCCTAGGACAATCAGGCATCAGGTCAGGGGTCTGTTTTCCGTGGCCAGGAAAAAAGATACTCACAAGTTCAGATAGTAAAGATGTCAAGGTCAAGGCCGCTGGCTGTTTCTCCCAGGCAGGGTCATCTAGCATGTGGCATATGGTGGTCCTCAGAGCCTCCCCTGCACCCACTTGGCTCCACCCACAGTCTCAGACGGCTGTCTGCAACAGATGGGACTCTCTGCCTACAGCCCTACAGAGAAACTCCTCAGTGACCATACTTTCTGGGTCACTGAACAGAACTTTACACTCCATACAAATGTAAATTCAGAGTAGAAACCACTGCTTCCAAGGGAGAACACGGTAAACAGTGGGAAACCAGGTAACCTGCCACCAATCGTGGGAAAAGGGAAGTGACGGCAGGGAGGGGTCTCTGCCTTCCCAGCATTCTCCCAGCTCAACTTCCTCAGACTGGGATGAGAAGAGGCATTAACCCACTTGGTACTTTCTGAAACAGCTGCTGCTGTCCTGAAGTTGCACAGAGCTACCCAGCCCAGAATCATCCTCACTGATTTCAGCCAGAGCCAACAGCTGCCACCAGGTGGCACCAAACTGCAGAGTAGCTCCTTTTCCACTGGAGAGACAGCTTCACGTGGATAGCAGGAGCCAGGACCGATCTATCTGGGTGTTCCTGCTCCTACTAAGGCCCTGGAAAAGCCTGGGGTCTCAGAAATTGCAAATGCCTGCTGGTTGGAGAATGGAAGGATAGGTGGGTGGATGGAAGGAGGAAAGAGGAAGGAGGAATGAACAAATAGATGGATGAAGGGACAGATGATGGAGTTCATTCTACCTCCCTAGCCCCACAGGAGCCGGGCACCCCTTCTCTTTTAAGTGGAAACCACAGGTAAAGCTGGAGATGTGCCCTGGACCTCAAAATGAACTCCAACTCAAGAATATGCCCTCCCAGGTGCCTCTGCCTCCAGCTGAGGTACACAGCCTGGAGAGAGGGCTTTTTTTTTTTTTTTTTTTTTTTTTTTTTTGAGATAGAGTCTTGGTCTGTCGGCCGGGCTGGAGTGCAGTGGCCGGGTCTTAGCTCACTGCCAGCTCCGCCTCCCGGGTTTCCGCCATTCTCCAGCCTCAGCCTCCTGAGTAGCTGGGACTACAGGCGCCCGCCACCTCGCCCGGCTAGTTTTTTGTATTTTTTAGTAGAGACGGGGTTTCACCGTGTTAGCCAGGATGGTCCCGATCTGCTGACCTCGTGATCCGCCCGTCTCGGCCTCCCAAAGTGCTGGGATTACAGGCTTGAGCCACCGCGCCCGGCCGAGAGGGCCTTTATTGAACAAATTAGTGGGGATAAGATCTGCCCTCTGTGTCACGGGGTAGAGAGCAAGAGGTCACTGGGGTGTCCTCACACTCTGCATCACACCAGGGGCAATCGGGGAAAAAAACCCTTCCTGTCTGTACCCAGTTCCCACCCCAGCCTGGCCAGACACCATCACCCACCTTCCCACCAGTCCTTGCCCTTCCCCTTGTCTGGAAAGCTGCCCCTGGGTGGCCTTCAAGACTCTACCCTCACTTCATCCCAATCTCGGCTTAAAGTCATCTCTTTAAGAGAAGACTTCTGAGACGATAGAATCCCGTTTCTCATCCCCACCACTCTCTACCTTTATTCCTGCTTTGGTTTCCTGCTTAGCTGTTAAGTCCTTCTCGAATGCTTTATTGGCACATGCTTGGTGTCTATCTGGGTGCTCACATGCAAGCTCCACAGTGCACCCTGGCTTCTAGAACAGCATCTGGCATGCAGCATTTTGTTACATAAATGAGCCCCAGCTCCCCCACTGGCTGGACCAGCAATAGGCAGCCCCTGGTCCCCGTGGCTACCCCCAGCCAGACTCCCCTCCAACAGGAGAGTTCATTATCCCTGAGAAGTACACCATCGCAGTAAAAAGGCAACATCTCCTTAATTGCCCTACTAATTACAAGTCCTGTAGTCCTCAACTGTGCACCAACACAATTGCAAATCTCATTTCCTTGCAAAGTCCAGGATAAACAAATCCAATATATTTTGTTTTAATTATTGCTGTTTAATGGACCATAATGAAACTATAGTGAGGGTGCACAAAAGGAGATCATTTGGAGTATCCACCTGTGCAGGGCCAGTGGTGAGTGGGAGCCTCAATGTTCAGGTTTCATTTACCGTAATCCCAGCTGCCTCTCTGTGCCCAGAAATCCCATCACTTATTTATCCGCCTTGCCTTTGGCTCTGAGCCCACCACCGGGGCAGGATGTCCGCCCTCCTGGAGAGCAATCCAAAACCCAGGGACCTTGTGGATGGTGGAAGTTCCCCACATGCCAGGTGCCAGGCTTTGACAAGCCACACAAAAAGTCATTTTGTTTTATCTCAGGGTTTTTTCTTTTTTCCGTTTTTACAGGCTAAAACAGTTTATCGTACGTATATCGACTATATTGTATTTCTTTTAAGTTGTTTGTGCCGGGGCAAGGTGGGGGGACTTTCTCTTCTCTGCTTGTTTTCTTATTGAAAGGTTCATGACTTGTGAGAGCTTTTAATGTCATAAGGCTTTCATCTTCCATTTGTCATCGATGACACAGATGTTTTTCCTAGTTTCTTGTGTGGCAGTGGCTGTGTGTCCACTCACATGACAATCTCAACTTCCTTGGCCCTTTTAGTCTTGGTGAGGGTGAGATTCAGCCCCCAAGGCCCCATTCTCCCACAAGGTCCCTGCGGCAGGAACATCAGAGCTCCACCAGTTGGGCAAGGTAGCACACAGCACTGATTCTCTGGCTACCCAAGAAGAGAGACCCCCTCCTTGCCAGCCCCCAGGAGGGCCCGTCTCACTCATCTGCCCCCCAGGGGCCCTCCTCCTTGCTGCCCTCCTGCATCCCTGGCTTTTCAGCCTCATTTTATTCCTGCCTTGCATTCAGCTCCTGGCTCTTTTGAGTCTTTGTTTCTACTTAGGAAGGGACTAGGGGAGGACGAAACAACCCTGGGACACCAAAGAAGGAAGAAGGCGGAAAGAAATCTGTAAGAAAGCCACACAGTTCAGGAGCGCATCCAGCAGCACAGCTGGACTTCATCTGTGTGTTTTCTCAGAAAGTCTTCTAAATCCTGTGGCCCTCCCCAGGTCTGCAGGTGGGGCTCCTTCCAGAATTCACCATTATCAAAGGAGCACTAGACAGTAGGACTGGGGGAGGCTATGCCAACAGCAGACAAGGTGGAAGGACCTTTGAGACTGCCACAAGTGAAGCTGGGCTCTGCAGGCCCACATCAGGCTCCTCACTCACTGCCCTTGACCATAGAGAGCCCAGAGAGCCCCAGGAAGAAGTGGCAGACTCCCCTCTCTGGGATTCCCTGGCTCAGCCTGGGATTGGTCCTGGGCGCACAAAAAACCAGAGGGGAGCTGAGGCGAGCAGTGGGCTGATCTGACTCCTAATTATGGTCCTGGGATTATTGGAAGAAAGTGGGTCTTGCACATGCTGCCATCTATTCAGTCAACAAACTGTTGCCAGGCCAGAGGGTTCCAGGCGTTCCCAGGGCTGTCCTGCTGTGGGGCACCTGCGTAGTGATGGGACAGCAGGCTCCGCAGGTGCACTAAGGAGTTTATTCCCATTTTGCTGCTGCCAGCAGCCTGTGCTTTTATAGATTCATTCCTGCGGTCCTGTTACCTCCCCCTCATCTTCATTAAGTAGCAGACATGTTCCTAACACCAGCTCTCTGCCAGGCCTGGGCACTGCAAAGGAGGGCTGGCAAAATCAGCTCCCGGGTGCCCCCATCCCAGCCCTACACAATCTTCTTGGCTGGCTTTTACGTGAACTAGTGTTTATCTCATCTCCTCACTAGGGAGGAGTGTCTCTTGCTTTCTATTTGCTTACTGTGCCATTTATTCCCCCAAAAACCCTTTAAGAGATGTGGTATTCTCCATTCTTCGCAGATGAGAAGGCTGCCACTCACAGAGGTGAGGGAATTTTCCTAAGGTCACACAGATAGGTGGCCAGGGACAGAGCCAGGTCCAAATGTGGGACTTTGAACATATCCTCGGTTCACGGAGGGCTGGGATGGGACTGCCTTCACCTCTCCACACCTTAGGTCTGCAGGGCACCAAGAGGCTGTCCTTGAATGGCACCTTAGGCTGATCTAGGAACCCTGAGTTGGGTGAGGCCTCAGAGGTCACCAGAACCTCATTCATGCCAGGTAGGAGCCCACCAGTACCTGGCAAGTGAAGCCTGAAGATGCCCCTGCCTGGCTCTCCCCACCTTCCCGCCGTGGACACCCCATCTCCCAGTCAGATCCAAAGAACACACAGAACACATCTGCTCTCTTTTTAAATCAGTTGGGTTTTTTCTTTCAAATAAAATTAATATATCTTCACTGAAGAAAATGTAGAAAACATAGCTAAATAAGAAGAAAATAAAAACCACACAAGATCTCACTAACAAGAGAAAAGCTTTCTAGTGTTGACTGTAATGTATTTCTGTCTGGTGTTTATTCTATGCAAATAGTTGTAAACAAAAATAGGATCATATTGTGAAGACTTCTGTGATCAGCTTTTTGAATCAAACAATGTTGTTGAACATCTTGCTATAAACATCATCTTCAATGTCTTCACCATAATTTGGATGGATAGATGGATGGATGGATGGATGGATGGATGGATGGATGGATGGAAGGATGGATGGATGGAAGGATGGATGGATAGGTTTGTTTCATTTTAATCTAAGCAGTACCACACATCCACAATAGATGACAGGAAATTGTCCTCTTTCCACTACCTGATTGAGAGTGGTAGCTTACTGGCATGGCAGGGCTCTTGTTCTGATTTCATTAGATCTCAAATGCTCTCACTTGGGCTCCAGGGGGGTGGTCAAGAAGAGTGAAGATTAAAAAGGTTTTTCCCTCCACCACTCTGTCCCAGTGGTACAGAAACACAGGTGCCACTGGCCTCCAGCTGTGCAGGGTCTCAGCTCTGCCAGTGACCTGCTTCCCTAAGCTTTATAAATTCCACTGCTGATCACCTGCTAAAGCTGACCAATTCCACCATCTCCCAGTCAGCCAGCCAGGAGAGTTTATGTTCCGCCCTTAACCAGGACTTCTGTACCTAAGCTGGGAAGGAGGTTGGGGAAGGCAATAAAGCTATAAAACTCTTCCTCCTGTCTTAAAAACAGGACATAGCCTTGTGAGAGGAATAGCTAGATATGATGACACTGGGCTTTAAGTGGAAAAAAAAACTTAAAAAGAAAAAGAATGACAAGAGAAACCTCTGATCCATTCATTATTAATTCAATAAATACCAAGGGCTGTCTCTGTGCTGGGCCAGTGTTGCCCTGGGGACCCAGCTGTAAGTTTTTATGGAATAGAATAATACAGGAGGCAACAGTCCCGCCTAAACTGGCCCCCATACCTCCACTCAGCTAGCACAATTCCAGGATGGATAAACTGAGGCTTAGGGAGAATCTACACCTCACCCAAGATCACACAGGGACCTCAATGTCATCATTAAATGAGATCTGGTGCTCTGAGCTCCCAAGTGGATATCATTTCTTCCCACACCATTCTCACTGCTCACCCTACTCAGCAGTTATGAAAAGTCAAGAGAAGTTCATGCCAGGGTGAGACTGTCACCACAGCCACACTCTCCAGTGCCATGTTTGCACACTGCCTCAGCACGACCGTCTTCTGTGAGTCCAAGTAAAGGAGTCTGGTGGAGTGGAGCTTGGTGGGGACATAAGATGAGTTGGAGATGTCAGGGTTCACTTGAAGTGAGAGAGGAAGGACACGAGGGAGGTGTGATGGGAGGCATTGTTCTTGTGGCCCACTGGGAAGACACACTGACCCTTGCAGTAATTGACTTTGTAGCTTGGTGGGTGGCAGGAAGACTCAGCCAATGTTCCGGAAGTCCACTTTGTGTCTCACACTCCTCAGACATCCGGGCTGGCTGGGGGTGATGTCTGGAGATGGCTCCCACTGGGGCAGATGCTACAGCCCCAAGGGCAGCTGCACAGCAGTGGAGAGCATCAGAGGGGGTTCAGTATGACCATCCGCACTTGACCCTGCCCTGCACCCCAGCTCCCTCTGCCTGTGCCCCAGTCCTTGCACACCACTCCTGGCCTCACAGGCAAAGCTTTACTGGCCAACCAAGAACGACTCCTGCCTTCCAGGTGGTCCCACCTTTTCCTTGCCTCATGGCCACAAGTAACACAACCAGAAGTCAGGCACTGAGCTGTGTGCCACCCCATGTTAACTCTGCACCAGGTGCCAAATGGGTAGGAGCTAAACAGGACGCCTGCAGCCACACTGCCTGGATTCAAACTCTGGCTCGGGCTCTTACCAGCTTAGTGACCTTTTTGTACCTTCGTCTTTCTAGCTGTATAATAGTAATAATAATGGTATAAATCTCCTGGGCCTGCTGAGAACATTAAATTCATATGACTTGGTATAAATGACAATTGATTCAACTCCACATGAGAGGAACCAAATTGACTCCAGCTTAGGGCTCAAGTGATTCTCCCACCCAGCCTCCCAAGTAGCTAGGACTACAGGTGTGCAACACTATGTCTAGCTCATTTTTTTTTTCGGTAGAGATGGGGTCTTGCTATGTTGCCAAGCTAATCTCAAAGCCATCCACCTGCCTCAGCCTCCCAAAGTGCTGGGCTTACAGGGCATAAGACACTGAGCCCACCCTAATACCATATTTTTACTGCACCTCTTCTATGTTTAGATATGGTTAGAGACACAGATATTTACCATTGTGTTACAACCACTTGCTGTACTCAGGAGAGCAAAGCTGTACAAGTGTGTAGCCTGGGTGTGTAGTAGGCTGTATCATCGAGGTCTGTGTAAGTACACTCAATGATGTTCACACAACAACAAAATCACCTAATGATTCATTTCTCAGAATGTATCCCCATCATTAATCAACACATGACTGTACCTACCAATTCCCCTTCAGACAAACTGAATGATCAAGTCATTGCTTCCAAGCCAGTGCACATTTGCAATGGAAAGACAACCCCAATAAACATTTTACCTTTGAATATTAGCAACAGAAAAAAATGTCCAATTTGTGCAATCTAACATCCCATACCGCAAAGTAGGAACCCAGAGAACAATATCCCTGATTGCCATTATAAACTTGAGTTCCCACTCGCCATCAGAGAAATGCAAATCAAAACCACAATGAGATACCATCTCACACCAGTTAGAATGGCAATCATTAAGAAGTCAGGAAACAACAGGTGTTGGAGAGGATGTGGAGAAATAGGAACACTTTTACACTGTTGGTGGGATTGTAAACTAGTTCAACCATTATGGAAAACAGTATGGCAATTCCTCAAGGATCTAGAACTAGATGTACCATATGACCCAGCCATCCCACTACTGGGTATATACCCAAAGGATTATAAATTATTCTACTACAAAGACACATGTACACGTATGTTTATTGCGGCACTATTCACAATAGCAAAGATTTGGCACCAACCCAATTACCCATCAATGATAGACTGGGTAAAGAAAATGTGGCACATAAACACCATGGAATATTATGCAGGGATAAAAACGGATGAATTCATGTCCTTTGCAGGGACATGAATGTAGCCGGAAACCATTCT
>NW_016808091.1:1752618-1912226 GCF_001698545.2 Rhinopithecus bieti
GGGAGTTATACATGATATAAATGATGAATTGATGGGTGCTGACGAGTTGATGGGTGCAGCACACCAACATGGCACAAGTATACATATGTAACAAACCTGCACGTTATGCACATGTACCCTAGAACTTAAAGTATAATTTAAAAAAAATGGGAATAATAAAAATAAATAAATAAATAAATAAATAAACTTGAGTTCCTACAGCACCAAGGTGTCCCGCCTCATTGATTGGCCTTTTGTGCCTCAGTTTCCCCATCTGTACAATGGCAGTAATACTGGTAAACCTCATATGCTTGCTGAGAGTATTAAACTCATATGCCTTGGCATGGATGAGCTGCTTCTCAAAGCCCAAGCCAACATTCCCAATGTTGGGTATTCAGTGGTTTGCAAGGATGCCGAAGAGCCCATTGGTGTTCAGACCCAAGTCCAGCACGATGTGGTTCAGGTTTTCTTAGTTTTACTCATTCGCATTCTCTGATTTCAGCCACATTCCATCTTTGTATCTAAGGTCTACCATTGACTTCACATTTTTCTATCAATTGCCTCACTTTGGTAACCAAAAGTGTAATTTAAATGGACACTTGGTAGCACTATGATAAACCCAGTATTCTTATGTTCACAAGGATAAATTTAAAATAAATACATCATACAAATGATACTCCAAATGCAATGTGCACAAAAAGGGCTCATTGGCTTCTAAATAATATTCCCCACTGCAACAAGGGCCAGACTTGCAAATGTTACATAAGTTTGAAATTATTTCAGAATGAAGAGTTTAAAATCAGGAGGAGGAAGGAAGGGAGAGAAGGACAGGACTCCTCAGAGGGAGGTCTGATTCCAGTCAGGATACGGAATGTAGACAATGAGCTGTGCCAGGAGGTGAGGACATGGACAAAGGCAATGGGAGCCTGTCAAAAGGCCACCAGCACTATCTCACAGCAGCTCCTGGCCAAGACCAGGAATATTTGAGCATCAAAATAAATGATGAGGCTAATGGATTATAATCTAGTGAATAAAACAAAATTCCATGAGTCCATTCTGATGTAAATAAATAAGTAGGAGCGGCTCTTCCTTCCAGTAAATGCCGATAATAAATGTAGGAGTGATGGAGTCAGAAAATCCTTTGGCAGCCCTCATAGTAATAATGCATTCAGGCAAAACTCATCAATGAGGTTAAAACAGTGGGCAAAAGTTGGATGAGGAACAGGATACTTGCATAATCTCAGAAGAATTTCCCCACAGATTACTTACTGAGCTCAAAGGGGTTAAAAGTAGCTTACATTAGTGGGGCCTGGAGTCGACCACCCTACCCAGGGATTTCGGGACAGATATGTCCCTCCTGATGTGATCAGCTACAGATGCTTCACCCAGAGCCTGAGGAAACATCAGGCCGACCCAAATCAAGAGACGTTCTGTGAACTCCAAATTGTGAATATCATGAAGGCTGAGGAAAATCGGGGGTCTATCCCAGCTGCAGGATAGGGGTAGATGACCGAATGCAGCATGGGAGCCTGGACAGGCAGGCAGAAGAACTGCTAAGGACAGTGTGGGGAAAGCTGGCAAAGTGTGAATGTGAATCAGTATTGTGTCAATGTGAAGTTTCCTGGTTTTGATAACTGTACTGCGATTCTCTAAGAGATCGCCCTTGTGCCTGGGAAAAACACTGAAATATTTAGGTACAAAGGGGAATGATGCCTGCAACTTACTCTCAAATGTTTGGGGAAAAAAATGTGTACTTGTGTATGCGTGCATGCACGCATATGTGTCTGGAGAGAGAAAGAGGAGAGGAGAGACAGAAGAGGAGGAGGGGAGGAGAGGGAGAAAGAGAGGAGAGGAGAGATGAGGAAAAAAGGGGAAGGGAGAGGGGAGAGAATACAAATGGTAAAATAAATGGGACAAAAACATAAACAATTGGTGAATCTGGATCAAAAGCACGTGGGAGTTATCTGCCACTCTCATAGCTTTTCTGTAAGTTTGAAGATATTTCTAAATAGAAATATCTTTAAAGTGAAAGGTATTTGACTGTGTGCTGATCCAGATGCTCTGCTTTGGCCACCACCAAAAGAGTGACAAAGAGGTGTGGCTGACAGTTCCCAGCCCCCCAGCACCTGTGTGTGAGGTATCTGGGAACTCCCCACAACCGTGACCTCCCCACACCTGTAAACGAGCCAGATATGCTGGAGGAGACTCCTCTGAAATAAAGCATGCAGAAGCATCAGGAGTGGTGTCTGGCAGGTCCTGGGTGCTCCACGACACTGCTCCCCTAGCCCCCAGACACCTCCAGTCCAGAAGGTCCAGGCCCTCCCTGTCTTACGTCTGGGTGACATCAAAAGTTAGCCAGCTTTGGGAGGCCAGAGGCATGTTTCTGGCCAAGAGGAGGTTCTCTCCTTCTGACTCTGGGGTAGTAGATCCAAGGAACTTGTGGATTTTACCTGGGAACACAGCACCCCTGCCATGAGCTTACCCCTCACTCCCAAAAGAGGAGAATAAAAGCTATACACAGTGCCCCTGAGAAATAAGATGCAGGTGCAAGAAAAGCTTGCTGCCATGCAAGCAGGGAGGTGGAAGGTGAAAGGCCTCTGACCTGGGAAGTCTTGCAAGAAACTGATGTAAATTGGAAGGGAAGAAAGATTTCATGCATGGAAATGTCCAGCGGCATTATTTATAACAGGAGAAAATAGAAAACTGTTGTTAAGTAAATTATGATACACCCACTTGATACAATATTATGTGATCCAAGGAATTCTTCACAAGGGAAAATGATTGGATTAAGACATCAAATGAAAATATATAGATAGATAAACTATAATCTACCATGAAAAACTATAAGAAAAAAGACTGGACGGAAATACATCTAGATGTTAATGACAGTTGCTCCTGAGTGGTGCTATCATGGGTGTCTTTCTTGCCTCTCCTTTGAACTTTTCGTAGTTCCCGTGGGTTATGTTACCTTGTTGCCTGTGGAATAAAATCCAACTTCTTTGTTCCCATTCCTGGCCTTCTGTGATGACCTCTGGCTCACCACTCATTCCAGCAGTGCCCTCCTTGTCCATGCTGTTCTCCTCCTAGAGTCCCTCCTGGGCCTAGCAATGTCTGTGCACCTCTCAAGGCCAGCTCAGACAACAGGAGCTTTTCTGGGGACAACGCTGGCCTCCAGTGTTGCCCCACGAGCATGGAAGAGTGAGTGCAGTGCCACTTTGGACACCTGCCTCCTAGGCATCCAGCTCTGTCCCTTGAGACCCTCCCCAAAACAGGCAATCACCCTGCCTCTCCATGGCTCCTGGAGAGTCTATCTCTCCACCTTGTCTTCCCACATCAGGGCCTTTGAGAACAGAGCCCTTACCTGACTTACTCTTAGAAATAAATAAGAAATGAGCAGTAAAGGAGTGAGGGGAACAGGGAGAGGAAATGAGAGAATTGGGGCTTGCTAGATCACTCAGAAACAGAGCACCCACCCTGTGCCACCTGCATGCTGGCTGCTGGGACACCCACCCCAGCTCCTTCAGAAACAGCCCTGGAGCCAGAGCGGCTGCCCTACAGGCTTCTCCCCCACAGGCCTCCCCCAGCCCAGGCTTGAGGCCAGGAAACTGGCTTGCAGGGAGCCCAAGGGAAATGCATCTGGACCAGTCAAAGCCAGCTGTCCTCCCCAGGAGCGCTCCCTCCAGTGTGGACGGGCAGACTGCCTCCCCGCACCGCAGGCCCTCTCACCTGTGCTAATGCTGGGCCTTGTCGTAGGAAGGGGTCTCCTGCAGATGCCGGAGCTTGAACTTGTGAAGCTGAGCTTGGCTGTCAAAACCTTCTCCAGCTTGGCACGGAGAAGACCCTGGAAGCAGTCGGTGCTGTTAGGAGGCCGCGGCCACTAGCACTCATCCTTGGGCAGGGTTGGAAATGAGGGTAAGGCCAGGGAGGCTGGGTCCGAGGAAGAAAAGCATTAGGTCCGGGGTGGTACTCCTGCCCTCCAGTGAGGGGGCCTCACTCCTGCTCCCCTTCTCTCAGTCCGTTTCCCTCTCCCCTCCCCAACACACCCCCAACTCCAGACCCACCCTCCATCTCCCCTCCCCGACCCACCAGGCAGCCCAGCACCCCTCCCCCTGGAGGCACCACACAGTGTTGCTTGTGGGGGCGTTGGTCCTTGGTGACCCTGCTGGGGTCGGCACCCCTCTGGAAAGGGTCCCACATGCAGCCAAGTGTGGGTGGGGGAGCACATGGTCATGCTCCTCCAGGGCAACAGGTGTTTCATCCCCAACACCAGCTGCTTCTCCTTCTGTGCCTTGTCCCTGGCCGCCAGCTCCCCTAGGCCCAGGAGCAGAGGACCAGGCTGGCCCAGCACCCCACAGGCAGCAGCTGCAGGGCAATGGCTCCTGCCCTGGTGGTTGGGATGGTGACTAAGGGCTGGGAGGATCTGGCCCCGCCCTCCCTGGAAAGGAGGCCTCCTGAGGGGACAGAGTGGGCACCCTCTATGACCGGGACCATACTTGTATTTGGGCCTCAATTTCCCCATCTTCAAGGAGCTCCTGAAACCCCCATAAGGGGTACCCAGTGGACACTCTGAGGTTGCAAGTGGAGCACCAGCAAAGCACAGGCATCAAATATTAAATAATTTAACGATTTCACACTAGATACCTAAGTAAAAAAAGCCTAACCCCAGAAGTGCACGGGAGGAAAATAGTGCTTAGAGGGGCCTCCTGCGCTGGCATTTGGTATTGTTTGTATTTGGAAGTGAATTGTAGGGAAGGGCATTTACCATCTTCAGGGTTTGGAGGCTCCAAAGGCCCTTACAGAATTCTCATCTGCTTCTCATGCCCTCATGCGGGCAAGAGTGGAGCCCCAATACAGATCCTTAACCAGGTCAGCATGTGGGCCCTAGGAGCATTCCTCAGCCCAGACTGCAGGCCACAAGCCCGGGCTTCTGCCCTGCCTCGGCAACCACAGCTGAGGGCAAATCACATTTCTTTGCCCTGCCTCAGTTTCTCCATTTGCAATCAGGGATGAATACTTCATGCACAGGACTGCAATGAGTAATAAATCAAGTGAGGGTGTGAACCTCCCCAGCTCACAACAACCGCTGCTAGACAAAATCTAGCTCTGCCCACCCTGTAGTTTTTTCAAATTCCCGACTAGGCTTGAAAAAGATTGGTCAATGTGGTTGGACCCCAACATTTTTAAAACCAGAAGTCTGAGAATCTCTTTCAAGGGAAATATGAGAGCAATGCTGTGGGTGTTGCACTAACTCTGTTCAATAAAAATGACTCGGCTTGGGGTTATTTTTGAATGAGACCTAACTTCCCATTCTGCCCTTACCGGGGATGTGTGCAAACCCAGGCATGCTGTTTGAACTCAGCTTTGTCATCTACAAACAGCAATAACATCCCTGCCAAGGGTTGTGGGGAAGATCAGGGATCAAGATCATTCCACTCACTGGCTCTGTGGGAGGCTTGGTGCTGGCTGAGGTGTGTCAGTGACTGCCACGGGCTGCACCCCTCATTGTTGCCCAAAGTCACCCGAGGTCACCCAAAGTCAATGGGAAATATCCAGGGATGATGGTGGATCCTGAGAGCACCTCACAACAGCTACCTTCGGCCCAGGATGACTTTGGAGGGCCTAAAGTTTTATCCAAAAATGGAGCCCCTGCCCCTCTCCCCATATGGGATTCAAATTGAAAAGCTGCACCATAAAATAAGGGAAGCCACAGATGCAGAGTTTTCTTCCTGGAGGCAAGCCTGTCACTTTTTTAGAGTATTTAAATTACTCCAACCCTGTTTCTCATGTGGAGGCTTGAGTAACTGATCCGGGAGAGAGCTCTGGGGCCCTACTACCTTCTAGGCAGCTCTGGCTTCAGCCTAAATGGCCTGGGGCTATCAGTGACTTTCTCCAGGAAGAGCTTCCTGGCTGCTCAGACCCTCTCTCCCGCTCCTGCATGTGACTCTGAGGGGTGTCACGCACCCCACGCCCAGCAGCCCAGGGTCACCAAGACAGCCACTTCCCAGGGCTCAGAGGGACTGAACAAGCATCCTGGTGTGTGGGGGAGGGGGAGCCTGGAGAGAGGGGCTCTTGAGACTGCACTTGCTTTGGGATACGTTCCTCCTTGGTCCAAGGGTGAGCTGGCGATGGAAAGTGTGTTAGTCCATTTGCATTACTGTAAGGAGATGCCTGAGGCTGGGTAATTTATTAAGAAAAGAGATTTATTTGGCTCAACATTCTGCAGGCTGTACAAGAAGCCCGGCACCAGCATCAGCTTCTGGGGAGGCCTCAGGGAGCTTCCACTCATGGTGGAAGAGAGAACAAGAGAGAGAGGGGAGGCACCAGGATCTTAACCAGATCTCACATGAACTCATAGAGTGAGAGTTCACTCATTATGGTGAGGACCGCACAAAGCCATTCATGAGGGATCAGCCCATATCACCCAAACACCTCCCACTAGGCCCACCTTTTGAGATCGATCAAAAAATCACAATGGGTCACCACCACATAAGCAGTCACTCAAACAGTCAAGATGTTAAGAAATCTCTTTTACAAAGGCAGATGAACAAAAAGGACATCTCTTCATTTATTGAAGAAGTTTCAACATTCCTATGTATACACACAATGCTTATACACAGTCAACACTGTGATAATGCACTCTGGAGTCAAATCTGCAAAAAATGCATGAAACAAATTTGAACTCTCTAAAAGTCTCTATACAATGTATACCTCCAATATTGGAAATGATGCAAACATGAAATACATAGCCATATGCATCTCCTTAAACCATACTTAATTTTCACATAAAGACAATATGAAGGTAATAGTTCCACCTAACATGATGCAACTATCCTATGTAGAATGAAAGAGGCACTAATCCCTTCCTCAGAATTTTGACTTTCAGGATTTCAACATTCAGGATTCTAATCTGTTGGGATTGTGATTTTGGGGCTTTTAGACTGTAGGAATTTAGACATTAGGGATGTTGATCTTTCAAATTCAGCATTCAAGATCATGGCATTCAGGATGTGTCCTCCAGGATTATAATCCAAGCCCACTTTACCACCCCACAAAGAGAAAGGAGAAGAAGCATTGCATGCATTCAAGCTACAGAACTGGAACTACATAAAGTTGAGATCCTTGAGAGTGGGAGGCTGCTGTGAAAGCAGAATGAGGAAAATTCTGCCCAGTAGCATATAAGAGGTCAAGAAAGCTGGTATCTGCCTAGAACACTGAAGGAGAGGAGAGGAGGACTCTCCTAAGGGAAACTGAGACCCTGAACTTACATTATGCACAGGTTTGAAGTCCACGTGTCACTAAAATCCCTAAGCTGCGAAAGTAACATGAGAATCGTTTATAATTGGTTGAGACTTTAGGTGTCTCAGAGACAGTGAAAGCAAAACCCACCCTTAGAAACAATTTCCCAGCCCAGAGGTTCCTACATTAAAAACCAACAAACACAAATTCTGCCATATAGGAAGTCTCAGTTTAAAAAATTCAAAACACACAAAGAAATATGACACAATCAGTAAAAATCAACAGAACTATTTCACTCAGTTTTTCTGTGAACCTCAAACTGCTGGGAAAAAAAGCCTATTTTTTTAAAAAATAGCAGAAACAGCAAACTAGATTAGCTTCTCCCAACCCTCACCAAACTTGAGTCAGTAAAACATTATGAAAATGTTTATAAAATAAGACATTTCAAAAGATTAAAGAAACTAGAAACCATATAAGAAAAGAGAACTTCTAAAGATTAAGGGAAAATAAAACACTTAAAATAAAAAGTCACCAAGAGAATAGATGTTAAATGTTCTCACTACAAAAAAAAATGGTATGTTAGGTGATAGATTAGCCAGCTTGATTGTGGCAATAATTTCAGAATGTATAGATATGTCAAGTTACCGTGTACACTGTAAATATATACAATTTTTATTTGTCAGTTATACCTCAATAAAGCTGAAAAATAAAATTAAAAGACATTGAAATTAAAAACTCAATGGGCAGGTTAAACACAAGTTAAACACCTGTGAGGAGAGAATTAGTGAAGTGGAAGATAGTTCTGAGGAAATCACTTAGAATGCATCACAGAGATGCAAATAAATAATTTTATTAAAAACCTTGAGGGGCTCAAAAACTTGAGAAAAGAATAAGAGCTGACACACAGCTGATGGGCATTCAGAAAGGAGAGCTTTCTGAATGAAGAAGGAGGAGAAGCCATATTTGAGAGATTTGTCATTTTAAAGAAATTATTAAAATATAAATCCTTGGGTTGAGTAAGCACAAGTAGCTCTGAGCACAAAAAGTAAAAATGAATACATGGGCCGGGTGCAGTGGCTCATGCCTGTAATCCCAACACTTTGGGAGGCCGAGGCAGGCAAATCACTTGAGGCCAGAAGTTCAAGACCAGCCTGGCCAACATGGTGAAACCCCATCTCTACTAAAAATACAAAAAATAGCCAGGCATGGTGGCTTGCACCTATAGTCCCAGCTACTCAGGAGGCCAAGGCAGGAGAATCACTTAAACCCAGGAGGCAGAGGTTGCAGTGAGCCAAGATCATGCCACTGTACTTCAGACTGGGCAACAGAGCAAGACTGACTTAAAAAAAAAAAAAAGGATTGCATGGATATACCTCAATAAAAATCATAAAATGTCAAAGACAAAGAGAAAATCTACTTAGCAACCAGAGAGAAAAGACCAATAACCTAGCAACCAGTATCCACTTGACTGACCACAGATGCCTAAAGTGCAATAGAAGAGGCCTGAAGAAAAGAGAATCACGTCTTCAATGTGTTGGAAACAAACAACTTTTAACTGAACATTCCATGCCCTGTTCAACAAGCATTCCAGAGTGAGAGTGAAATGAAGTGATTTTCATTCAAATAGAGCACCCCTCCCACACACACATACACATGCTGAGAGAACTAGTGAAGAACATACTTCAGAAACAAAGACAGAGTAAGATGCAACAAGCAGGAAAAGTAATAAACATGCAGGGAAATCTAAACCTCATGACCACAAACTGTGTGAAACAATACTAATGATGAATGGGGATCATTAGAAACAGGGTGGACCTAAAATTAAGACAATAGAGCATGAAAGTTGAGGGAAAGATATAATAATAATAGTTAAGGAGTTCTGTGGTTCTTTTATTCTGGGGAAAGAAGATGAAAATACCAGCTTTAAAAGTGCATATTAAATTTGTAAAGACTAGGAATAAACTGTATAACTTCAGTGAAAAAGGGAAAGGGAATACGCAAGTCCAATTAATTCATAGAAGTCAGGGCTGGGTGCGGTGGTTCATGCCTGTAATCCCAACACTTTGGGAAGGCGGGTCAGGCAGATCACCTGAGGTCAGGAGTTCAAGACCAGCCTCGCCAAAACATCGCTACTAAAAAAATACAAAAAATTAGCCGGGCATGGTGGCAGATGCCTGCAATCCCAGCTACTCACAAAGCTGAGGCAGGAGAACTGCTTGAACCCGGGAGGCAGAGGTTGCAGTGAGCTGAGATCACACCACTGCACTCCAGTCTGGACAACAAGAGCAAAACTCCATCTTAAAAAAAAAAAAAATCCATAGAAGACAGGAGAGGAAACTAAAGTTAAAGATGAAACAAAGCATGATAATAAATACAACACACACACAATGACAGAAATAAATCCAAATTTATTAGTAATCTGTTATACATTGACTATGTTTGTATACTGATGAAAATTATTTGCATTCTGAAGAAAATTATTTGTAAAATGATAAATGGAAAAAACATACTAGGCAAATATGAATCAAAAGAGAGCAGTTATAGCTATACTTACATTAGACAAAATAAACAAGACAAAAAGCATTATTAGGGTGAAAGAAGTTATCATGTGATCATAGGAACAATTTCTATCACATATGACAATGAAAATTCACCATAAAGATGTTTTTAAAATCCAGAATCTATATGTTTCTAACAATATAGCCTTAAAAAAGAAAAAGCAAAAATTCATAGATTTATAAAGAGAAATTTTAAAATCCATATAATAATGGAAAAGTTCACATACCTTCATTCAGTAATTGATAGATTAAGCAGGGAAAATAAAGATTAGCAAGGACACAGAAAATTTAAGCAGCCCAGTTTACACACTTGACCTAATGAACAGTCATAGAACACCCAACAATCAGCACAATCTAATCAGCTGCTAAACAACAAAACTGGCCTCAACAAACACCAAAACAGCCGATCCCACGCACAGCACAGTCTCTGACCACAGTGAAATGGCATTCAAAATTAATTACAGAAAGACAGTCAACCTTGCAAATGTATTTGAAAATTCCACACTTTAAACAGCTTATGAATTGAAGAAGAAACCATACTGAAAATTAGAAATTAGAACCAAATAATGATGACTGCATAGCACATAAAAACTATAGGATGAACCTAAAGTGGTACTCAGAGGAAAAGTTATAGCTTTAAATGCAAGTATTAAAAAGCAAGAAGGCAGGGCATAGTGGCTCACGCCTGTAATCTCAGCACTTTGGAAGACTGAGGCAGGTGATCACTTGAGGTCAGGAGTTCAAGACCAGCCTGGCCAACATGGTGAAACCCCATCTCTACTAAAATACAAAATTAGCTTGGCGTGGTGGCAGGCGCCTGTCATCCCAGCTACTCAGGAGGCTGAGGCAAGAGAATCACTTGAACCTGGGAGGCGGAGGTTGCAGTGAGCCGAGATCGTGCTACTATACTCCAGCCTGGGGGACAGAATCAGACTGTTTCAAAAGAAAGAAAGAAAGAAGAAAAAAAAAAAAAAAAAAAAAAAAAAAAAAAAAAGGAAGACTAAAAAACTATGAAACAAGGATCCAGCTCAAATTATTATTTGAAGAATTAACAGACTAAATTCCAAAGCCACCAAAGGAAGAAAATGATGTAAGCATACTCATTTGGTGAAACAAATGAAATTGAACCTCTACCTCTCTCTATGCTTAAAAATTAATTCTAGCTGTATTAAGTAATTAAATGACAAAATTAAAAATTCCAGTAGGAAATACAGGTAAAAGTCTTTCCAAATGTAGAGTAGGAAAAGACTTTTTTAAAAAGACACAGCAAACACTAGCAATAAAATAAAAGATTGATAAATTTGACTATATGTAAAAAAGTAAGCTCATCAACAAATACTTTAGCAAAACAGAAAGACACATTAGAAACCTGGAGATAATATTTACATAATCTATGCTGAATCTGAATCAAGAATACAAAGAACCCCTACAAATTAATAAGAGAAGGACAAACAAGCCAATAAAAATAAACAGGAAAAATAACTGAAAAGGAAACACACATGAGGAAATGTCTGAAACCATTAGACATAAAGAAAACCAAATAAAGGTCAAAATGAGATTTTAAACTCATATGGTCTACAAAAATTAAAGTCTGATAGCATTACATATTGGAAAGGATACAAATCAGCAGGATTTCTTCTAAAGTGTGATAGTTGGCACAATGGGTACAATTCCATTCTTGGCTCTATGTCCAAGAGACAACCTCACTCACATGTACCAGGAGGCATATATCAGAGTGTTAATAGCTGCAGTATTTATAATGGAAAAACCTGAGATAACTGAATGCCTTTCAATAAGAAATCACATAGGAAATTAGAAATTAGAACCAGGTAAGACAGAATAGATAAATTGTGGAATATTTACAAAATGGCATATCATACCATGGTGAAACGTAAAAGTACAGTGATACGGTTTGGCTGTGTCCCCACCAAATTTCATCTTGAATTGTAGCTCCCATAATTCCCACCTGTTGTGGGAGGCACCCAGTGAGAGATGATTGAATCATGGCGGGTGGTTTCCCCCATGCTGTTCTTGTGGTAGTGAATAAGTCTCAGGAGATCTGATGGTTTTATAAGGGGAAACTCCTTTTGCTTGGTTCTCATTCTCTCTCGCCTGCTGCCATACAAGACATATCTTTGTTCTTCCCTTGCCTTCCGCCATGATTATGAAGCCTCCCCAGCCACGTGGAACTGAGTCCATTAAACTTATTTTTCTTTATAAATTGCCCAGTCTCAGGTATGTCTTCATCAGCAGCATGAAAACGGACTGAAATATACAGCTACATGCCATAATGTGGATAAAACACACCAGTATAACATTGACTTTAAAAACGAAGTCTCAGAATATTAAGTACAGCAAGATCCCTTTTTATTACATTAAGAACAACTAAAAATAATGTTCTTCTAGGTATACACAAACATAGAAGCAAGGAAATAGTACAAAGCTGAGAATAGTGTTTACTAGCTGTGGAAGAAAGGTGGAGGAGAGGAGAGGAATAAAGAGGTAACTGTGAGTTATTGGGCTGTCCTTTCTCTTATGCTGGGCAGTGGGTTCATGGGTGCTTACTAGTACAAGCATAACCAAAAAAAAAAAAACAGGCATGACAGGATGACGGGGAGCCTCTTCTGCCAAGAATTCTGGCTTATCTGGTTCTGAGTACCTGAGGTCTGTTAGAAAGTTAACAACAGAGTAATCAAATAAATAATAAAAAGCTGATTTTTTTGAAGAGGCTAATAAGAGAGACAAATCTCCAGCATGAGATCAAGGTGAACAAAGGGAAGAAAACAGGGAAACAGTCTTAAAAATATTAAAAACAAAAAACAAAAAAACACGTAATTACAGTTAAAGTCAAAATTTAAATAACCATTTGAGAATAGGACACATGTGCATTTAACATAGGCACATCCTCCTGTGTACTTTACATCATTTATAGACCACTTGCAATATCTAGTACAATGCAAATGCTATGCAAATAGTTATCATACTGTATTGTTTCTTGTTTGTATTATATTTTATTGTATTGTTATTTTCTAAAAAAGTATTCTTGATCTGAGGTTGGTTGCAGATCCAACCACACTGCAGATCCAGTGTGGAAACCAGGGACAGCGACGGCCGGGAAGGCATGGTCAGTGAATGAAGCACGCCTGGAGACCAATACACGTCAACTTTAGAAGGGGAGTACATTAGTCTGTTTTCACCCTGCTGATAAAGACAACCCGAGACTGGAAAGAAAAAGAGATTTAATTGGACTTACAGTTCCACATGGCTGGGGAGGCCTCAGAATCATGGCGGGAGGCAAAAGGCACTTCTTACATGGCAGTGGCAAGAGAAAATGAGAAAGCAGCAAAAGTGGAAAACCCTGATAAAACCATCAGCTCTCATGAAATTTATTCACTATCACAAGAACAGCATGGGAAAGACCAGCCTCCATGATTCAATTACTTCCCACTAGGTCCCTCCCACAACATGTGGGAATTCTGGGAGCTACAATGCGAGATTTGGGTGGGGACACAGCCAAACCATATCATTCTGCCCCGACCCCTCCAAATCTCATGTCCTCACATTACAAAACCAATCGTGCCTTCCCAACAGTCCCCCAAAGTCTTAACTCATTTCAGCATTAACCCAAAAGTCAACAGTCCAAAGTCTCATCTANCAAAAGGCACTTCTTACATGGCAGTGGCAAGAGAAAATGAGAAAGCAGCAAAAGTGGAAAACCCTGATAAAACCATCAGCTCTCATGAAATTTATTCACTATCACAAGAACAGCATGGGAAAGACCAGCCTCCATGATTCAATTACTTCCCACTAGGTCCCTCCCACAACATGTGGGAATTCTGGGAGCTACAATGCGAGATTTGGGTGGGGACACAGCCAAACCATATCATTCTGCCCCGACCCCTCCAAATCTCATGTCCTCACATTACAAAACCAATCGTGCCTTCCCAACAGTCCCCCAAAGTCTTAACTCATTTCAGCATTAACCCAAAAGTCAACAGTCCAAAGTCTCATCTAAGACAAGGAAAGTCCCTTCTGCCTATGAGCCTGTAAAATCAAAAGCAAGCTAGTTACTTCCTAGACACAATGGAGGTACAGGTAAATACAGCCATTCCAAATGGGAGAAATTGGCCAAAACAAAGGGGTTTCAGGACCCATGCATCCAAAATCCAGCAGGGCAGTCCAATTTTAAAGCTCCAAAATGATCTCCTTTGACTCCAGGTCTCACATCGAGGTCACGCTGATGTGAAAAGTAGGTTCCCATGGTCTTGGGAAGCTCTGCCTTTGTGGCTTTGCAGGGTACAGACTCCTGCCCAGCTGCTTTCATGGGCTGCCATCGTCTGAGGTTTTTCCAGGTTCACGGTGCAAACTGTTGGTGCGTCTACCATTCTGGGGTCTGGTGGACGGTGGCCCTCTTCTTACAGCTCCACTAAGTGATGCTCCAGTAGGGACTCTGTATGGGGGCCCTGACCCCACATTTCCCTTCTGCACTGCTGTAGCAAAAGTTCTCCATGAGAACCCTGCCCCTGCAGCAAACTTCTGCCTGGGCATCTAGGCGTTTCCATCCATCTTCTGAAATCTAGGTGGAGGTTCCCAAACCTCAATTCTTGTCTTCTGTGCACCCTCAGGCTCAACACTATGTGGAAGCTGTCAAGGCTTGGGGCTTGCACCATCTGAAGCCACGGCCTGAGCTCTATGTTGGCCTCTTTCTGCCACAGCTGGAGCAGCTGGGATGCAGGACACCCAGTCCCTAGGCTGCACACAGCTGGGGGACCCTGGACCCAGTCCATGAAACCACTTTTTCCTCCTAGGCCTTCAGGCCTGTGATGGGAGGGGCTGCTGTGAAGACCTCTGACATATCCTTGAGACATTTGGCTCTTCGTTACTTATGCAAATTTCTGCAGCCAACTTGAATTTCTCCTCAGAAAATGGGTTTTTCTTTTCTATCACATTGTCAGACTGCAAATTTTCCAAAATTTCATGCACTGCATCCCTTATAAAACTAAATGCCTTGAACAGCACCCAAGTCATCTCTTGAATGCTTTGCTGCTTGGAAATTTCTTCCACTAGATACCCTAAATCATCTCTCTCGGGTTCAAAGTTCCACAAATCTCTAGGGCAGGGGCAAAATGCTGCCAGTCTCTTTGCTAAAACATAGCATTGAAAGTTAAGAAATTAACAGAAAAAAATTGGTCCCAGGCTGATAATACCCATGAGACACAAGCACATACAAAAACCATGCTGGTGAGAAAGCCCCTTTGAAGATGACTCACCCATCTTTACACACACAAGAGTCACACACACACACAAAAACAATTTACTGTGAGGGAGAGAGCCAGCAGACACCACAAAGAGCAGGATCAACAGCAAGACCTGCAGCCAGTGCAGTAATTCGATGAAGACTATGAAACAGTGGTGTTTAAAATTATTATAGCCACAAGAAGAAAAAATAAGAAAAAAGCATTGTAAGACAAAATCGGGAAGCTTAGAGGGGAGAAAGAAGCAATTTTAGAAATCAACATTATAATTATAAAATTAAAAATTCAGGCTGGGCACAGTGCCTCATGCCTGTCATACCAGTGCTTTGGGAGGCCAAAGCAGGAGGATCACTTGAGGCCAAGAATTCAAGACCGGCCTAGGTGACACAGCGAGACTCTGTCCCTCTGAAAAAATTTTCAAACTTCAGCCAGGTATGGTGGCACCTTCCTGTAGCCCCAGCCTCTTGGGAGGCTGATCACTTGAGCCCAGGAGTTAGAGTTTGCAGTGAGCTCTGGTCAAAAGTTTGCAGTGAGCTATGATCAGAGCTATGATCATGCCACTGCACTTCAACCTGGGCAAAAGTGAAACTATGTCTCAAAAAAATAAAATAAAAAGTCAATGGATAGCTTAACCAGAAAGTTAGAAACAAAAAGTTCCAGAAGGGTGAAAGCAAATGAGGAGAGGCAGTATTCAAAGAAATAATGGCTACAGTCTTCCAGAACTGTTGAAGGACATGAATCCTTAAATTCAAGAAGTACACGCTCCATACAGGATAAAAATAAATCCACATATCTCTCAGGACTGAACCAGAAGGGGGAAAAAATCACATAAATCAGAATGAAACTGCACAACACCAATGACAAACAGATGATATCTACAAAGGAACAACTTTTAAAACAGACAAAATAAACAATTTTCTAGAAAAATCTTACCAAAATTAACTGAAAGCAACATGGAACACCTGAAGGTATTTTTTAAAGTGTACAAATCAGCAGCCTTTAGTACATTCACAATGTTGTGCAATCACCACTTCCATCTAGTTCCAAAGCACTTTCATTACCCCATAAAAGAACCCTATACCTATTAAGAAATCACTCCCCATTCCCCTCCCCACCCCAGCCTCTGACAACCATTCATCTGCTTTCTGTCTACAGAATTTCCTGTTCTGTGTATTTTATATAAATGGAATCATATAATATATGCTATCTTTTGTGTCATCCATGTTGTTGCATCAGTACTTCATTCCTTTTGTGCCTGAGTAATATTCCACTGCATAGATATACTACATTTTGTTTACGCATTCATCTGTCAATGGATGCTTCAACTGTTTCCACATTTTGACTATTATGAATAGTGCTACTATGAATATTCACAAACAAGTATCTGTTTGAGCACCAGTTTTCAGTTTGTGGAATATTCTACACAGTGTAACTGTTGGATCATATGATAATTCTATGTTTAACTTTTTGAGGAACCACCAAACTGTTTTTCACAGTGGTTGCACCATTTTACATTCTCACCAGCAATGTATAAGCATTTGCTTATCCATGTCCTTGTCAACACTTGTTACTGAGTTTAAAAAAATTTTATTATAGTCATGCTAGTGACTGTTAAGTGGTATTTCATCACGGTTTTGACTTGCATTTCCCTAAAGACTAATGATGTCAAGCATCTTTTCATGTGCTTTTTGGCCATTTGTGTATCTTCTTTGGGAAATGTCTATTCAGATTCTTTAAGCATTTTTAATTGGGTTGTCTTTTTGTTAAGCTCCCAATTTATCTTGCACCTTATGTTAATTATGTATTAACAACTGTACTGAGATATAATTCATATACCATATAACTCATTTATTACAGTAGTACAATTCAGTAGCTTTTAGTATACTCAAAGATATATGCAACCATCACCATCTCAATTTTACATTTTCATCACCTGAAAACCTAAAAACACCTCCAAACCCCCAACTTTTTAACTATTGTCCTCACTTATGACCCTTTAAGCAACCTACTTACCCCTTTTTCTTTAAGCAACCACTAACCTACTTCCTGTTTCTATAGATTTCCCTATTCTGGACTTTTATATGGATGGGATCATAGCATGTGGTCTTTTATAGCTTTTTCACTTAGCAGAAAATTTTAGAGGTTCGTTAGTGTTGTAGCATGTATCAGTCCTTCATTGCCTTTTGGGGCTGAATAATATTCCATTGTATAGATATACTGCATTTTAAAATTCATTTACCTATTGATGTATATTTGAGCTGTTTCCATTTTTTACTATTATGAACAATGCTGCTAGAGACATTCATATACAAGTTTCTGTGTGAACATATGTCTTCATTTGACTTGGTTATATACCTAGGAGAAGAATTTCTAGGTCATAGGCTAGCTCTGTGTTTAATCACTTGAGAAATTGCAACTGTTTTCTAAAGTGGCTGCACCATCTTACATTCTCACCAGCAGTATCCGTGGCTTCCAATTTCTCTACAATCTCAACACTTGTTACTTTTTTATTATTTTAGCCAACTTAGTGGGTGTGAAGTGATATCTCATTGTGGTTTTGCTTTGCATTTCCCTGATGACTAATGATGTTGAGCATCTTTTCATGTGCTTCTTGGCCATTTTTATTTGGGAAAATGTCTAATCAGATCCTTTGTCCATTTTTAAAGTTATTTCTGAGTCTTTATTAGTATGATTCACAAACACTTTCTCCAATTCTGTAGGTTGTCTTTTCCCTTTCTTGATGGTATCCTTCAAAGCACAGAAGCTTTAAATGTCAATGAAGTCCAAATTCTTTTTTCTTTTGCTGCTTGTGTTTTGAATGTCATATCTAAGAATACTTTGCCAAACCCAAGTTCATGAAGATTTACCCATTTTCTTCTAAGAGTTTTATAGGTTTTGCTTTGACAGTTAGGTCTTTTATCTTTTTTTTTTTAGACAGAGTCTCACTCTGTCACCCAGGCTGGAGTGCAGTGGCACGATCTCGGCTCCTGGGTTCAAGTGATTCTTCTGGTTCAAGTGATTCTTCTGCCTCAGCCTCCCGAGTAGCTGGGACTACAGGCGCATGCCCTCATGCCCAGCTAATTTTTGTATTTTTAGTAGAGATGGGGTTTCACCATATTGGTCAGGCTGGTCTCGAACTCCTGACTTTGTGATCTGCCCGCCTTGGCCTCCCAAAGTGCTGGGATTACAGGCGTGAGCCACCACGTCCGGCCTCTTGCATCTAACTTTTTTTTTTTTTTTTTTTTTTGAGATAGGGTCTTGCTCTGTCACCCAGGCTGGAGTACAGTGGCATGCTCATGGCTCACTACAACCTCGACCTCCTGGGCTCAAGTGATCCTCTCACCATAGCCTCCTGAGTAGCTGGGACTACAGACACACATGACCATGACCAGCTAAATTTTTTTTTTTCTGTAGAGACATGACTTTGCCATGTTGCCCAGGCTGGTCTGAAACTCCTGGACTCAAGCAATCTGCCCCTTTGCCTCCCAAAGTGCTAAGACTCCAGGCATGAGCCATCACACCCAGCCAACTTTTTAAATATAATGTAAGGTAAGTGTCCAGCTTTATTCTTTTGCACATGACTATCCACTTGTCCCAGCACCATTTGTTGAAAAGACTGTTCTTTCCCCACTGGATGGACTTGGCACCTTTGCTGAAAATCAGTTGACTACAGATGTTTGCATTTATTTCTGGAATCACCATTTTTTTAAAAATACAATGATCTATGTCTATGCTTGTGCCAGTAACACACTTCTTAATTACTGTTGTTTTGTAATTCAAAATCAGGAAATGTGAGTTTTCTACTTTATTCTTTTCAGGATTTATTTGGCTATTCTGGGTTCCTTGCAATTTCATGTAACTCTTAGCATCAGCTTGTCAATTTCTGCAAAGAAATCAGCAGAGATTCTGAGAGGGATTATGCTGAATCTGCAGATAAGTTTGAGGAATATTGTCATCTTAACAGCATTAACTCTTCTGATCCACAAACATGGGATGTTTTTCCACTTATTTAGGTCTTCTTTAATTACTTTCTGCAATGCTTTGTAGTTTTCAGAGTATAAGTTTTGCACTTTGTTAAATATGTTAAGCACCTTATTCTTTTTTATGCTATTATGAATATTCTTAATTTCATTTTTGATTATTCACTGCAAGTGTGTAGAAATACAACTGATTTTTAAATACTGATGTTGTATCCTCCCATCTTGTTGAACTCATTTATTAGCTTCCATAGTTTTTTTTTTAGTGGATTCCCTAGAATTTTCTACATACAAGATCATGTTATTTGCGAACAGAGTTTTTCTTCTTCCTTTGCAACCTTTTTTTCTTCTTGCATAATTGTAATGGCTAGAATCTCCAGTACAATGTTAAATAGAAGTGTGATAATGGACATCCTTGTCCTATTTCTAATCTTAGTGGGAAAGCATTCAGTTTTCACCATTAAGTATAAAGACAGCTGTAGATTTTCATAGATGCTCTTTATCAGGTTAAGGTAGTTTCCTTCCATTCCTTGTTTTCAACCATTTTATCATGAAAGGGTGTTGGATTTATTCAAATGTACCTTTTCTTTTTTTCATCAGTAGAGATGACTTTTTAAAATTATATTGACATATGTATTACATTGATTTTCACATGTTAAGCCAATCTTATATCCCTGGGATAAATCCTACTTGGTGATGGTGTATAATTCTTTTTATATGTTGCTGGATTTGGTTTGTAGCATTTAGTTGAGGATTTTTGCATGTATTTCATAAGACATACTGGTCTGCAGTTTTCTTGTGATATCTTTGAGTGGTTTTATTATCAGGGTAATACTGGGAAGTATTCCCTCCTATTTCTTGAAAGAGTTTGAGAATAATTGCTATTAGCATTTCTTTGGTTGTTTGGTAGAACGCAGGGGTAAAACTGTCTGTGCCTGGGCTATTCTTCGTGGGCAATTTTCTGATTGCTGGTTTAATCTGCTCACTAGTGATAGGTCTATTCAGATTGCCCATTTCTGTAAGGTTGGTAGTAGTGTCTATTCTTTCTTATCAGATCCTAGTAATTTGAGTATTGTCTTTTTATTGGTCAATCTAGTGAAATATTTGTCATATTTATTGATCTTTTCAAATAACCAGTTTCTAGTAATATTTTCTCTATTGTTTTTCTATTCTTTGTTTCATTAATTTCTACTCTATTATTTCCTTCCTTCTGCTTGCTTTAGGTTTAGTTTTTCTTTCTTCAATGACTCAGGGTGGAAGGAAGGTTACTGTTTTATTTCTTCCTTCTTAATACAGGCATTTACACCTATAAATTTCCCTCTAAGCACTTTTTTAGCTGCATCTGTACAGTTCACTTGTGTCTTAATTTTCATTAGTCTCAAAGTGCTTTCTGATTACCTTTTTGTTTTCTTCTTAAGTGTATTGGTTATTTAATAGTATGTTGTTCAATTTCCTAATTGTGAGTTCTTCAAATGTTCCCATTTTTTATTTCTAATTTAATCCTGTGATTACGATCACAAAATGCTCTTTGTATTATTTCTATCCTTTCAAACGTATTGAAGTTTCATGGTCTAGTATAAGGCCTATCCTGAAGAATGTTCCATGAGCATTTGAGAATGTATATGCTGTAGTGCTTGGGTAAAGTGTTCTATAGATGTCTGTTAGGGCTAGTTGGTTTATAGTGTTGGTCAATTCTTCTATTTCATTAACTTTCTGTCTAGTTCTGTCCATTAATGAAAATAGGTTATTGGAGTCTCCAGTTACTATTATGGCCATTTTCTTCTTTCACTTCTGTCAGTTTTTGCTTTCTGTGTTTTGATTAAGTTCATATATATGTTTACAACTGTTATATTTTTTTGATGAATTAACCTTTTTATCATTATAAAATGTCTCTATCTCTAGGAGCATTTTTGTCTTAAGATCTTTGTCTGACACTAGTACAGCCAGTCCAGCTCTTTTGTGGCAATTGTTTGCACTATTTCTTTTTCTATCCTTTTACTTTTAATCTATCTGTGTCTTTGAACTTAAAGTGTGTCTCCCATAGATAACACAGAGTTGGAATGTATTTTTAATCCAATCTGACAGTCTCTGCCTGATTAAATTCATTAACATTTATTATTGATAAGTTGAATACACATTACTTTGTTTTCTATTATCTATTGTGTTCTTTTCATTCTCTTTTACTATTGCTTTTTGCATCGAGTATTTTCTAAGGTAGTATTTTAATTTTATTAATAATTTTTCAACTATATTTCTGGAGTTATTTTCTTAGTGGTTGCTCTAGCATTTACCATATACATCTTACCAGAATCTAGTAGAATTACACAAGCTTAAGTCCAATAATATATAGAAGCTTTCCTCCTATATAGCTATATTCCCTTTCCCCCTTTTTGTGATATTTTAGGTATACATACTGTATCCATTAATATTACAAATCCAACACATTGTTATAATTATTATTTTATCATCTGCCATCATTTCATTAGTCTATTACAGCTTTGCTCCCAGCCACCTGTGTTGTTTTGACAAATGCTATATATATGACATTTCTGAATGTTATAGACCAATACATTATATACATATTATTTGATACAGCTGCATTTTGAATCAGTTGAGAGAAGGAGAAAAATATGCATTTATGTGACTTTTATAATTATATAATTGCTTTTACTGGTGCTCTTCATTTGCTTTCAGCCTAAAGAACTTCCTTTAATACTTATTAGGCAGGTTGGTTAACAACAATTTTTCTGTTTTTGTTTATCTGGAAAAGTCTTTATTTCACTTTCATTTTTGAATAATACATTTGCTGGATATAGGATTCTTGGTTGACAGTTCTTTTCCTTCAAGCACTCTGTTATACCTGCCCTCTGGCCTCCATTATTTCTTCTGAGAAGTCAAGTATTAATTTTGTTCCCTAAGTGATGTATCTTTTTTTCACTCACTACTTTCAAGGTTTTCTCATCTTTGTTTCCAGCATTTTTTACCATGATGTGTCTGTGAATCCCTCTGCATTTATCATGCTGGAAGTTCACTAAGCTTCCTAGATGTTTTTCAATCAATTTGGAGAGTTTTCAGTCATTATATCTTTAAATATTTTCTTTTTCTTCTGTCCTTCTTGTAATCCCATTACATGCACACTTAATGGTCTTCAATGGTGCATATAATGGTGCTTCACACTTCTCTGGGGTTTTGCTCATTTTTCATTTTCATTCTGTTCTTTGGAAAGCATATCTCTCTTATTCTATCTGCCAGTTGGCTGATAATTTCTTCTGCCAGTTCAAATCTACTATTGAACCCCTTTCGTGCATTTTTTCCTTGTCATAGTTTTTAACTTCATGAATTTAGCTCTTGCCACTTGGAGCTGCAGGGGTAAGAAATGCTGGCATCTTGCCCCTCCCTGTGAGGTACCATACCTCTGGACAGGGAGCTGAGGGAGACGGAGCTCTGTTTTCTTGGCTGCACCCATTGAAATGGGAGGGAGGGGGGAGTGTGTTGTGGCTGAAGTGTCTGACTCACTGTTCTTACCAAGATTTGGATTTCCTTGAATAAGTGTTACTTTATTCTACATGCTTTTAGGATAATTTTCAGTATATTAAGTGTTTGTGTCTCTCTGTATAAGAGGAAGGTGTTTATTTTTTGTTACAATTTTCACCAGTTAAAGCTAATTCCTAGGACAGGGGGTCCAGAGGGCCCTTCACATTGCCATTCTGGAAGTGAAAGTCTAAAGGATATCTCAATGTTAGAAAATTTAACTGTGTACTTTACTACACTAAGAAAAGCTATACAATTATATCAATATATACCAGAAAAGACTTTGAGGACAATCATTCTACCATTTGTGATAACCAATTATGACACCACAATGATAAAAACAGTGGGTTGCTAGCAAAGTTAGATAAATGGACCAATTTAACAGAATGCAGAGCCAAGAAACATTTCCATAAATTATATGTAAATTGGTAAAGGTGGCATTATACATCAGGAGGAAAATAATAAACCATTTGTTAAAGGTGGTAGGGAAACTAGTTACCCGTATGGGATTAATAATTTATGAGAATATATTCATGACCTTAGCTAGGGAATGGTTCTTAAATAAAGAAACAAACAAAAAAAAAACACATGGAAAGACTGAATTTACTGTATTTTAAAACTTCCATATGATAAACATCACAAAGTAGATATGCAAATATGCTAATTCTCCATATTTTTATATAAAAGTTAAAAGACTCACAACTAAAACTAAAAATCTGTAGAACACCTAGGAATAAGCCTATTATGAAATGTGCAACAGATTTACGATGAAAGTTATTAAAATTTCATCCAAGAATATAAAAGACTATAATAAAATGAGGCCTATCATAATACTAATCAGAAACATTATATTAATTATAAAGAAGTCTTTTATTCTTAAATTAATGTGGAAACAAATGCAACCCTAGTCAAAAGAACACCACAATTTTACTGGAATTTAATAAACTAATTCTTGATTCAGCTGGAACAGAAAACACCCAAGAATAAGACACTGAAGAGGGGGAGAAAGGAAAAGGAACTTGCCTATGAATGGCAAAACACAATGCAAAGCACCAAATGACAGTGTGAGGAGTGTGGTTGGTAGAACCAACACCTGGATCCACGGGTCAGAAATAGACAACTTAGCATGTGATGAGTTGAAAGCTGACATTGTAAACTGGTAGAGAAAAGAATATTTGTTGATCATTGGAATAACTGCCTTTTTGTTTTTGTTTAGGGGAGCAATCCTAAAAGACAAACAACCCACAGGAAAACTAGGCAAATATAACACAAATAGGCAAAGTATGGTAGAGACCTACAAATGGCCAATAACACGCAAATGTTTGATTTTATAAGTAATCAGGGAAATTCAAGTGAAAACAAGGTACTTTCAATCATGAGATTGGTTAAAACAAAACAAAACAACCTACCGATATTGATACCACTTACTGTTGGCAAGGGTTTGGAGAAATGGGTCCTTTTATGGAGGGTGAATTGAAGCAAGCAATTCTGCTACATCAACTGACATTTAAAATCTACATAATTAATCCAACAATTCTATGCAGGCAAAGCTATACTTACAGGAATAGAAATGTCTTGCACATAATATTAAATGAAAAGTTAGTTGCAAAATAAGGATGGTATAACCCCATTAATATAAATTACATATTTAAAGCAAACTGATTGCTGTAATAGACTTCAAAAGACAGTAGTTTAAGCAAGTCAGTATTTTATTACAGTATTTTATTTTACTCTTAAATAGCAGGTCAAAGGAGAACAGTTCAAGACTGGCAGGCCAACTTCTCCTTCCTCAACACATGACTTCCATCTCTTGAGATGCCAGGTCACTACTGAAGCTCCCACTGGCCTCCCAGCCAGCAAGAAAGGGGAATGTCAAGGAGAGTGCATACCCTGCTTCTTTATTTAAAGGGCCAATTTGGAAGTTTAAAACTTAGTCATATGGTCACAATTAACTTTAAGGGAGGCTGAGAAGTAGTCTTAAGCTGAGCAGCCAGACGTCCAGGTAGAACTCAGAAATTTTATTAGTAAAGGAAGAATGAGAAAATGACATTATAGCAGCAGTCTGTGTCATGTGATTCTCTAAATGCATGGAGAAGACACACCAAACAAAGGACTGTACTTAGCTGTGGAACAGGTGCAAGATGGTGTGGGGGTGGGGAGGCAGACTACTGCTTGAACATTTTTAATGGTGATGGTATTAACATATTTAATTTTTTGACAAAATTTTAAAATCCTTTATTTGTGCTGATAAAGCATGTTAAATACATTAAATCTATCTACACTGTACAAAGCTTTTAAAGTTCCAAACATTAGATTTTTATCTAAATGAATAAATTTCTCTGCATTGTTAAAACCATTCTACTTACTGCATTGTTCTCCAAGTCCCTTCATCCAGGAGGCATGATGACAATGTGTGCAGATCTCCTCACTGAGACACCACCTTCCCAATATCATGGTACGTCAGAAAAACTGAGACAAGAACTGGAACAAGGACCACCTTGCTCCTACTGCATTATAGCTTTTGATAGTATTTGCTACTTGAAGAGAAGGCTATACCTTGTCTAGCTCAATACAGTTTATGTTTCAGACACTATAAATGTGACGCCCAAATGCTTCATATGAGTGAACAAGGTCAGCAGATCACCCTGAGAACAAGGAAGACACAATTTCCTTACAGGCTAATGATTATAAAAATAGAAATTAAGAGTTCCCCAGAAACAAACCACTTAGTCAAAAAGGAAGGAGTTTTGACTTCCTTCTAAACCAAGTATTCAAGTTTAAGACTTATTGGCCTGTTTAAAAATTCCTTCTATGACTTCTCAACAATGATGGCAAAGTGACAAAAATAATGTAATCATCATCTTCCCTCATTATATATAAACCAAACTAAAAACCAAAGAAATGAACGAGCTATAATCCAAAAAAAACTAGAAAATCCTGGCAGGAATCATAAAGAACATCTCTAAGAAAAGGATTCTTGGCTTAAGCAAAATATTAGAGCAGAGAAAGCAAAACCCATGTCCTCTCATGCAGTCCTGCAAGGCTCCCCCTGCCCAGGACCCTCCTGTCTGAGTCACAGGGACGAGCAGACAGAAGATGTGGACACAGCTATCCATGTTGAGCATGAGCGAGATGTAAAGAAACAGCACGGTAGGAGGGCAGGTATACTACAGAAAATGAGAGAGGAAAAGAACAGACCAGAGAACACAAATCCAAGAAACAAACTGCACTGAGATAGCTACAGAAGAAATTCAAGGAATACAATGAATTTCAGAAAACAATACTTCAAAGATGAGATGATAAAATCATCCTGAGAAGGAAACAAGAAAAACACAGGTAAGAAAATAAACTGGGCTGGGCGCGGTGGCTCATGCCTGTAATCCCAGCACTTTGGGAGGCCAAGACAGGCGGATCACGAGGTCAGGAGATCGAGATCATCTTGGCTAACACAGTGGAACCCCGTCTCTACTAAAACTATAAAAAATTAGCCAGGTGTGGTGGAGGGCACCTGTAGTCCCAGCTACTCGGGAGGCTGAGGCAGGAGAATGACATGAACCCGGGAGGTGGAGCTTGCAGTGAGCCGAGATCACGCCACTGCACTCCAGCCTGGGCGACAGAGCGAGACTCCATCTCAAAAAAAAAAAAAAGAAAAGAAACTGAGGATCAAAGCAACACCATCACAGAACCATAATCACATAAACAGTAGCGAGATACAAACAGCCTTGGCTGGAATCCAAACCACAGAAACAGGAAAGCCCATCACAGGGAATGCAAAGGCAGGCGCAAGACAAAGGCAACTGGAGAGAAGACAGCCTGCCAGCCTGCAGATGAGAGGTCTGGAGTGGTGTCACTTCATGGTAATAACAGCTGGGTCTGCTGTGGGCTGCAGTGATGTTTGTGTGCATGCACATGTGTGGTTTTTATGTACCTACTTTTGGCTTTAATTGGATTTTTTTTTAATAACACATTTTGTGACTGTAGGAGGGAAAAAGATGCCCTTTTGTGACTGTAGGAGGGAAAAAGATGCCCTCTGCTTAAAGGAAAGCCAGGGTAAACTGAATACCCTACAACTTTCCACAAATACATGTCTTATCATTTATTAACAAACTGTTTCATGCTTTACTAATAAAAATACCCACCAATTTGCCAGTACCTTGAAAAGAGGATCTTTTCAAGAAAATTAATATAATTATCAAACAACAAATAACAAACCTGACCTTTGTGGGTGGCAAACAGTAAATTTAAATGTTTAAAGGTTATGCATCAAAATAATGCTGTTATCAGATATTGATGAACTTATTGAACAGGTTTGACTGAATGTAAAACCTGTTTTTAGCACCAATAAAAAAAATTATTGAGATTTCTGTTCTGCAAACTTCTAACTGTGCTCCCTGACAGCATCTTTTGGGTAAAGGAACAAATGTGCTCCAAGGAGTAACCGTTAGGTCCCTGATTGTTTAACATAATTCAGAGTGCCAAAAAAAAAAAAAAATCAATCCAAGTATTTTCTCCTTTAGCTAGCATTATTAAAACTTTTTAACTTTCAGAGAAGAGTTTCGTCTTCTTAAAGTTTTAATTCTGAGGTAGATGTCATGCAAACAAACATCAAGTGCAGCCAACTTCCGTTGACAAACATGATTATTAATAATAAATTAATAATCAGAAATGCCCGTTAGAAAAAGTGACTTGAAAGTTTAGGAAGCAATGTTGTTTAGCAGTATTCTGGCTTGAGTTTCCAAATTCCTTCACCACCAGAAGTTCTATGAAAAGTGCACAGATTTCTCAATAGTTCTCGGAAGACACAAGACTGTGATGCAGATAACTTGGATTCAAACTCCTGTAGTATCTCCCTAGTGCTGGCCTGGCCATCAGTGTGGGCCTGGAAAGCGATGAAGTTTCTCATCTCCACCAGAAGGTCATCATGTTCTGTGGTGGGAAGCAGGGCAGAAGCTTCCTGCAGGTGCCTGCTTTCACTTTCTAAACGCTCTGGCAGAATCAGGTGGTTTCTAGCTCTCATTTTAGCCAAGAGTGAGGAGGAAGCGAGGGCCCTGGATGAAGAGTCTGCATCTTCTGCTCTTCCACTAAAATGCTCAGGGACATTATCTTTTCCCTCCTTTTTCATGATGCCATCCTGGAAAAAGAAGACCACTATATTGATATATTTCATCTCTAGTTTATGCCCCCACTTCCTTCCCCAAAAGCTGTGAGTGGTCACAAGACAACACATGTGCCAGGGTGGTGAGGCTGACGGGGTAAGACTGAGACTCCACCTAATGAAAAGGGAAAGGAGGAGGGTCTGGTATCTAAATCCTCCCACTGTTAAGAGACCATTTCCTAAAATAAAAAAAAAAATTAAAAGGGGGGCAACCAAGCCATTCCCTTAGTCACCACTCTGCATGGTGGTGGAAGGGAAGGCAGAATGGAGGTTTCCAGGCAAGGTTTCAGGAAAATCTGTCTCTAGGAGGCCCAGGACCACTTTTAGTGCCTGTGGGCTTTTCCTGTTCTTCCTCTCAAATGGACCCTGACCTGTACACTGTGGATAAGGAACAGTATCATAGCTATACTTCTTTTTCCTCACTTTTAAGTCTTCTTACTCTTTCCTACCTTACATCTAATGCAAGTTTCCTTAAAAAAACACAAATCTAACTCTGAAAGGATCTCAAATCCCTACTGCTAAAAGCACAGAACATGGGAAGTCAAAGATACTCATATTCCTAAACACGTTTATATTAACTTAAAATTGGAGTCTGAATCTGGGAGTTTTAACATAATCCTTAATCAGAAAGACCAGAAAAACTTCCACTGAATGGTGGAGTCTGGACTAGTTTTAACCACTGTAGCACTCAAGGCAAGCAGGGCATTCTTGAACAGAGAAAGACAGGCACTCTGCTCTAGCAGCTAGTGAGTTACAGACATCAACATTCAAGGCAGTTTTCTGGACCTTTGTTTCAAAGGGTTGTGGTCTCTGGAGCTGGCACTTCCCCTCTAGACAAGGCAGGCTGTCCTGGCAGCGACACACCCATCCCTGTGTCAACCTTCTAATGGCAAAACAGAAATGCTGCTACGGATCTTGGGTTAAAGACTTTGTCTTTAGGAAATCAGCAGGTCCTTTTAGATTCAAGTGAATGTGCATCGTAAATCAGAGCATGCAACACAAATATCAGGTGTCATTACACCAGAGATAACCATTTTCTTCACATCCAGAATCAGGTGAAATTTTCATGGCATTCAATCAAGTAAATCTCACCCTGGAAAGCAAAAAGGTTATCTATATTACCTGGCACTTCTCTGTTGGAGATGTTGATGAAGTATGCTGCACAGAGAAATTAGAATTCCTTTTCTTACCAAATCTACTCCTAAAGAAGGAAAAGAATCACAGTAGATTAAATGTTTGCTTTTGAGACTTAGAGATCAAAATACTCTTTCAACAATGAACTTCTTCCTGGAAACATTTCCATCTGCATGGTTATTCTTTCACAGCCACGCCATTTCTGCTCTATCCCCCTCGACTCTTCCACACCACCCTCCTAGAAAGTAACTGCTGGCCGGGTGCAGTGGCTCATGCCTGTAATCCCAACACTTTAGGACGCCGAGGAGGGCAGATCACTTGAGGTCAGGAGCTCAAGACTAGCCTGGCCAACATGGTGAAATCCCATCTCTACTAAAAATACAAAAATTAGCATGGCATGGTGGCAGGAGCCTATAATCCCAACTATTCGGGAGGTGGAGGTTGCAGTGGGCTGAGATCACACCACGGCACTCCAGCCCGGGCGACAGGGTGAGACTCCGTCTCCAAAAAAAAAAGGAACTGCTGCATCTCAGAATGAGAACCACTCAGTTTCTTGTTCAAAAGATGATGGGAACCATTCTCAATTCCAGGTAGGAAAATCATTCTAAAAGAGCATACTGAATAACAGTAATTAATGTGTGTTGTAAATTCGCTAATTATCTCATTAAAGTTTAATCATTATCCTGTATCTCATACTATTTTTAACAACACCATCTCTCAAATAAAACCAATCACTTCTCCTGAAGCCACTTTGGAAAACAGGGGATGAAAGCAAGTAGGAAGGCAAAGTTGTAACAGTATTTCTCCAAGTCACCCAGATTTCGCTGCTATAATCCTTCCATGAGGGATTTATTCCTGAAGAGAAATAACAACATAAGCCTCTACACCTGCTCTGATTTTATTTCTAGCCTTAGTTGTTTGGCCTCCTTGCAAGTATGGCATGCAGCAATCTCTTACTTTGTTCCTGCTGGTGCACCAGAAATCCCCCTGTGGCCAGTCCAGGTGGGAACACCAGACACTGCTCCCAGACACCGCTGACGAGAAAGCCTCAGTGCTTTCAAGGCATCCTGGGCCACTCGGTTGGCTTCTGCTTCCACCAGTACATAATCTGGGCTGGCTCCATCCATGATGGCATCGTGCTTCATGACACTGTGCACGCCAACTAGCAAGAAAAGAAACAGCAAAGTGATATTTCACTTTGTATGCAAGAAAGACACTTTTCTCCTCTGTATAAGTACAATATTGTGGTAGACAAAAAACAAAGTCATAGTACACTTAGAAAACCCTAGAGAATCAATGATAAAAAATAGTAAAATAATTCAGGCAACATGAAAAAATAAAATTCACATACAGAAACCTATAATGTTCCTATTTACAAACAATAGCCAGCTAAAGTAAAATGGTGGGAAAATTCTATTTACAGTAACAGAAAAGACAAAACACTTAGCAATAAACCCAAGCAATGTGTAAAGCTTGTATGGAGAAGACATGAAAACACTCCTGGAAAGATAGACTATCCGACTTAAACAAACAGAAAGATATCCCTTGCATTTGAGTAGAATGACTCAATAACCATTTTCCCTAAGTTACTTTATATGTTTAATGCAATCTCAATAAAAATATCAAGCTTTCTTATGAAGTTAGACAAACTGATATTAAAGTTCATATAGAAAAATAAACCTTCATAAATAGATCAGAAAACACTGAAAAGGCAGTGACACCCTACTGGACAATAAAACATGCTCCAATTACAACAGTTTGGTGCTGAGGAAGGAAGAGACACAACAGGAGATTGACCAGAAACTGGAAATAGACCGAACTACATTTGGAAATGTATTACATGATAAAGGCATCTCTAATCACTGAGAAAAACATATTTGAAATAAATGATGCTACAAACGTTGGGGCACAAATGTTGGGGCATTTTATCTTTGAACCAAGATAAAACCCACACCTCATACTCTAAATGGATCAGAAATCTGAATGTAAAAAGCAAAACCATACAAGTAGTACAAGAAAACATAGTGAATTATCATATGATCTATGTGTAGAAAAGGCTTAGAACTACAATTCCAATTAATAAAAGACTGACAAGTTTAAAAAAAAAAAAACCTGTTTCATAGGAAAAAATTATCGTAAGTAATAAAAGACAACCAATGAGGAAATACTTGTAACATATATGAAAAATGAAAAGTTAACATCCCTAATATATAAAGAACTCTTTAAAACCAAGGGGAAAAAGGGACCAAAAATCTGATTTAGAAAATGGACAAAAGACGTAAACAGACAAATTCACATAAAGAAAAATTTTTTAAATATAAATGGTCCTATAAAAAGTTCACTTTCACTCAAAGAAAGTAACTGCAAATTAAAACTTAATATATCTTTTCTCACCTATCAGACTGGGAAAAATTAAAAGTATAACACCACATTCTTGACAAGACTCTGGAGAACAATTGCTGGTGACAATTCAAATTGATCTAAACCTTACAAAAGGGAGTTGGGCATTATTCAAACAAACAAACAAAACAACCTTACATATGTGTTCACCTTTTGATCTAGCAATCTCTCTTGTACAAGCACAGGATTATTTAGTGCAGCATTGTAGCTGAAAGAAGCTATAAACAATCTAAATCCTCATATATGGATAAACTGTGGTACAGGTTTAATATCTCTTAACCAAAATTCCTGGGACCAGAAGTGTTTCAAATTTTCACTTTTTTGGATTTTGGAATAATTGCATATACAAAATGAGACATCTTGGGGATGGGCCCCAAGTCTACACACAAAATGTGTGTATTTTTAACATACACCTTACACACATAGCCTGAAGGTAATTTTAATATAATACATTTATCAATTTTGTGCAAGAAACAAAGTGTTAACTGTGTTTTGACTGTGACCCATCACATGAAGTCAGGTGTGGAATTTTCCACATCTGGCATCACGTCAGTGCACAAAAGGTTTTGATTTTTGAGCATTTTAGATTTCGGGTTTTGGGTCAACATAGCAGAGCACTCCAGCAATAAAAATTGCTAAAGGAGGAATAGCTCTCTGTTAACTAATACAGGAGTGGCTGTCAGGATATATGAAGTTTTTTAAAAAAAGAAACAGAAGATAACATAGTATACAACTTTTTGTGTAAAAGAATAAGGGAATATGAAATTATACATGTGCCTGCTTATTTCCACAAAAAGAAACTGATACAGTTCAGCTGTGTCCCCACCCAAATCTCATCTTGAATTGTAACTCCCACAATTCCCATGTGACAAGGGAGGAACCCAGTGGGAGGTAATTATAAAGAAGAGTCTTTCCTACACTGTTCTCATGAGTGAATGAGTCTCACGAGATCTCATGGTTTTAAAAATGGGAGTTTCCCTGCACAAGCTCTTTGCCTGCTGCCATCCATGTAAGATGTGACTTGCTCCTCCTTGCCTGCTGACATGATTGTGAGGCCTCCACAGCCACATGGAACTGTAAGTTGATCAAACCTCTTTTGTAAATTGCCCAGTCTTGGGTATGTCTTTATCAGCAGTGTGAAAATGCACTAATACAGTCCATTTGTACCAGTGGGGAGGTGCGCTGCTGAAAAGATACCCCAAAATGTGGAAGCAACTTTGGAACTGGGTAACAGGTAGAGATGGGAACACTTTGGAGGGCTCAGAAAAAGAGAGGAAAACGTGGGAAGGTTTGGAACTTCCTAGAAACTTGTTGAATGGCTTTGACAAAAATGTTGATAGTGAGATGAACAGTAAGGTCTAGACTGAGGTGGTCTCAGATGAAGATGAGGAACTTGTTGGGAAGTGGAACAAAGGTGACTCTTGTTATGTTTTAGCAAAGAGACTGGTGGCATTTTGCTCCTGCTGTAGAGATTTGTGGAACTTTGAACTTGAGAGAGATGATTTAGGGTATCTGGTGGAAGAAATTTCTAAGCAGCAAAGCATTCAAGAGGTGACATGGGTGTTGTTAAAGGCATTCAGTTTTACAAGGGAAGCAGTGCATAAAAGTCTGGACAATTTGCAGCCTGACAATGTGATAGGAAAGAAAACCCCATTTTCTCAAGAGAAATTCAAGCTGGCTGCAGAAATTTGCATAAGTAACGAGGAGCCAAATGTTAATCCCCAAGAAAATGGGGAAAATGTCTGCAGGGCATGTCAGAGACCTTCATGGCAGTGTCTCCCATCACAGGCCCAAAGGTCAAGGAAGAAAAAGTAGTTTCATGGGCCTGGCCCACGGTCCATGCTGTGTGCAGCCTGTGGACTTGGTGTCCTGTGTCCCAGCCACTCCAGCTGTGGCTGAAAGGGGCCAACACAGAGCTCAGGTCGTGGCTTCAGATGGTGCAAGCCCCAAGCCTTGGCAGCTTCCACAAGGTGTTGACCCTGAGGGTGCACAGAAGTCAGTAACTGAGATTTGGGAACCTCCGCCTAGATTTCAAAAGATGTATGGAAACACCTAGATGCCCAGGCAGAAGTCTGCTGCAGGGGCAGAGTTCTCATGGAGAATCTCTGCTAGCGCAATGCAGAAGGAAAATGTGGGGTTGGAGCCCCCACACAGAGTCCCTACTGGGGCACCACCTAGTGGAACTGTGAGAAGAGGGCCACGGTCCTCCAGACCCCAGAACGGTAGATCCACTGACAGCTTGTACCATGCACCTGGAAAGGCTGCAAACACTCAATGCCACCCACGAAAGCAGCCAGGAGGGAGGCTATATCCTGCAAAGCCAAAGGGCAGAGCTTCCCAAGACCATGGGAACCCACCTCTTGCATCAGCGTGACCCGGATGTGAGACATGGAGTCGAAGGAGATATTTTGGAGCTTTAAGATTTGACTGCCCTGCTAGATTTCAGACTTGTGTGGGGCATGTAGCCCCTTTGTTTTGGTCAATTTCTCCCATTTGGAATGGCTGTACTTACCCAATGCCTGTACCCCTATTGCATCCAGGAAGTAACTAACTTGCTTTTGATTTTACAGGCTCATAGGCAGAAAAGACTTGCCTTGTCTTGGATGAGACTTTGGACTGTGGACATTTTAGTTAATGCTGAAATGAGCTGAGACCCTGGGGGACTGTTGGGAAGGCATGATTGGTTTTAAAATGTGAAGATATGAGATTTGGGAGGGGCCAGAGGTGGAACGATATGGTTTGGCTATGTCGCAGCCAAATCTTATCTTGAATGGTAACTCCCACAATTCCCACGTCATGGGAGGAATCTGATGGAAGGTGACTGAATTATGGGGTCGGGTCTTTCCTGTGCTGTTCTTGTACTAGTGAATGAGTCTCATGAGATCTGATGGTTTTAAAAATGGGAATTTCTCTGCACAAGCTCTTTGCCTGATGCCATCCACTTGCTCCTCCTTGCATGATTGTAAAGACTCCCCAGCGTGTGGAATTGTAAGTCAATTAAACCTCTTTCTTTTGTAAATTGCTCAGTCTTGGGTATGTCTTATCAGCAGTGTGAAAACAGACTAATACAGAAACATGTGAAGGAAATGCCAGAAACTCATGAGACTGGAAAGGGAAGGAAGGGGTGGGGACAGGGTATGACACACCTGGTGTCACACACATATACCAGGGAATGACACAACTCTGGTATTTATTTTTGCATATTTTGTCTTTTGTTACTATGTTAATGTGTTATTACTCAGAAGATAACATAGAGTCAACAAGGATGGGAGGAAACCCTAAAGTGGAATACAAACAAATAAATTAACCTAACTATATTTTAAATTGATAGCACACACTGAAAATACAAAGAAGAGAGAAAAGAACCAAGTTCTTTTTGACTCAAGAAGTGTTTTGACCAAAACTTAAAGACAAAATAAATAAAACAAATATTGAACTCTAGTTAGTATAAATAAAAATAAATATTGAATTCTAGTTAGTATAACTGTTTTTGCCATAGTTCAGGTTAGAAATTCTAAAAAACTACCATGTATTCTAGGATTGAGGAGTTGTGAATGAAGGTCTTGAAAAGGGAAGCTACAAACATGGAAAGGGCCCTAGGGCGCTGAAATGAAATTGGAGACAACAGTATCCCCTCATTTTATTTTGCTTTTTGGAGCTTGTTAGAGTGTAATTGATATGCAGTAACTGCTAAAGTACAGAATTTGGTAAGTTGTGACATTATGTACATACCATGAAACTATCACTACAATCAAGACAATGAACATAGCCATCACCTGCAAAACTCACATCCCTTTGTAATCCCACCCTCAAATACCCCATCCCCAGACAACCAAGACACTTTCTGTTATGACTGTGTTTTCTAGAATTTTAAGCAAATGGCATCAGAGTATGTAATAATCTTACTAGTCTGAAAGTCATCGATGCTGTAGCATGTATAAATACTCTATCTCCTTTTATTGTTGAATAGTATATATATATATATATATATATTGTTGTTGTTGTTGTTGTTGTTGAGATGGAGTCTTGCTCTGTTGCCCAGGCTGGNTTTTGTTGAATCACTAAAATATTGGTCAATGAAAAGAGTATTGTATGGCTATCATAGTATTTGGAATCAACAAGCCATCCTCTATAGACCTACCAGCTGTGTGATCTTCAGCAAAGTACTTAACTTCTCCAAAGCTTAGTTTCCGTAGGTAAAATAACCATGATAATATAAAACACTTTTTTTTTTTTTTTTTGAGATGGAGTCTCGCTTTGTTGCCCAGGCGGGAGTGCAATGGTGTGATCTCAGCTCACTGCAACCTCCACCTCTCAGGTTCAAGCGATTCTCCCGCTCAGCCTCCCAAGTAGCTGGGATTCCAGAACACCTACCATCATGCCTAATTTTTGTATTTTTGTAGAGACAGGGTTTCACCATGTTGTCCACGTTGGTCTCGAACTCCTGACCTCAGGTGATTCACCCACCTCAGCCTCCCGAAGTGCTAGGATTATAGGTGTGAGCCACCAAGCCTGGCCTGTTGATTAGTATTTGATCATACGGATATGCCATGGTTAATTTAACTATTTACTTGTTGATGGACATTTGATTTCTACATTTTGGCTATTACTAATAAAGCTGCTATGAATATTCACGTACAAGCATTTGTATGGACATATTTTCCATTTCTCTTGGGCAAATACACATCCAGGACTGAAAAGGCTATATCATAAGGAAGGTGCATGCCTAATTTTTAAGAAACCGCCAAACTGTTTTCCAAAGTGATTGTGCCACTTTACATTCCCACCAGGCGTGTATGAGAGACCCAACTCCTTCACATCTTTACCAACACTTAGTATGGTCAGTCTTCTTTCATTTTAGCCATTCTAGAGGGTGAGTAGTGGTGTCTCATTATGGTTCTAACTGGCATTTCCGTAATAATTAATAATATTAACAAGTTTCATATATTTATTTGCCATCTACATATCTTTCTTGGTGAAGTCTGTTCAAATTATTTGTCCATTTTAAAAACTGGGTTATACATTTTATTTATTTTTTGACATGGGGTCTCACTCTGCTGCCCAGGCTGGAGTGCAGTGGCATGATCACAACTCACCACAGCCTCAACCTTCCAGGCTCAAGCAATCCTCCCACCTCAGCCTCCCAGGTAGCTGGGACTGCAGGTGTGTGCTACCACACCCGGCTAATTTTTTTTTACTTTTTGTAGAGATGGGATCTCACCATGTTGCCCAGACCTGTCTCAAACTCCTAAGCTCAAGCAATCAACACACCTCAGGCTCTCAAAGCACTGGGATTACAGACTGAGCCACCACACCCAGCCAGTAATTTTTGACTGGGTTCCAGATATTGTGAATTTCATCTTGTTGGATGTTGGGTATTTGTATATTCCTGTAAACTCTCAGGTGGAGCTGAAGCAGTGCTCACTCCAAGGCTGATCATTCCCTACTACAGAGACAAGACCCCCTACTCTGTCCTATACCCAATGCCCCATGAAATATTTTTCCAGTCTTAGCTGGTGGGAACAGGCACTATCCCTGGCCATGGGAGAGCACCAGACATCTCTCCTCTAATTCAAAAAGTTAAAGAGGAAAGGACTTTTCACTGACCTTAAGTAGTTTTCTTACACAATGTGCTGGTCAGTATTCAGCTGAGTGCCAAAGGAGATTCTGCAGACCTGTGGGGTTCTCTCCCTGTGCAGAGCTGTCTCCTCTATCATCCCTTTCATGTGAATGCCAGCCACCCTGGCCTCCCCTGATGCTCAGCACTGTTTTTTCAACAAAGGGTCTGCCTGGGACTCCCATCTGGATTCTTCCTCTTTCTGTCACAGCATGAAAATTCTCTCAAGGCAGTAGGGCAGGGCAACTGGAGAGTTCAGTTCATTTGTTTCCCATCTCTCAAGAGATCACTGCCCTTTGGTGCCTGAAAAACCATTGCTTCGTATGTTTTGTCATTGTTTTGTTTCACATGGAAGGGTAAATGTTAATCTGTCTTTGCTGGAAGCCAAACTCATGGTTTTTATAGACATAGAGATACGTGTATCTGTGCAATTTGTTGTGCATATATATGCATGTATGTATGTGTATATGTATGTACACAACAAACACATACACGCACATACATACATCTATTTCCTGATACTGTTGGCTACAAAAGCAATGACATACTAACAGCAATGAACACTCTAAGAACCCAGATCCTAGTTCCTAAATACCATTCTCCAGGGCTCCTTGAAGAAATGGCTGATTCCAGGGCTGGCACAGAATACCAACTGAGCTCAGCATATATTAGTATACCAAGAAGAAAGGAGGTGCTCAAAGAATGGGGGGGACATAACAGAGGGACAAAGGAGCCTGCCTGAAGGAGCTCCCACCCACGAGGCAAATCTAAGACAATATGAGCATCATAATACCCCTACAAATGGATTATAGTCATGGAAAAAAAGAATCCATTAGTCCATACTGATCTAAAAATAAATTAATAAATAAATAAGGGAGAAGGAAAACCTTCCTTATAGTAGAATGTTAATCACCACTTGGCAACCACTGTAGTAATAACTGACTGAGGAAGGAATCATCAATGGATATTAAAACTAGTGGATAAAAGTTTGATGAGAAACAGGATATTTACACAGTCTCAAAGCATATTCCTTGAAAGTACAAATTAATTACAAAGGGAAAAATATTAACCTTAGCATTGAGAAACCTGGCAGACTCTACCTTAATCTTGAAAATTAACTTGTAATAGCTCAAACCACTATGTGTCTCCTGACAGATGCACTGAGTAAGATACAGTATCACCTCTGTGGTATTCCTGCCAAAAAAAAACAATGTATGCATAGATGGGTGTGTGTGTGAATGATAAAGCAAAAGCTGAAAAATGTTAATAACTTAGGTAAAGGATATAGGAGAGTTCTTCGTATTATTCAAACTGATTTCTTTAAGTTTGAAATTACTTCAAAATATGAAATTAACAAAAAAATTAACCATGCTAAATAAAAGTCTTTCTGAAATGCTACACATAAACCTGCCTTCTTAAACTGAGTGCCATAAGCAGCAATCTTTGGTAACTCAAGGTCATGACATTGTGAACACAGTGACTGCTAAGGGATCACTAAGCAGGGCTATCTGTACCCCATGGTCTTGAGCAATTGTTGAGTCTACATCTCCTAACTTTTCTCCCTTGACATAAGTTATCAGCTTTCGTACTTCTAGAATGTCTGTCTGTAGCCACAAGCCTGTCTCTCTCCCTTATAATGTTACTTTAATCTCCTATGGTTGGAAAATCAGATTAATGTAGCACATAGCATGTAAAGTAACTGCCTACTAATGCTCAAGTAGTACATATCTATTTAAGAATTACACACCTCCCATAAGTAGCCATAAGTACTACTGTTTTCCAAAGTTTCAAATTCTTCTAGGTCTTCAGAAAAGAGGTACAAATACAATTTTTAAAATGTCAATACATTTCAAATCTAAATTTTTGAAGAAAAACGCTTCTGGCTGAGAGCCCTCTATGCACCATCAGTTAAAGACTGCTACTGCTAGAAACAGCCTACTTATTTTCTGGTCCTAGCATCCCTGTGGCAAATGTATCAAATGGATTACCTGATTTTTTGAAAAGCTTTTCCAAAACATAATCATCATTGCTCTGTTCCTTGGCCTCACTCTTGTTTTCACTACCTTGCTTCCGGTAACGCCTTTTCTTCACCAGGTGTGGAATTCGAGTTCCTTCAAACTTGGCGTCTCTGCATTGCTTAGGGTTCTTAGGCTTTTGCTTTGGTCTCAGATGTTTCTCTAGGGTCTCTTCTTCTGCCACACTCTGATGTTTTGTTTTGACTTGTGCTTACAAAATTATTTTCCATTTGTTTATTCTCCCAAAAAGATTCTGTTTGAACCTGGTTAGGTCTTTCTCTTTTGTAAGAAAGACCCAACTTTTCCTCAATGCTTTCATCACCAGATGGCCTAGAAGTTTTGCCTGTTCCTGAAGAATTTGAACATTCCCCATTTCCACTAATCACTGACGACTCTTCCGGTCCAGATACTGTATTTGTCTCTTCTCCAAGCCTATCATTGCTAGCTACATTACTACTCATGTGAGGGTCATCTTTCAAAGGATCACTTTGATTAGAAGGTACTACATTTACTTCAGCTCCTTTAGCCTCAGATTTATCTTCAGATGATGTGGCATCATTTATTGATATGTTAGAAGCAGGGAACTTTTTGCGTTTTAGAACATCATGGTCTGTTCCAAAGGCTGGTTGAATCTTTCTTTTTAGATGGCATTTGGGTGTCTGAACATCTGATCCAGTTCCTGTAAAGAGGAAAAACACCGCTAATACTACATTGTATCATCTTGTACAATTGATTACTTTAAATTAAATGATTTTATGTAATACCTGCAAAAATCGCACTTGTTTCAGTGCTCTGGGATGCATCAGGACTAGTCAGAGTAAATAGCTCATAGAGATCATTGGATTTGAAAAAACGCCTTTGTTTTGGGTCTTTTAGCACTCTATTTGTCAAAAACTGCTTGAAGATTTGTCTAAAAAAATAAAAGATAAGCTGGTATAAAACAATGTGTAGCTCTACCTAAAAATTCAAGTTATAAAGCAATATAAGAGAGATATGATAACAGCTGCTGCATGAATGGCTAAATAATCCCCCAAACTTTCAGCCTTGGAAAATTACAATTCAGAAAATATATAATACATCAGTTAATCTCCCACATCTTGCAGAATTTAAATTAGAAATAATACCTTATTATTTACACCAAATGAGCTTTTTCAACCTCCAAGATCTAACCCATTTCAAGAAACACTTTTTCACATGCCATCATGTGACTCATAGCCTCTCTTAGCCTCCCTGACTTGAATACCAAGGGTCCTGCCCTGCCTAGAACCTTCCTATCACAGGGCTCAGCAAACTCTCTTACCTGGGCTTTGCAACGTCTCCACTCTGACCTCTCTCTCCCTGCTCCCACCTGCAGGTCCACACTCTGCTGAAGCCCCATGCCACTGCCACTCTGGAACAGGCACCTCCACCAGCCACACTGTCTCTCCCTGTTATTTATTCTCCTGGCTAAAGCATAAATCTGTAAGAGGAAGCTCTCTTCTCACAGGATCCAACTCGTCCTCCACCCTCACACAACAGTCCCTTGAGGAAGATGTAATGTTCCAGGAATGGCCCAGCATGTGGTGAAGGGCACAGAACTTCCTATAAAAGCTGGGCTATGGCTCAAGGATAGTCTGTGGTGGGGGAGTGGGAGAAGTTGGCAATGTCTTGATTCTACTGTTGAAGTTACCACTGTCTAAAATCCCCTAGTCATTACAGAAAGACAGAGGAAGAAACAGGCATCCTGTCAACTTCTTTGTAAGGGGCATCAGAGTCAAAGACCGCCAGAACACCCACACTGATCCCACCTGCATAGTGTGTGTAAATACCAATATAGTAACATTCAACCTTGTCATTTTTTTAAATTTTTCTGAAGGCAACACACCATAGTAGGCAGAAATACTCCTTTCAAATAACAATACGAAGTTTACACGTATGTGATTCTTGAGGTATGTGATTCTTAAGGTACAAAAATTATCAGGTTCAAAGACATTTTCTGACAACTCACAGTAAGCCATCTAAGCATATTTTAAAGGGAAAGAAAAAATACAAAACAAAAACCAAAACCTTAACTTATAGCAACTGTTATTCTAAGATGTTAAGACTTTTAGAAACAACACTTTGGAAAAATACCCTGCTCAAGACTCTGGAAACGCACAACCAAGAGCGGCCGTCATGTGTGCACTGACCGGTGGTAGATCTTTTCTTCAATGGTGCCCGCAGTGAGGAGCCTGTACACAGTCACCTGCTTCTTCTGGCCTATTCTCCATGCTCGCTCCCGGGCCTGTGGCAGAGAGAGAGACCTCTCAACAGGAATCCTTCCCAATGACAAGCACTGACTATAAGAAACAAAGCTAGCCGGTCACAACCTTTCACTCCCAGAGTCAGAATTTTGACTCACAACGTCAAGTACACCTAAGGCCTACTCAGGAAGATGAAGAGCCAGTTGACAAGACATCTGTACTTGAAAAAAATGTTTGTAACTATGCCTATGTTCTTTTTATCCCAACTCTAGGAATGAATGCTATGGATAAACTGTTGAAGATGGTTCCTGTCCATGTGGCTCTGAAGGGTGTCTTCTTCCACGTTGAAGAACAGTAGATAACCAAAATGTGAAATGTATGCTGAAGTCAACCAGAACATCAAAGGACAGTCACAAGCACTAACCATGAAACTATATTTCTACTAATATATTCTTTTCTAAAAAAAATAAAAAACAAACCTGCGTGTCTGTGCTTGGGTTCCAGTCGGGGTCATAGATGACAACTCTGTTTGCCCCTGTCAGGTTGACACCTAAACCGCCCACCCGCGTGGTCAGAAGAAACACAAATATGGATGTGTCCTAGAGGTAAGACACACAACACTGAGCACACACACTTAAGACCAGTTATAGCTCTCAGCCTCTGCCTCCACATACTGTACACATGGAACTACTGGGCTGCTCCCAATACAAGGAATGGTAATGGCCTAGAGACCTCTGGTGAATCAAAATCTCATTTCACACCTTTTACTTTTAATATTTAATAGAAATATTTAAAAATTGGGTTTTTAGGAGGAAAATACATTCTGTGGAAAACACATTCTTGGTTTGAACACACACATGCCCACCCCACCCCAAATATCTAGAAGTGCACAGAGTTAAAAGCAACAAGTCTCCCCTTAGCCCCCCTCCCAAGCCCAGATGTGAACGCTGCTGGGCTTGGGTAAGGGCGTGGATACGCTTAGTCCTTTCCCTCCACGTACAGCAGCACCGCTCAACTTTCCTGTTACATTCACATGTTACCTCATTGTATCTTGTAATCAGTGGCTGTCTTGAAGCTATTGTAGTGGTACCATCCATCTTGAGATAGGTATACTTTTGGGCTCTAAGGAATACTTCAAGTATGTCCAGCATCTGTTTGGAGGTGGAGGATAGGAATTTGCAAAGCAAATACACAGTCCCAGTGAGTGCTTCTCTATTTGAATGGTCACACTTTTCCCCAACAGGCCTTTGTTAAAAGGAGTTTCTTGCTTTAGGACAGATAAACAGAACTGTTAAAATAGTAGTTTTGGTATATCCGTATGGTTCTTACTTTTGTAAACAGCCAAAGTTCAGGCCTAAACTCACTTGCAGACCAAAATCACATGGTGAGCTTTTTTAAAAAGTCAACTTTTAGACACCAACTCTAGAGAAAGATCTAAACTCCCAAAGAAATCGGCAGACTGCCACCTCAGCATCAGTGGTAGACATGCTTCAGAATCATTATTCTAGACTGAATCCCATTTTGTGAATTGATAGCTGTCATAAAGAGGCCGGGCGCGGTGGCTCAAGCCTGTAATCCCAGCACTTTGGGAGGCCGAGATGGGCGGATCACGAGGTCAGGAGTTTGAGACCATCCTGGCTAACACGGTGAAACCCCGTCTCTACTAAAAAATACAAAAAACTAGCCGGGCGAGGTGGCTGGCGCCTGTAGTCCCAGCTACTCGGGAGGCTGAGGCAGGAGAATGGCGTAAACCCGGGAGGCGGAGCTTGCAGTGAGCTGAGATCCGGCCACTGCACTCCAGCCCGGGCGACAGAGCAAGACTCCGTCTCAAAAAAAAAAATAAAAGAACCAGCCTGTTTCCCATCTGAAGTCTGTGCACTCACCTGCCTTGACTGAGAAAACAGCAATACTCGCTGACCCTGCTTGTGCCATATTTTCAACAAAGACTCAACAACAATCATTTTCCCAGAACGTTTCCAGTACCCAAACTGATCTTCTTCTAGTTCATCATCAGGAAGACCTTTGAGATTTTTGGGACCTCCAGAAAACAGATCAGGGTGGTTGCAAATTTTTCTTAGGGCTATGAGTCCGGAGAAAATCTATGATAAAAAAGACCATATGTACACTCAGATGACCCCATGTAAAGTAAGATTCCCTAGGCAAGGAGGCTATTTAACCTATAACACAGACCGAAAAACAGGTCTCCACCAATTTCTTAGTTTCTTCTCTAATCACAGCATTATCAGGAGCTGGGAGAAATTAACTTTCACTCATCTTGTTTCCCTGATAGAACAAGTTCTCGGAAACAAAAAAAACTCTACTGGACTGAACACGTCTACAGGGGTCATATTCAATTGCTGACAATTCATTTTCCCTCACTAGAAAAAAGGTATGCTGTTCACAGCATTATAAACTTAATATAAAAAAGGAACTTGCCTTTTAAATATAGATCAGAAATGTCCTATCAACCTAAACTTGAAGACATCAGTCACGTGACTTATCAAATGCATTTAAATATTACACTCCTAAGTACCTCACTAAAAGTTCTGCAGTTTAATACGAGTCAGAGGTTGAGGGCCCATTTACCTTTAGACTATTATTATATCCGGGAAAAAAAAAAAAAAACTGCATGAAAAATGCACGAATGGGAAACACATGAAGTATGGTCCATGCAGAAGGGCACAGAAGATGAGGGGCGAGTGCCCCTGGCCCATCCCCACAAAAGGACATTAACAAAACTTCAATAATGGGGCTCTTCCAGCCTTGAGAGGATGACTCAAATCAAACTCACTGGTATAAAAGCTTGAGCAGAAGAGGAGAAATCACCATTAAGCCAATAATCAAAGGGTCGGGTAGCTATCACTAGTAAACAACAGTTAAATAGATTAATAATAAATGACCTGAATAAGTCAGGAACACTGGCAAACCTCCCCAGAGTCATCCGTGACTCATTTTTCTTCCTTTCAATCTGCACTGTCCAATGCAGTAGTCACTAGTCACACGTGGCTCCTGAGTACATGAAGTGTGGCTAGTTCAAATTGTGATGTGCTGCATTTGTAAAATACATACCCAATTTCTAAGACAGAAACAGGAGTAAAATATCTTGCTAATCATTTTAATTTTGATTACATATTAAAATGTATTTTAGATACATTAGGTCAAATAAAATATATGATCAAAATTAATTTCACCTGTTTCTCTTTTTCCTCTTTAATGTGACTATTAGAAAATTTACAATTCCAAGTGTAGCTTGCATTCTGTCTCCTGGATAGTGTGATCTAGACCTTCTAACTTGGAGAGACCTGAAGAAGTTAAGGGGAGATTCATGGAGATGAACAGATGTGAATGACTGAAAAACCTCCTGTAGCTACCAATAAGAAATGAAATAAGAAATTGTGAGATGGTTAAAAGAAATGAAATGACCTAATCACACTCACATTAATAGTCTTTTGGAGAAAACACTAGCTAGGAACTTCTGAATTCTGGACACTAGTAGAAAGAGAGCTTTCTCAGTATTGAAAAAAACAGAATCACCATAAATGAATTACTGTCCTACCCCGGGGACAATGAGTATTAGAGCCAGGACATTTGAACTAGATTTATATCTGGTTCCTAATATGGCAATGGTTCATAAACATTTATTGGGGAATGGGGCTCCTTTAGGAAGCTGATAAAAGTTATGAATCCTCACGATCCTCTCCACAAGATATTTAATTTTGGTCATAATATCTGGGAAAACCCAGTTACGTACCTGACACTTGCCCACCTACCAAGTAAGACCCTCGGAAGTAACAGTAACTGCACAGCTCGCAGCTGCATTTGCGTCTGGGTTCAGACCCACAGTGCACAGCTCTGCAACCTTCCACCTTCCACCAGTTATCTAACTCCTCTGCACCTTACGGCTCCAGGCCATAGGCTGACTGCGCATCTACCATGCGGGACTGCATGCAAGTGAAGTGAGATGACAGTATGTGAAAAGCCTGGCATACTACAGATCCTAGTTTCTTTTCCTCTCTTGCTTTCCTTGGTCCACAATTCATTTCTCCAGCTTCTATTTTTTAGCTGACCTGCATCTCTCCATTGAGAATCCTGTAAACTTCTTTGGAATCAACGAAATTCTGGTAGACTTTATGCTGCTCATCTGTAAGACGGCAAAATAAGACCTACGGAGGGGAAAAACAAGGAAACTATAATTTCAAAAAAAAATTAACAGAAATAATTAAAATATCAACAAAACTTCTCAATCAAAAGAGCACAATGCATGCGATTTTAATGATATCCCTATAATTAATATTAAAACAACAAAGGGTGATAATACTTCTCACCATACCCTCCTCACCAGCCCCTCCATCTCTGTCACTCGTCTACCTCTAGGGCCCATCCCACAGTCCCCAAAGACTGGCTTCCTGCTCATGAGCAAGTTCAGGGCCCAGGTGCACAGACCATCCTCCATGTCAGTCTCCAAGTGCTCAAACCACCCCACCTCCCATGACCCATGCCATGCTCTACTCGCAGACCTGACCAGAGATCACAACCTCACCTGGAGCTCTCCCTTTCCTGGAGCTCTAAATGCAGGCCCATGAGTTACCAGACTCACCTTGGAAGGCAATCCCTACCCTCCCAGCCCACTGCACCAACCACTCCATGTCATCGTGCTCTGTGACCCTTCACCTCTCAACCCTCCCTCCTTCGCGAAGTCCACCACCACCAGTTACATTCCCATGCATGCTCATTTAGCTACCCCTCTGTCACGTACCTGGACCGTTTTCAACTCCCTGCATCTTCCCTGTAAACTTCCAAATACAGGTCAACTCAACTATCAGTCTTCTATAGGCCTATAGTCAGTGCCGGTGCTGCTGGAGAAAAGCTTCTACCTGGCAGCTTCCTGCCATGGCCTGCCCTGCTCTAGGGGGTCCTCTACGCATGCCCACCCAGAGCCTTCCATAAGCCCAGAGCAACTGTGCCCATGCTCCTCACCACCTAAGCTACCCACACCTCTGTCTCAACTTCTACTTAAAAATAATCAGACAAATAAAAACAAAATGAAAATCAAACCTGAACCTACCAGGATCAGGCAAGATTCCCTGGTTTTCACTCCCTAACATGTCTCTACTTCTGCATCCACCTCATCTTCCTTTATTCCCAGAGAAAGAGGTTCCTGAACGGGATGGAAGGCAACGCTTCAACCTCTGCACTGCATCTGAAGACCCACTCATTCTCCTCAGTATAGTGTGCCTCACCTGTTAGCCTCCAAGTGGAAGATGGGGGCGTCCCTGAGAAAATAAGGTACAATATCCACCTCCACTTCCTCACCTCCACTCACTCCTGAAGCCTACACACAGAGCAAGCCTCACATGCAGCTCTGTTGATGTCACTGAGGCATCACTCATGACTTCCTAGTGGCCAAACACACTGGGTCCTTACCAGGTTACCCTACTCACCTTCCGATGCCCAGGCCTTCACTTCTGTTCATGTACCTGTCTGCGCCAGCCTCCCCAGTCTTCCCAGCTAGCTCCTCCTCTTCTACCCTCCTCCTTGCTCTCAGCCCTGACCACGCTGGCCTCCCTGCTGTCCATGGAGGCCCCAAAGCACTGCCACCGCCCACCATCTGCAATGCACTGCCTTCAAAACCTATATGACTTGCTCCTTCACCTTCTTTAGGCCTCTGCTCAAGTGTCAGTTCATCAAAGGTCTTCTCTGACCATCCCTTATAAACGGCCCACTTCCCCAAATCCTTGCCCTCAGCATTCCCAGCTTATCCTTCAACTCTGCTTCATTTGCCTCCACACTTACTGCTACTACCTGACATCTTCTAGAGTTTTTGTGACACTCTCCCTCAAGAATAAATGTGAGTTCCCACAAGAACAAAACTTGCTTTATCTCAGAGCCTAGGATCATGACAGACACATGGTTGGCACCTAATATAATTTGTAACATGAATGAATTAGGGGCTTAAGGAGAATGCAGATGTTTAAAAGAGTAATTGTAGGAACCCATGTGCCAATAAGAGGGAGGTCAAAGCCTGTGGACTAGAGAAGAATCCACTGAGGGCAGACACCACAGCAGGCCTAGCCTGACCACAGTTCCAGGATCATACCTCACCAGTCACCCACAGAGGAGAATCAGAGTGAAGAGAAAGGCACACTTGTGCTTTAGGAATGCTTTGTTAACTCCTGGATTTACAGACCTGTTCATTTTTATCTGGCAAAGAAAGGCTCATCTTGACATCTGACTTCATTCTCCGTAGTAGATATGGATTTATGGTATCTCGTAATACACATGCACACTTGTAAGCAGTTTTGACCTTTAAAAAGAGCAGAGAAGAGAATACCATACATGTTTAAGGAATGTATTTGTTCTTACCTCTCAATAGATTCCATTCCTTAAAGAAATAAAAGAATGACCAACAGCTGTACAAAGTCAGTGGGAAATGATTGCAAAATGGTTTGAAAAAGCTAGCATAAGTTCCATATACTCCCAAGGGGTGGTAGCTTTCATAATATTATCAGTTAAAAAAATTATCTCATTAACCACTGTGTACAACAAAACTGATAATTTTGTGCCTTATTTCTCTTGTACACTTTCTTTTAATTATTACTATACAGTTAAACCCTAAAGTAGAGACTTATTGGGTTCTTGACCACCACTCCTAGGGGAAAAACTGCTTTTGTACAAATCTTTTTTATGATCTTGTATTCTCCAAAAGCTACAAAGGAACTCTGTAAAGCTGAAGATCAAAAGCTAACTCTAGGGAAAAGCTGCAGTGATGGAGCAGCCAGCCAATAAGCAGAGATTAGTGCCCACTGGAGACTTACAAGAGTAAGTTCAACAAGAGTCCTCTGATCCTAGAAACGAAAGGTCACTCTGCCCTAAAATGCAGCATATGGTTCTGTAATGGAGCACGGCCACATGAGATGAGTACTAAATATACGCAAAAAACAAAGCCCCACAGCCCAGAAAACCACTCCCTCTGCAATTCACTTACAGGCAAAGTAGTCAATAAATTATTGCTACTTCAAAAAAAAATCTAAATAGGCTTAACAACTTAATAAATTACTATTTCATGGAAAAAATTCCAACCAAAGTTTCAATTTAAGAAAGTCAGTTGTAAAATGAATGACAATAAAAAAGAGCTTGACCACACAGAGAGAAAAAAAGTTAAAAAATTAACTTGTTAAAAAATATTTTTAAAGAATGCTAAAAACACCTCACTCATGCACATATATGTATGTGTGTGTATCTGTTGTGTGAATGCATGTGCGTAAATATTAAAATAGGCTTTACTTGGAATAATACATAAAAAAGAAGCTCAACTAATCAATGACTTTTATTTATATATAATCCCTTAAATATATCATTCAGACATTGATAAAAATCACCTTGAAGATGATGATGAGGTACCTATTACTATTTCTGATGCAGAGATGATGAAATTTCAGAATTTAAAAACACAGTCCCACCAAAGAAGCATGAATGTACAGTCTGTAAAGAAAACTGCCCCCACATCCTCCCTCCGCCCACACTCCCTTCCGCAGAAGAATGAGCATGCTGGTTGGAGGTGCTGGTTAACTACACCAGGGCTAGGCTGCGGAGTGGCCGGGCTGTGGATCCTGCTCTCTTCTGCATGCCACCCCACGGAGATGATCTTCTGTTTCACTCCCAACTGGCTCCCAGTCTGTTTCTCTGTTCATGAAAATACAAGGTGGGATCCAGCTAGATTTCTCTACCAATGCTCACATCCCAGTGCTGTGGAAAACGGACACCTTGCTAAGCATGCCCATGTTACTTCCCACTCTGACAAGGAAGAGCTCTGCCTTTTCCTGAGCACCGTGGCCTTAGGCGAGTCACCAGAACGCTGAGAATCAAAAACCTTGTGTGTGGAATGAAGAGGGTCAACTAGGCATCTCTGCAGGCTCTTCTCAGTTCTCACATGCCCTGCCCCAGCTGAGCACACCAACCCCAGCAGCAGTCTGTATTTGGGCTGCTGACATGCTCCCCCTCACCTTCTTCACCTTTCAGGCCCCAGCTTAGTCATCCCTTCTCCAGGAAGCCTTTCTGAGCTCCATAAGCTCTGACAATGGGCATCTCCCCTGATCACAGTTCTCACTGTCCTGTACTGGGACCAGGTTTATTTGCCATTTTCCCCTGTGCCCACCCCTACTGGACTGGAAATACCTTCATGGGAAGGTTCTGGTTTCCAGCTCCTGACATCATTTTAGCACCAGCATGACAGAATAAATACCGGCACACAGACTATCTTCTTAGAATTCAATAATGCACGGCAACATGGTCTTAAACAAAAAGGAGCAAATACAACCAATGCTCTGCTTCCAAAGATCTCACCCACTAGGAAGGGGAGAAAGATAAGTACACAGATTCCTGAAACAAGAACTTCAAGGAAAAAATAGATCATAATGACATATTCTAAAATCATTTTTCTATAAATGACTTATTAATGTCAAAGGAGAAGTGGTAACTTCACAGAGTTTAGATCTGACCAACACCAACTTAAAGTAATCAGAGTTAACATCAACTTAGTGGGACAAACAGACAGCATGTTCCTCCAGATACCATGCACTGAGGAAGACACATCACTTCTGTGATATTCCTGGCCAAAATGTATAACCTGAATCCAATCATGAAAAAATGTAAGGCAAAGCCAAACTGAGGTACATTCTACAAACTAACAGGCCTATAGTCTTTAAAAATGTCAAGATAATGAAGGGCAAAACAAACGGTCCCAGATTAAAGGAGATTAGAGACACAGAAACTACTGGAACAACTGACAAAATGAGTGATTATAGACTAGATAACAGACTCCTATCAATGTTAAACTTCCTTCTGATTTTGTTGCTTACACTGGCTATGTAAGAGGCTAGCCTTGTTCTTGGAAATACACAATGAAGGATTTGGAGAAACGGGCATCAGATCTGCAACCTGCCCTCAGATGGTTAGAAAACAGTAACTTCAGCTGTGAATCTACATGGAAAGAGGTGTGGGAGAGGGAGGGGAGGAATAGTAAAGCCAATGTGGCAAAATGTTTGCAAAATGCTAACAATCAGTGAATCTGGGTGAAGTGTTAAGAGGGTTTTCTTGTTTGTTTGTTCTTTTAAAATTCTTACAACTCTTTGTTAAGTTTGAAATTATTTCAAAATAAATTTTTTTTAAAAAATAGAATGGTATAACGGGAGATTCAGAGAAAGAAGAGAGTCCTTACAAAAGTTAGCTGAAAACCATTCAATCTCAAAATGTAAAATATGTTAAAATTGTTTCTGACAATCTTTTAATCTTAAAGGTCTAAAATTCTTTTTCTAATTAAATATTCCAAACTACAAGAGCTTCTCTTTTGGTGGAAAGTCTCATCCCTGGCTCAGCCATGACCTGGTAGGCACAGGCCAACCCAAGAAGGTCTGCACAGAAACCCTGCCTCCCAGCCAGGCTGGAGCCTGCCCTACAGGCCACAAACCGCCCTGTGGCTAAGTTTACCTCCTGGCATTTCTGCTTGTGACCACCCCATTCCATCAGGTGCCCGGGCCTGAAACCTCAGGAGTCAGTCAGTCATTCACAGTAAGCTTAGCCCCTACTCCATCTCCTCGATCCTATCAGCCTCCAAACCTTGTTTGTTCTGCCTAAAAATGCCACATGAGTCTCCTGCCCCACCATCTTTCTCAGACCACCACCCAAGATCAGGTACAGGTCCTCATGGCCCTCACCCCAGTGGTTCCTGCAGGTCACTCAGTGCCAGCCTCCCTCCTGTGACTACCCTGTAGCATGAGGAATCCCTGAGAACCAGCATCTTCCAGAGTCCTGCTCAGACACTTTCAGTAACCCAGCCCTCCCCGAGTGCCACTGCTTCCCTTTCAAGGCCCCTCAGTTCTGGCATCCACAGCTTTCTAGTTATGCCCCCACAAGCATCTCCGATCCAGTCAAGTGGGTCTCTTCACTGCCTCCAGCCACATATGGTGGCTGCATCCACACTGTTGCCCTAATCAAGGATGCCCTTACTCTCCATGGCCTACATTCCCAGAATCAGGTTAAGGGCCATGTCTCATTAAATCATCCCTGAACAGTCCTACCCTCCTGGTGTTTCTAAGTTTCTCCACCACTTTATAAGATGCACTACCCCAATTTGCAGAACTAAATTACATGCTGTTCCAAGTTATTTGTCCTTGTTTCATAATTTCTAACTGCTCTTCTGACCACACGTGACATCTTTTTAAAATTTGTTGTCTGACTAAAACATCCCAGGAACAATGCCAAAACTGTTTAATTTCCATTAAACAAAGAGATACTTTATTCTAGGGCTTTCCTCTCTGTGAATATTTTTCATGATGTTTTAAGTAAAAAACTACGATAAAGCAAAAATAATTTTGTGATTTTTTTTATCAGATACCAATTTATAAGCCCGGCCATCTTTCTCACATTCTGAATGACTTGGCTACAAATTATAGTATTTAATAGGAGCATTTTAAATATTAAACTGCCAAAAGTATTATCATCCTAATATATTACCTGTACTGGGGAAGCATTTGAATATCCCCCCATGGTGATGGGGACGGAGAACTGCTCCATAAACACAGGCAATGTGCCTAACTTTCCCGGGAAGATGAAGTCAAAGAGTGACCACAGCTCTCGGAGGTTATTTTGCATTGGTGAGCCAGACAGGATGATCCGATGAGGGGTGCGAAACTATTTGAGGAAAGGAAACATCTTTTTATTAAATTTACCTTTTAGCAATCACCATTCCTACCCCAAAATGCTCCTCTGCAATATTATTTACACATTTACTCATTATTCTTGCATCATTTTGGTACTCTCCAAAACATACACATTTTATGCAATTACAAATCCTAAATTACATTTGGATGAAAAAATGACAAAGAATTTTTTCTTATTGTTGAAGCTGAACACTATAGAGTTGGGTTTGGTTACATTCTAACAACTGGCCCCTAAAATAGACACTAAATAACGTGAACAATCAGAATTAAAGACATGATCAAGCGCAAAAATAAGGAGTTCTTTGCATGAAGGAAAATGCACATTTTAAATTCCTTGTGCAGTTGGCACAAGAAAAGATTCAATAAATGTGTTACTAAAAGCACATCATTTATTCTAAATTAAATATTCTTCTCCACCTGGAAATCTCCCTTGTTATAAGAGGTCATACCTGTTTGCAAGCAAGGGTGACAGCAGCATTTGGATTTCGAATTTTGTGTCCTTCGTCCAAGATCACATAATGCCAGTCATACCTGCTAATGTCATCCTGCATCAGTCGAATGTAGGAGTAAGATGTGATCAAAATTCCATGACAATGAGCAACATCTCGAATTAGTTTCTCCTAAGACCATAATAAAATAGTAAAGTCAGTTTTAAATAAGAAGTGACACCCTTTCAATCACGACACAATCTAAAGCACTTTATAAAAATGACAAATACAAACATAACATGCACAATCATAGACACTATCAGCACTGGAAGTGTATTTGTTAACCTGGCAAGTAGTAAACAGTCATTATTGGTGGAAGGAGACTCTTGAAAAGATGACAAAGTTATAATACATATTTATATAAATATATACATATATTAAATTTTATTATTTTTTCAAAACATCCTTTGTGTCCATCCTTGTTAAAACAACAATATGAATGGAAAATATATTAATTTAAAACAAAAGCAAGAAAATAAGAGAAAATCCAAAGATGCACGGCAGACAAATCTAGGATCTCTAACAATATATAACAGGAATTCCAGGACTGAGTGGAAAGGATATAAAAGCAATGATTTTAAAATTATAGAAAAAAAGCCAGTACAGTGGCTTACACCTGTAATCCCAGCACTTTGGGAGGCTGAGGTGGGTGGATTGCTTGAGCCCAGGAGTTCGAGACCAGCCTAGGCAACATGGTGAAAGCCTATCTCTACAAAAAAATTTTAAAAGTTAGCTGGATGTGGTGCCAAGCACCTGTAGTCCCATCTACTCAGGAGGCTGAGGTGGGAGGATCCCTTGAGCCCAGGAGGTCAAGGCTGCACTGAGCGGTGATGGCACCACTGCACTCCAGCCTGGGTGACAGTCAGACTCTGTCTCAAAAAAAAAAAAAGAAAATGATGGAAAACAATCTCCATAAATGGAGCCGAGATTTGAATCTACAGAACAAAGCATCTCCCAGAGTGTCAGGCAGAGACACTAAAAAAAAGACGTATCTGTAGACGTAGCTTACTAGATGTCTGAATTCCAAAAATAAATAAAAACAGCCAGGCAAAATGGCTTATGCCTATAATCTCAGCACTTTGGGAGGCTGAGGGAGGAGGATCGCTTGAGGCTAGGAGTTCAAGACCAGCCTGAACAACAAAGCAAGACCCTGTCTCTACAAAAAATAAAAAAATTAGCAGTGCATGGTGGTGCACAGCTGCAGTGCCAGCTACTCAGCAGGCTCAGTTAAGAAGATTCCTTGAGCTCAAGAGTTTGAGGCTACAGTGAGCTATGATCTCACTACTGCATTCCAGGCTGGGCGACAGCGCGAGATCCTGACTCAAAAGAGAAAAATACCTTTAAAAATAAGGAGAAAGTATCATACATTCTAGTCAGAATGAAACAAAAAAAGAAAATATTCTCTTCAGAGGAAAAGGACTGCCTACATCAGACATCTTTTCTGCAGCACTAAAAATGTCCGAAGGCAAAGAGGAAAATCTTTACATAATTCTAAGAAGGAAAAGTGGTGACCATGGATTCTACATCAATCCAAACTAGCAGTCATGCTTGACGAAGAAAATAAACAAATTCCAGCTTCAGATAGGAAGGACTTGGAGGATCAGTCACCAACAGATTGGCTAGCTACTGTGCACTGTACCTAGACAGTGGAGTGGCGCAGTCGTGGACAAAGAGTAAGGCATGCACAGACGCCATGACCTGAAGAAGGAAAGACAGCAATGCTCCCGGCTCGCATCCTCACCACAGCCCATGCTCACAGCAGCTCCCCAAGGAAGGACAGAGGGGCCATCACTAACTCCATTTTATAGATGAGGGAACTGGGGTTGGAGATGGTAACTAATGTACCAGGTCATGTAGCTGCTAAGTGGTGGAGTCAGAATTCAAATGGAGAAAGGCAGCCAAATCCAAAGCTAGTACTACTGATATTAGGCTACACTACCTCCTACTAAAATATAAAAAAAAAAATTTAAAATGAAGATTATATGTGATATACATACCATTTCTTAAAATAAATCCTTAAAGCATAATAATAAAGTCTAAATATTAAACACTTAAATATGAATGAAGCTGTTAAGAAAGGATCTAAAATATTAAAAGGTATATATTTTTAAGTGTTACTGTAATTCCTGTTTAGTTTCATAAAAGCTGCAGTGAGATTAAGGGAAAATAAAAGTGGACTAAAAATTCCACCCTGTCCAATGGTAGAATGGGACACAGGAAATAGACAGTGTTTAATTCTTAACCATGTCAGAAAAATATGTTAAAATACATTTGTCAAAACTTTAAGCTGATTACTGAGTAACAGTTGCTACTTCTACATAAATACTAGAAAATAAATAGAATGTGGAACTCTCAAACCATTACGACGGAAAATAACAGAAAATAGCAAAAATCAGGACAACAGAAAACAGAAAACAAGATATCAGGTTTCAGACTAAACTTGGTAACCCACCACATGACAGTGGGTTATTAACAGTGAGACATTCCACTGGGTAAGGCAAAAACCTAGCCTTCTGTTTAAAAGAGACCCAAATCAGACTGGTACTGAAAGTTGTAATATGGGAATTATCAAAGAGATATCAAAGAAATGCAAACCAAAAAAGGGCAGGACTAGCAATATAAATAAGAAACAAAAAGGAGTAAATAGAAAGAGGGATATTTCATATCTTAATGGGGATGCCACAACAAGAAAAAAAAGCCATGAACCTTTACCTACGAAAAAGCGCAGCAATCAACACAAAAGCAGAGCCCTTAGAGCTGTCAAAGTGACACACCCACAGCCGACCCAGAGAGCTGACCACAGCCTGAGAGAAAGTCAGATCAAAGAAAATAAAACATTTAAAAAGAGAATGCAAAGAATTTGAGTATCACCATCAGAGCTCCTTTTAACAGTGATCAGCAGCACTTTAGACTATACAAAGAATATTCATTCTTTACACTCTATTAAGAAAAGCTGAAATCAAAATGAGCAGTCAACTTAGCCTGCTAAAAAAGGAAAATGAGAGAATTAGTAAGACAAAAATTAGTGGGTACTAAAAAAACTGGTAGAATTGATGAAGCAAATAATAATTCTTTGGAAAGACTAAACCAAACAAACCTCTTAAAAGTGAGTCAAAAGAACAGACTGAGATGTACAGCATCAGAAATGTCAAAGGAACACAATTACAGATGTAGAGGATACAAAAGTGTTAAACAATATACATGCCACAAAATCTGAACATTTTGACAGATATGATAGCTAAAAAGTTCATTGCCAAAATGGACCCAAGAAAAATCAGACCAACAGAACGAACCAATACTGAACAATGTTATACTCTTCTCACCAAAAGTCTACCAGACCCAAAGGGGTTTTATGAGTAAAGTAGGAATAGATCCTATTACTGAAATTGTTCCAAAATACAGAAAAAGAATGGATTCCAAATCATGGTTACAAGGCTAGCAAACCCTGTTTTCAAAACTGACACAGCACACTTCCATGTGTGCATACACGCCTCTAAACTAGAGATCCACCACTTTACAGGTAAAACCTAGTAATACATTAACCTAATAAGGCTTTTATCACAGCATACAAGAATAGCTATCAGGAAGCCTAATATAATTCATGTAATCACAATCATCTCATATACATTTTATAAAATTCAACATCTTCAAAAAATGGTAATTTTGTATCTTCTTAAAGAACTAGTATTAAAATGTGTTTTAATTCAACAGAGTATAAAAGGGTACAACAAGAAAGGCTAAGAAAATATTAAGGAACAAAATAAAGAAGGGACATTGTCTTCTCATATGTTGTAATTCATGTAACATTCAAAGAGTTAATACAATTGCTGCAGAGAACAACCACAATGCCTGGACCTATTAATAATTTGACAGGTGTGTGCCATATTTTTATTACTATTATGACTACTACTCTTCCATCTTCCCATTCACAAAATTCAACACCTGCACAATACCATATTGAAGGCCACACCTGAAAGAACCATTTCCTAACTTCTGACCTCACAAGAATACAGCAATAAACACCTTGGAGTGCACAACAGCCTTAAAAAACACACGTACGGGTCCTTCAGGACTCCCTCGCACCAGCCCCACTCAGCTGCTGGTGCCAGTGAAAAAAGCAGTCTGCCCAGAGAAAAACCGTCCACCTCCAGCACCTCACCTGGTCAGACCTGCGACCTTTAGAAGCCAAAGCCGAAATGAATTCTGGACATCGCCTAGTGTAGCTGGAGCTTTCCCACAGTTATCAAATGAGACACCAAGCTTCTCAAATGTATACCACTGGAATGATGTTTAGTTTCCTATGCTTGTTTCAGGATTGAAGTTTATTTGGAAAATTCTAAATACTTTTATAGGTATAGAAATTTTAGCTATAGAAATAGAAAATTTCAACTGTGTTCAGGAAGATGTATTAATGATTAACAAGAATTTAAAAGATGCTTATGTAAAAAGAACAAGAAGTTGTTCAAAATGTCCCAACTGAAAATATAATCTCCACTTAGCCACTGGGTAAAACCCCATCTAAGATCATTTGTTATCACCTGATTCAATCACAGAATTCTATAGCTGCCTAGACTGGAGTTTCAATAATGGTGAATTGTTGAATATTATGGACGTCTCTATCCAAACACTTAAAACAAATCATCTCGGGCGGTTTCAAATTAAAAGCTTGTAAAATATGTAACCTCTCCTAGTTTTTGCAATTAATAGGGTACATCTGCAATTAGCCTGACTTACTGAATGCAGTGCTGTTGTCATTAAAAGATGTCTGTGAAAGTGCTGCTGTTATTATGCAGGCTCAAGAGACCAATCCCTCCTAGAGGGCAAACAGTGGACTGGTGGAAAACAACAGCCATAAATCACACTGTCAGGCGGCGGGGAGAGGAGTGAAGCACAGGCACATGAAGGCCATTCACGGGAAACACAGTACAGCCGCTTCCTAGGCAGGATTTACTGCACCTGTAATTAATTAAAATTTCCTTCAAGCTAAATCTTTAATAAACAAGGATTTGTGCTGACAATAAGGAAAAAAAAAAGGGCTCCAGCAATACAATTTTACAACATACCTCACAGAACAAGCCCAGCATCTATCATGTCTTCTATCAGGTGTATACACTGACTCTAAAGTTAATAGGAATGATACCACTTTGCATTCTACTATAATTCGTGCACTTAGAATGTATCTGAAATATTTCAGATGCTTGAGGAATAATGTGGCTTCTTTCTTTTTTTTTTTTTTTTTAAGTGTTTTATTCCCGTCTAGCTTTTAAAAGCCACATCTTTTGCTCTAGTTTCAGAAAACAGGCCCTTTTAAAGAACGTCATGTTGACAGGAGTTTCATCAGATGGCCAAGTTTCTGTGTTATTTGTTTTCTTTTTTTCTTTTTTTTTTTTTTTTGAGACAGAGTCGCCCAGGCTGGAGTGTAGTGGGTGATCTCGGTTCACTGCAAGCTCTGCCTCCCAGGTTCATGCCATTTTCCTGCCTCAGCCTCCTAAGTAGCTGGGACTACAGGTGCCTGCCACCACACCAGGCTATTTTTTTGTATTTTTAGTAGAGATGGGGTTTCACCACGTAGCAAGGATGGTCTCGATCTTCTGACCTCGTGATCCACCCGCCTCGGCCTCCCAAAGTGCTGGAATTACAGGCATGAGCCACCGCGCTGGGCCATTATTTGCTTGTTTAACCACACCTTGCACTTCACTGTTTCCATTTGGGGCCAAGTGTATCTGAACACGAGAATAAAAGGTCTAAGTGATGTTGAATGACCATGAACATTTTTGATAAAGTACATGTGTACCTTCTCTCTAGACTACACATTGAGTCAATCAGCAATGCCTCATTCAGCATCTTTTCTTTTCCCAACCTCTGAGGTGAAGAGGCCTAAATATTCTTTGTTTCTAACAACAGCAAGAATTACCTGAGTAAATGTTACTATTAGGGACCACACTAAGCTCTTCATACATACATATTAACCCAAAAAGTCCTCACAAGTTTACCAAAACTTACCCATTTTACAGGTGATCAAATCAGGCTCAGAAAGGCAAATGACTCGCCCAAGCTTGCAAAGTTATAAAACAGCAGATCCAAGATTCAAACCCTGGTCTTATAAGCACAAAACCAATGCACCAACTGCATGCTCTTGTTGCTTTTCCTACTCTTATGCATCTACATGTCATGAATTGATTAAAATGAAACAAAACTCTTTAAATTACCTAAGATGTTACAGAACTACTAGAGCCTACATAGCAAAAAAAGGTAGGAGAGAGACAACTGTTTCAGAACATAAGCAATTTCTCATTATGTATCTTGCAATAAATTGAAAAAAAGGATCCTTAATCATTAAATAAACTTTACAACACAGTGCTAAAGATGTCACCACCTACTGTGAGTTATGGAATAGGTATCACAAGACTGCCTTCTTTCATATCTCTTCTTTTTTTTTATTTTCTTTCCCCAAGAAAACAGTTGGCTTTTTAAGGTTAGTTAAAAACATCCTTTTTTTTTTTTTTTTTTTTTTTGAGCCCTAGCAACATCAAACACCTGAAATGCAGTGTTTCTGGTTGTTTTAACAAATAAATATTAATCAACTCACATGAAAGTTGCTCTATATTAGAAAAAAAAGATCACAAAATACAATGAGAAAAAGGAAATCTTGAACTTTTATTAAATGAGATTTCAAGTGACCATTAAAAGAGATTCAGAAGCCTAAAAATTTCTTTATCAGATTTCATCATTTGGTTGAAACTATCAGCTGTATATTTTTTTGCATGGCTGCTGGGTGTGCATTTGACAATTATAAATTATGCTGCCAATCAAAGACTATTAACAATGATAACATAGCATCAAAGGGTGAGAGAGGTGGGAAGCTAAAGGGCAATCTGGGGAAGAAAAATGGTAGATGTGCTCAATTGAGAAACTGACCATTTGATATTTTCCAAATGAAAATTGTCAATTTTTTTTTTTTTTTTGGGACAGAGTCTCGCTCTGTCACTCAGGCTGGAGTGCAATGGTACAGTCTAGGCTCACTGCAATCTCCGCCTCCCAGGTTCAAGAGATTCTCCCGAGTAGCTGGGACTACAGGCGCATGCCACCACACCCAGCTAATTTTTGTATTTTTAGTAGAGACGGGGTTTCACCACGTTGATCAGGCTGGTCTCAAACCCCTGAGCTCGTGATCCACCCGCCTCAGCCTCCCAGAGTGCTGGGATTACAGGTGTGAGCCACCGCGCCTGGCCACTTTTCAAAATTTATGTCATACCAGCTACAACAAAGCATTTGGAAAATAAAGATAATCTACTTGAATGATAAGCAAAACAATTCTGGCATTATTATTCTTTTAAATATTTCTAAACAGAAATTCTCTTCCCTTCCCTGTTCTGTCCAGTATTGAATGTCCCAATGTCAGAGTACCATTATTAAATTTAGACAGGACAGCTGGTGGGCACAGAAAGCTCATCCACTGCAAAAAGCAATCACAACTGATAAGGAAGTCAGGCATTAGATGCTGAGTTAGAGGACGAATCACCATAAACAGAACTTTTGAAATATGAATAAGAAACACAGACTCTATTGTAATTTAACACACATGTAGGCCAGCAGGTATGCATGTGTGGTGACAAAGATCTGCACATACAGAGAAGATTGAAGCTGCAGAGGAAGCAAATACCCCTTCAGTAGTTGAATCGAGAAACCAAAGTTATGATCTTAGAAATGTCAATATCAAGGCCTATGGAAAGAAACTATTAATACATTTTCAATGTGTCATCACCACAAATAATAAGCCAATATTAACATTAATAAAAAGTAATAAATATAGCGCTTCTAAGTCAAGAATATAGTTTGATACATATAAAAGTACATCTTTTTGATCTTTTGCCTAACAGTTTACATCTTTAGTGATCTAAGATACTTTATAATGGAAAAGGAACAGTAGGAAGAGAGTTAAGAGTTTGAATAAAAACACAAGAAAACTAATGCTGTTTTTCCTCAAAATTTAATTAAGAATCTTCAAGTTAACGTCCTTGGTAAACTGTAAAACACTGAAAAAATTATTAACCACCATATGTATGCATGTGTCTGTGAAGGTAAAACAACCTCAGAAGGTAAAACCACTGCAACCAAAAGTGAAATATCTCTTCTTAAAAGTTTGCCCTCCAAAGTTAAGGAGGCAAATTTCACCAAGTTCACTGTCAATTCTATTTCCATAATGAGTCCATGTATGTGGTTTACATGAAGGCAGTTCTTCAAACTATGGTGACAAAGGAACTGGAGGCAAGCTATGATCCAGGTAAAGGTGTCCAATACGCACACTTTACTACCCCACAAGAAAATGAAAGGAAGAACATTTTTTTAAATTGCCTTTATAAGACAAACATCAGCTAATGAGTCCTGCTACAGGATTTTGCAGCACAAAACACTAAGATGTTAACAGATAACAGAAAAGAAAAAGGAACCACAAATGCTTTACAAGGATAGTGACAGGATAGTTTAAGGTTTGAAAACCACTTAAGGTTTGACTAGACAACAATCTAAACTGTTATTATCTTCATATTGCTAAAAATCACTTCTTTTTATAACTCAGAGCATTTACCCTAATTTATTAATTATCTTATCCAGTTTATTTTCCACTTATCACTTAAAATTCTGGGCAAAGTCAGTTGGTTTTAACAATAACAGTGTAAGCAAAATTCCATCTCGCCTTACTTATGCTACCAAACCATAGATTTTTCTGAGTCACTTCTATCAAAAGCTTGTTTTTCCATGAACACAAACACAACAGGAATCCTGGAGTTTTATGGTCCTCATGCATCTGACTCCATAAGGCAAACACTCCATAGCCCTTGCAGCCAGCACTGCTTTCCTGGGTCCTGAGAACTCACTCAAGAGCTCAGAAGACTCGGGAAAGAAAGAACTAGCTGCTAAGAGACTGCTGCTTCTCCTCAATAATGTAACCTGCAAATTTACAGTGAAACTGTGTGATTATTATTTATTCAACAAATGCTTATGGGTCACCTGGGATACAAAAATGAATCAGACACAGTCCCTACTCAACAGAGCTCACAGTCTGGATGGTTGGACAGACGAGAAGAAAAAAGGAAGAACACAACGTATCTATGCTACCCACAGTTGCACAGATAAAGCTCCTTTTTGATACTGTGATGTTACCAAACTATAAGTGAAGAAATACAACTGTCAATACATGACGATCAAGGATTCGGGGAACAAAACACAACTAAAAAGCAACAATACTTGGGAAATTCTCAAAATGGAAAGTTTCTTCTTTCATTCATCAAAAACAGATTTTAAATGCATATTAACAAATGCATTTACCAATTAAGAGTTGTTATTCTACTTCCGTATCCACTTTCCTAAAACTGTTTAAAGCTGCTAATGCCCAAAGTCTCTCCTTACTGGACGCAGCCACCTGCGCCACCAGGCTTGTGCCCTGTCTGAGACGATTCATATTTCGCTGGACAACAGACATGTCACACCACCACCACAGACTGTTGGAACAATAAGACCTATATTCATAACTGTTCTGAAAACACAGAGCTCTAAAGTAAGTCAATAATAAAATAACTTTAAATGCACAGGAAAAAAACAGGAATATACATTTGAGAAACACATGGATCAGAGAAAAACCAAATATGTAAAATGGAGGGCATTAAAACAAAACAAAAAGGTATTGAAATATTATGTTACCTTTTTGTGGGTATAGGAACCGGTTTCATGTAGAATTGCCACTCTGAATGGAGGCCACCACGTGTGAAATTCCTTCACCCACTGATGCATCACTGTTGTTGGACAGACAATTACAGTTGGACCCAACCCCTCAAACCTGCATCCAAACGTCCAAGAAGAAAACAACCATGAAAGAGCATATACAGTCATCAGCTGCTCAAAAGATCCCCCAAAACAACAAACAAAAAACTCAGTTCAAAAAAAAATGCTAACTATGGAAATTTATTGATATTTTCTTTAAGAAAAAGTTACTGAGGTTAAAACCCAGTAAGTAAAATCTCTATAATCCCATTAATTCGTGGATGTAGGTGGTAAGAGAAAACACTAAATAATATATTAAGAGATATAACATCTATAGTAACATAAAAGAAAATCAAACAAATATTATTTAACAAAAATACTCTTCTTTTCCCTTCTACTACAGATTAGTGAAGTTTTTATACATTAGTGAAGTGTATCTTAACCTAAGTGAACATAACAGGATCCTAAATTTGTCTGAAGCTTTATAGTCTACCAAGAGTTTTCAACCCACAGAATTTCAATCTCACTGCCCTAGGAAGCAAGCAGGCCAGAAATGCTCCACTGATGCGGGCTCAGAAGGCTGGCATGTCACAGGTGACACGGCTACCAGGGGACAGAGGGCTGCCTAGCAGCCAGTCTTCACTTACTGCAGCCTGTCCTCACTACACCACCCTGCCTGCTCCTCCACACCACAACAGCATCATGGAGGAGCATCCCAGTGGGTGTTCTCTCCTGGGAAGCCCACACCAACCGAGTACGAGCTAGCACTGCTGTGTGGGCAAGTGGCTGGGCAGCAAAATCAAGAGCCTTAACGGCACTCATGCATTGACCCAGCAATCCCAATACAAACATTTATACAATGGGATACACACTGGAGCATTCTTTTTACTGCAGAAAAAGTGGGCGCTACCTATGTCCATAGAGAAGAGGGAAGCTGAATGAACTATCCCATTTCTTTAAAAAGCATGGGCCAGGGGTTAGGGGCACTGCCTGGATCTGAATCCCAGCTCTGCACACACTGTATGATCTCGGGCACACTATTTAACCTCTGGAAACCTCAGTTTTTCATTTTCAAACGGGAATAATAACAGTATTGAACTTATAAGGTTATTAAGAAGATTAAATCAGTTAACATCTATAAAGTGCTTAAAACAGGACCATACAGAAAATACTGTAAGATTCTGTTAAGTAAGATGGAATATCACACAACTATTAAAATCATTTTAAAGAAGTTAATAAACTAGAAAATGTTCATCATAATTTTAAAATTATTTATTATTTTTTAAAATAATTATTAAATTATCCCAATTTCCTTAGACATAGGTATAGGTGGAGAAACTGGTTGTGGCCATTGTCTCAACATCCATTCCCCTCTCTCTTTTTCCTGAAGAATCAGATTTCTGCAGGTGCCCCTCCTTCTTCCTTCCCACAGACACACAGTTTATGGGACTCTGACCACTGCCTGGCTCAGGAGCAGGAATCTTGACTCATCTATAACCTGTCAGTGCATGGTACTCCCCTGAAACTCTCACTAGTCCATGAAGCTGGCCTGGCAAGACTGACCAACTTTGTAAGGAAGAATTACATTCTAGGTTGGGAGAAACTTTTCTCTCCTGGTCTTCCTAGCTACATGTACAGACCAATGGTCACTGGGTTACAGTGGTAAGGAGATCTAATGATTACAAGGAGACCTGGCCTTAGGCAAAAATTAAAGTATCTGGGTCCCTGAAGACATCATTGAACTGCTGATCACGCTGTGTCCACAGCCTCCCCCTCTGCAGGTTTCTAGGTGTACCATACATTTGTGAATGTTTAACCCAATTTGAGGCCAGGTTTCACTTAGGTGCAGTCAAATATCCTGATACATCCTACACTGTATTCCCTGTCCACATCTGCACTCCTCCTGCCCTTCTGGGACAATGGGACAAGTGTCCCTTTTCTTGTTTGAGACCAATCCCTTTAGCTAAGCTCTTGGGCTTTTATCTCCACAAGCAATGCTCCCATTACTGTAGCCAATTTATCTTCAGTCTTGCTGGAGGTTGGGTGCCAGTCAGTGCATAAGATGAAAATTAAGCAGAAGTCAAAACTAACCATGGCAACCTCTTCAACAACACTCAGCTCATGTTACAAGAGGCAACTAAAAACTGGGACTGACTGAGGGCATCACAGGGCCACATGCCTGCCTTTCACACACCTGGAACAGAGTCACTGCACTCTGCACATTGTCATCCCTCCCCTCCACTACCTTTTCCTGCCCCACAAAGATGTTGACTGTGTGAAGCCAAATGCACATACATTACTCCACTGTATACACTATCCCCATTCTATCTCACTAATTCCCACAATTTCAATTCTAGATGCTGGTAATGCCAAATCTAGGTCTCCAGCCTAGATTTGGAGTTCACTATTCTGAACTCCAAGCCACCACACACTAGATATCTCACTGCCGATATCCCCATAGCACTACACACCATCCTCCCTTGCCTGGCTGTCTCCCATCCCTGTGCTTCCAAACCAATGGACAGAACTGTCTCCCACTGTCCAGGTGCCCAAATCAGAAACCTAGGCCTTATCCTTGAGCAGACCTGCTTGCTGTCCACCATGAGCAACCTACACTGAGTTCACATCATTTTTACCTCCTGAATCCTTTCAGTCACAGTGTCTCTCCGCCTACACTGTTACTATGCCAGTTCCAGCCACTCTCCTCTCTCATCTGGGTTATTGCATCTTCAAGGATGATTATTTCAAACAGTAAAATTTGAATTCCTCATCCCCTCACTTCATAGCCTCCAATGGCTGCCCACTGCTCTTGGGACAGAGATTAAACACCTGGATTTGGCCTACGAGGCAACAAAGACTGACCTCTGCTCGGCTCTCCTGCCTTACCTCTCACTGCCACTATCCTAACACTTGCTCCTGTGGCCAGCAGCCCAACAGCCTGAACAGTCTTCCCTTCCTCCAATTGACCTTCACCTTGTCGTGGTTACCCTCTTACCCCTCCAGCTACCTTCTACTCAACATTCAGATCTCTAGCTTCCTCAACAAAGCCTTTCCTGTCCCTTTCTCTGTAAACAAGTTAAGGACTCTTCCTTAGTGCACTCCACATTAACCCTGTCGTAACACAAATCACCTTTACTGTACTTGTATGAGATCCTCCCTAAACTCTGTGAGAGGAGAGAGAATCTCTTCTTCAAATGATCTCAATGCCTACCTAATGGGAAGCAATTAATGAATACTGGCTTTATTAAATTAAAACATTTTTTAAGATTGGAAGAAAATATATCAACATGCTAAAAGAGATTATTTCAGAGTTGGGGAATCATAAGTGATTTTTGTTTCCTTACTAGAGCTCAGAAATAAATGATTCCTGAACTTAAAACAATTTTTGGCTGGGTGCAGTGGCTCACGCCTGTAATCCCATCACTTTGGGAGGCCAAGGCAGGTGGATCACCTGAAGTCAGGAGTTCGAGACCAGCCTGGCCAACATGGTGAAACCCCGTCTCTACTAAAAAATACAAAAAACTAGCCGGGCGAGGTGGCGGGCGCCTGTAGTCCCAGCTACTCAGGAGGCTGAGGCAGGAGAATGGCGTGAACCCGGGAGGCAGAGCTTGCAGTGAGCTGAGATCCGGCCACTGCACTCCAGCCTGGGCGACAGAGCGAGACTCCGTCTCAAAAAAACAGAAACAAAACAAAACAAAAAACAAAAAAAAACCCCCATCTCTACCTAAACTACAAAAATTAGCCGAGTGTGGTGGTGAGTGTCTGTAATCCCAGCTGCTTGGGACGCTGAAGCATGAGAATTGCTTGAATCCGGGAGGCGGAGGTTGCAGTGAGCTGAGACTGCACCACTGCACTCCAGCCTGGGCGACGAGAGCGAGACTCTGTCTCAACACGAACAAACAAAATACAACTTTTACAAATAACTAAAGAGTAAATCATACATTGCTTGAAATATTAAAAATCATCTACTACACAACTGAAAAATAATCTGTAGTTCTATAGAAAAATAACGAAACTTTGGTCAAGCCCTAACTTAAATGAGGCCTACACTTATACTCCAACGTGACAAAATACCTATGTCTACTTTGAAACCCTCCCTGCCTCCAGCTACAGTCACCACCGTCCCTGCCCTTCAACTGGGTGGAAAGGGTCAGACTACAAGAAGCCAGAGGCTACAGGAGACTCCGACACTCTTCCTACAGAGTTTCTAAGCTATGCTCCTCACCAAGGCAGGGCCTCTCTAGGCACCCCTCGAGCTCCCTGAGGAGAGTGGGACTCTGCCCTGGCCCCTTCCGTGGCAGCAAGCCTTTCTAAAAGGATTAAATGCACCAGCTTCTTTCTGTCCTCCAAGGGGAATAAAAGAGTTATCATCAATATGCACTTAGCAGGGATTAGGAAACAACCAATCAAAAGCTGTCTAAAAGATTTTTACAACAAACTCACATTCAAATAAGCATAAATACATGTATATGTTTTTTCAGGTTATACAGTATTTTTTTCTTTTTTATAATACGCCTTCTGCAAACTGCTACATTGATGACTCACATTTTGTTATTTAAGGCTAGTATATTCTTCTGGCTGAACATCTATCTGGCATTATCATGATGCCCTTTAATTTCTGCCATTTTCCCTCTAGTAGAAAAATTTGGAGATTTTCATGCTGAGTTGAGATCTAGAAGCAGACCTAGATTGTTGCTGGACCACAGCAGGACAATCAACTCCATTAACAGTCACATCGTCAACTGAACCACCCTTTCTTAACCCCTAATTCCAGTGAGATGAACTTGAGTAATGGCTAAGTGTACTACAGTGATTAGCATCAATTATCAAACAGACTACAATTCCTTTAATCTCTGATTACCATTGATTACTTAATAAATTTAGGGCAAGCCAATAGCTCCATGGTCAAATATATCAACCTGCAAGATGGAAATCTGCTAGTCATACCCAGAACTTACCAGGAACAACAAAGTAAAATATTTATCCTTGAAAGTATTAAATTTAATAACATTATAAATTAACAAAATGATATCCAAGACTTTAAAAAATTAACTGAAGTTTGAAAAGTCAATTTATTTCCTTTTCATTGTAAGATTGAGGGGCCTATCATTATAATATGAACGGCAAAGTGAAAAGAAGGTGGCGTATCTATTATGAACGGGGAATACAGCAACCATATAGATGTTTATTAACCATATGTAATATGCTTCTCTGTCTTCTAGAAACACACATACAAAACACATTTTTAAAAAACAACAAATCAAACTTCTTTTACCATGAAGTTTCTTGGTACCACAGAGACACTGTTTCTACTTCAATGTTCATGGTCCTTAAAATTGCAACACTAAAATCATCTCAAATTAGGGCCCCTCTACAGTTTGTAAGAGTTCACAGGAAATATACATAGCCAATGAGGCAATAACAGCTCACACAGAACTTCATTTGACCTTAAGAGCTATTTTTCTGTAAGACATAAATATAGAGAACTCCCAAATTCATCTGGTTCCAGAGGAGGATGTGTTATAAAGTTGTTAGGAAGATGTGGTCCAGTCCGCCCTGGTACATATGAACGGAGGGGACCACACTCCTCTGTAAACTTCCACTCATGAGGAGCCCAGGTGTTTGTGGTGCAGCACCACATTCTCACAAGCCACTTCCACCAATACCATCTTAATAAAGACAATCTGGGATGTAGTCCAATATGCCACGTTATTTCATTATAGAGAAGAGGATATAAGCATTGATAGTTAATTGATTACAGCTGCTGTTCATTATTAGCCTTGACTTCATTCTTAGTAGGATTGTCACCACCCAAGAGAACATGTTTTAATTTTTAGATCAAAACTACACTGCAGGGATGACTTCAGGTTTCCCAGGACCCGAGCATTAGACTCCACGTAAGTTTGATGATAACAGGAAGGGAAGCAAAGAAAAGAAATGGGAAATAAGAAAATCCCAGAAACCATTTAAGGAAAGAAAGAGTCCTAGAAACTATTTGGAGGAGTTTGGGGTAGTCTAGTTACCAAAAGCACCCAATAGAGTTGCAGAAAACAAGCCAACCAAAGAGCTTATTTGAAACAGAAAAAGCATTTTATTTGAAACAGAAAAAGCATATTAAAAAAATAAAGTCATAGATAAGACAACACTAAATGCCCACTTTCAACTTCAACTTTTCCTTAGATCTGGAATGTTTTCACATGCTTCCAAGCAAAATGTAATAGAATTCTCATATTTTGAAAAGATCCCCTGCTTCAATATAACTTCCTTGTAACAACAACAACAAAACGTTTAGCATTTAAAAATCTCCAAGTGTTTTCTTCCCCTTCCTACATCTATATAAATGCAACTGGGGTTCTAAAATATTCTAAAACTCCAAACACTCCTCACAGAAGTATTGATCTGCTAACTTAACGAAAAGAGTAAGAAATAAAAACAAAACACTAAACTCTGGAGACTAAAGAAACATGATCTTGACTCAGTTTATGGTTCATATTTGGCTCTCTACTAAGCATTTTGCTGCTGATGAGCTGGAGTGTAGGAAGAACTTTGGGCACTTGCTGACTTCAGGCACACTGACACTATTGTAAAGGTTATCTCCAAATCATATGTAGTGAGTGTCTGAGGTTTCCAGGGCACACCCCTCTAGCAAATACCTTGCTCTTACTCTTTACATAAGCCCTGAAACACAAGGAGCTTGGACTTATCTGGGTTCAATATGATGAAATATCCTACATAATTTACCTACCAATATTTTTACCAATACCGATTTCTGTAAAGTCAATTTACAGTTTAAATATGGAAGTGCTCATAGTACTTTCTTTCAAAATAAAGTATTTCAGTCCTACCACACCAAATAGATTAAATGCTTATTCTTCTGGAATACAAAAGCCTTAATAGTTTATTTAAATTTCTAAAGAGAAGAAAGATTAACATCTAAACATAGTTTTCTACCATTTTAGGTAGTCACTTAGGTTTTGGCCTTAGAATTTATTACATAAAGTTCACAGATTGGGAAAGGCAGAAAGCACAGGGATCAGAGAAGTAACTTCATTCAAAAACAAAAGAGAGAGCAAGCTATCTAGAAATGCTATCATGCACACTCATTATAAAGGAAATTAGGGAGAATGGCTTCTTCAAAGCTCCAACTCTCCCCATGAATAGACTTTGTACTTACTGTAATGCTCACCTGGTCTCCTGCCAGAACAACTATTTTAATGCAAAATTTAATAAATGGAACTAAAGGTATTATGTCTAATTTAAAATTCCATATTGTGTAAACTATTGATATTAACATAATTGAGTTTGTAAACAATCCATTTGTAGAAGCTAACCTTAGACATCGTATTGACCCAAAATATCTAGTGGGGCTCATCTGCAAAATGAAGCATCAATGCCTGGAATTCATTAAAAGTGTTACATGTTTAATTTCTCCTGCCCTACAGCTCCATTGTCTCGTAAAATTTTTCCTTTGATGTCCCCCACTAAAAGAATTAAAGGAATATTGTAATTGAAATATCATCAATAATTCAAAAGACCCTCCTCCACAGCAATACATCTGATGAAATATTAATTGAGCTCCACAGACTGACAGTCTGCAGAGGAGCACTTGCCTGTAATTTGAACCACGCGTCCTGATCTTGCTGTAGCTCAGACCTGCCAAGAAGGCAATTATCTGGATGGTCTTGCCCAATCCCATTTCGTCTCCCAGAATTCCTCCTGCCTGCTGGCAGTGCAATTCCCACAGCCACCTAACACCTGTCTGCTGGTACCTACAACAACAAACACCAACAAGAAAAGAGAAAATGGCAAATGGTGGATAATACAGATCATAACAGAAAGTACTCATGAATTAATCATTTGGCTAGGTTCTAGTACCAGTCAGAGAAACATGCGGGATGTGTGTTTTACATGAGTATTATATTTATAAGGTCATACATTTTTGATCACCTAGGCATAAAATCACAAATTTTTCTTTACAAAACGTTAACACATTTCTAATTAAACTGATAGATGGGGTAATTAGAGACTATTTCCTTTGTTTTCAACATTAGAAATAGCTTCCTAAACAAGCATAAACTTACTATTTTTTACTCACTTTCTGGGGAAAACTCCCAAACATTTTCATAAAGTTCCATTAATTTTCTACAAAAAAGAGGCACTAATGTTTATTTTCAATCTGAATAGCTTCAAAAAAGCCTGACAGAGAACACCACAACCTACAGCTTATACTGTTGAAAAGTCACTTGGTAATCATATTATCTTTTAATAGAAAAAACTAAATTTTAAGGCCATAAACAAGTCTGAATAATAGGGCTGCTCTCAAAATTAGGACATAACAGATGATTCTGTCATAGCAGATGCAAAAAAGAACAGTTTAAAGACTCAACAATACAAAAGGTCTTTTTAATATTTCAAAGCAGAAATTGATTAAGGGAGTTTACTATAGGTACAAAAAGATCATAGCTATTAAGATTTTAAATAAGGAATACGGGCCAAAGAGAAATAATTTAAACCACCCCCCGCCCCGCAAAAGTAGAAGTTGATATTTTCTTTCTCCATCAATGATATGTTTAATCTAAAACCTAAAATAAAGTTAAAAAAAGAAAATACAAAAAAATTTACCGAGAGTGGAAGAAACACTTAACAACAGGGAATGGTATGAAGATTATATCCCAAGTTACAAAATCTAAAGCAAATACCACTTGAATTAAAAGATGATGCGTTAGATGAGGTGGCTCATGCCTGTAAATCCCAACACTTTGGGAAGCCGAGGCTGGAGGATCACTTAAGCTCAGGAGTTCAAGACCAGCCTGGGCAACATAGTGAGACCTCATCTCTACCAGAAAAAAAAAAAAATTAGCCTGGAGTGGTGGCACATGCCTGTGGTCCCAGCTACTTAGGAGGCTAAGGTGAGAGGACTGCTTGAGCCATGAAGGATGAGACTACAGTGAACCATGATTGCACCACCGGATTCCAAACTGGGCAACAGAGTGAGATCCCATCTCTAATAAATAAATAAAAAGATGATGCAAGATAAAGGATTTTTTTTTTCAAAGAAAACATCAAGGCTAATGGGCTACCCATTTTAAAAGAAGATGGTTTTGTTGTTTTGTTGCCCAAATATTTACTATCTGGTACCTGGTATGTCTACCTAAAATCTCATTTTGGACTTCAGCTCATTTAACTGGTTTTATTTAATCTCCTCTTGGTAAATATATCATAATTAACTTTCTCCCAGTATTTTGCAAAGCAATTCTAGAAGTCTGACTCTAGCTGTTCCATTATTACCTATTACATAATGAAAACTCTGAATGAGAATTTTGCTGCTTATTAAGTTTGCTAATTATAATACACACACTGGATATGCACCTTGGAGAAAAGGACTAAAAATCAAAACATGATGAAGTCTAGTACAGATACAAGATCGTTCAATTTGGGAAGAAGGACAAATTCCAAAAATATGTGGTATATAATCAGAGAATAATGGCTACCACTTAAGGAGCTGGCTGCTGAGGAGGCACAGGCCAGGTGGTTTGGACACAGCCTCACAATCAACCTGCACAAAGGAGATTATCAGCACACTTTACCACTAAGAAACAAAAGCTCAGAATGGTTAAGTAACGTGCCAAAGGTCACATTGCTAGAAAAAAATGAGCAAGCCAGAGCTGAAATCCAGAACTGTACGTTTCCAAAGTGATTCTGGAAATGATCTAGACCAATAGCTGTCAGCCAGGGGTAATTTTTCTCCCTATGGGACATTTGGCAATGTCTAAAGACATTTTTGTTACAACTGGAGAAGTGCAATAGTAGAGGCCAGAGAAGCTGCTCAATATCTGATACTGCACAGGACAGTCCCCACAGCAACAAATTATTTAGCCCTAGACGTCAATTGTGTCAAGGTCGAGAAACCCTGATTTAGAACAAAAGTTGGTTCATGAACTGGCTACACTAGAATAATCTCAACTTTTGAAAAAGACATACTGCAAAAAGCTCTCCAAAAAAACTGATGTGCAATTAGTTTCCAGAATCACTAAATTCTAGTCAATTGACCTCTTTTTGATGAGATACAGAACCACCATGGGACCAGCTCCTCCAGTCAGGGAACAAAATCTCCCAGTGATTATTCTAGTGTATTATTCCTACACCACACTGCCTCCATCCTACATGAGTCCAACAACTCTTTTTGCTTGGGGCTCATCAACTTAATTAAAGTGGGAGAGTATGGAGAGGAGCAATTGAGAAATTATTAAAGGAATGGTAAATAGCATAGGATCCCTGAGAGGGGATCTCTCAGAAGGAATCTGAGAGGGGGTTAAGACAACTAGATCCTGTACAGCCCAGGAGAGGCAGCATACAATGTGCTGGATGTTTCCTCATCTACAAATCTAATCTTTGAGGGCTTTCAAACAGCATGTGAATGTGTTTACAAGAAGATGAACAGCACTAAGAAAATGACATTAAAAAAAATATCTTACTAGGCGACATGTAAGTCGTATCTCCAGCAGGATCCCTAACAACTAGGGATAGTTACAAAGATAGCAAAGAGTGGCTCTTTCTTTCCACACAACACATGAAGGCCCTCAGATGGTATTTAAAGGAAATTCACTTGCAGATTAAAAGCACTAGCCATACAGCTGGTAGATGGTATACATAGCTGGTATTGCGAGATGAGGAGTAAGCGGCCTGACTCAGGCTTCAGCTGTGCCACTAACTGACTTTGGTTTTACTGCTTTACCTTCCTAATAATAAACAGTGTAAACCAATTACATAGTTTAAATAAAAACATACTATAGAATCTAGTTTTCAAAATTTTGAAAGGCATATGAAAATTACTTTTAGGGACAGTTAAAGATTTTTGTAAATATACAACATAAAAAAATTTATTCTGCTATCCCTTGAGACTGAGGCATCACTATGTGACCACAGATAATTGGTGTGCACTGGCATTGCCACACTAACCCAAGATTGCATTTACTAGTGTGGCTGAAGGTAAGCTCAAAAGATTGAAGTTTGTCATTTGACTGCTAAATTAGATAGAAAAATGTACTTGCTGGGCAAACTTTCAAAACAGAAATTTAAGTGTTAAACATTATCTTGCAGAAAATAGTACTTAAATGGCTAATTGTACCTTCTGACTCCCTTGTGTGCAACTCTATACCCTGTTAATTCAATTCCATAGAATGCAGTAAATACAGTAAAAAATATATCTACAGTTTAAAATTAAATTGGCCCCGCTAAAATGTAATCGTAAAAGAAAAATGAAGACTATCGATCCTGTTATTTTTTTTTCATACAGCAAAAGAAAATGAACAGAAGTTTTATGACATTTACAAAATATTTAAAATCCTGTTTTTGCACAGATTAAAAAACACAATACTTTCCAGGAATGTGCAATTAAGACTAATTTTTAAAAAACAAATATTATTTATATTAACTACTATAGAGTTTTGTCAATACACTGAATCCTAAATACTTTTAGTAAGCAAAGTTTAGTTCTATTAATTGTGAAATATCTTTGCTAGAAAATCTGACATTTATACAAAAATGCAGACTCAACTTAATCCTTGAGGATATTTGCCAAATCACTTACTACACATACACAGAAGCATCCTGTCTTTTTTAAATCAATTTAATCTATAATTTGGGTATTCCTTTTGCTAGTACAACACTGATGGTATTTGGCTTGTTTCTTAATAAACAATCACTTTAGAGAAAACAAAAAGAGTTGCCAATAAATGTGGCCTTTATTTACCTTTCCATAGTTAATTTTCATTTGGGAGAAGCAATAAACAAAGCAACTACCTCTCTGCAAATATTACTACAGATTCGGATTTCAACTTCTGCATGGCTGTTCCTCTGTCCAGTTAAAGCAATCACATCAAGTCACTTCACATCTTCAGAGTTTGGCTTTCTATAATGTTTAGTGGGATAAAATAACTACTCTTCTCTCTCCACTTCCCCATGGAGAGAAAAATTAAAACTGTAATATAAGCTCTTTGGGAGAAAATATAAAGAGCATGCTGTTTTTAAGTAGACGTCTTCCACAAGTTTAGGGCATGGCTGACAACTGAATCTATAAAGGAGACTAAACTTAATCATCTCAAAGAAAGAACTTTGCATCCTGCTCCCAACTACAAATTGATTACACAAAAGAGACAGAAAGAAGCTATGTAATGGTTTAACTTCCTATATGCATCTAAGAAGGCTTCCTAAATTATCTTGTTAAGTAAATCCCAGGAGTGATGAGACTGAAAATGTTCCTCAGTATTTACATTCATCACGGGAGACCGGCCAGCCCTTAGAGATGACATGCACGCATCTATCAGGCAGCATCCGGTCATCTCCAGTGCTTGGCCACTGACACATGAAACCTGGCTTCAGATAGCAACTTAATCGTCAAGGTGTTGCCCATATCTTCTCTTTTGGCATTAGAATGACATCCTACATAAAATATTCAGATGCACATTTGGTCAGCTCAAAAACATTATACCCTCAGGTACAATATAAGACACTCAAAACATCTCAAAAGTTTTTTATTCCCACATGTAAGAAAAAAAAATCCTTCCCAATATTGATTTTAATATGCAACTCTTCCTATTAATCTGATTTTAAGAAATTAGGAGTCTGGCACCTTAAAATTACTAAGAACAAAAAATTATTCAACATAGATGGCTTTTAAATGTGTTGCTTTTAGTCTGCTGAGACAGGTCCATATAGATTCATCAGTTTACAAACATACCCAATGTACACTTTAGTCAATTTATTATCATCCAATTTTAATGAACAGCACGTGGCTATAATTTCATTTGACAGTATCTGTTTTTGCAATAAATTGCTGCAAGTACCTTCAGGGCCCACAGGTAACTACTATGTAATTCCTAAAATGTTAATTTGTACATAATGGCTTGACAGCAAATAGAAAGGAAAGAACACATGGTACATACTTAAAAAGCTTTTTGAACAGAAAACCTGGCACTTTAAAACCTTCATCAAATTCAGCATCGCTTTCCTCAGAATCGTCCTCCAGCTTCAGACGTTTCTCTTTGTCCTGCAGTCTCAGTTTATTCCATCTCCTACCATAAAAATAAAAACCGTATTTCCATTATTTTGATCACAAGATAGATTTAAAAAGATAGCTCCTGATAATGTACAAGAAAAAACAGGCAAATTAGAATGGTCTCTTAGGTTAATGCTGCCATTATTACCCAAAACATGGATATTCAAAGAGGAAAAAAAATTCTTCTCTCCAGCCATCTCAATTCATTTCTTATGTAAATTATTACAGCTGCTCTAGAAATATTTCTTTAAGGTCTCATTTCATTATCAAAACTACTTTCTCCTCTTCTGGCATACCCTAAGGGAAAATTTCTCTGTTAGTTCGTAATACATGAAATTAGTTCTAGAAAAGATTCAGTAAAAATTTCAATATAATTGAGTGTCTTCACAACAGCAATACTATGTAACAAAAAATAGATTTTATTTATAATTACTGTTTCTGTGCTAAAGATATGATAATCACAGCATAAAACAACAAAGTACCTTAAACATAAAGCAAATTTTGGGTCAAAAATCACTGAATCAGGTTCACATTACTGATTACTTAACTGGGGGAAGAGGCATCAGCAATATATAAGCACTGATAGTGCTACCACTCAAAAATATGTGTTCACTGAATAAAATCTAAGTTACAAATTTAGTAATATACTTTCAGATATAAAATAAGGCGAAGACTTGTATTTCACAAGGAAATATATTTCATCTAAATATCTGAAAGTCTTAGCAACACACCAAGGTTATGGAGAAGGTGCACCCATTTAACAAGACTAATTTTGCATTTATATAACTATAATGGACCCTAGTTGTCATGAGTGGGAAAAAAAAAAAGCCTCAAATTCTATTCACTTTCAAAATAAAAAGATGACTTTTTTCATTTGGCATGGTGCAACTGATGCTCTGAATTTCACAAAATGGTGGAAATGGAATAAAACAATACTACAGAGAAATGCTTTCAAACTATAATAAAAAAAAAACTCACAGGAAGTAAGAGCAGCAACACATATACAGCATTTATCTGCCACTGACTATGCAAGAGTAAGAGAGAATGTCTGAGGCAAGGCAAGGGAAAATGAAAGGGCAATACTACACATGCTGCCTGGCCAGAGGTATGGTGTGTTGTCCACTACAAAACCAGCACAGAGCCCAATACTAGTATCTGAGTAGCTGCTGGTGGGCCTTAAAGCACATCCTCTGATAAACCCTTGCCTTGTTGAAAATTTCAACTCTTCAAGGTAACAAAAGGAAGGGCTAGCTAAAATTTACTTGTGATCAATAAGAACTGGTGATCTGAAATTGCACTGCACGGTAGTAAAGGACCTATAAATAAGATCAATGAAGTACTGTTGGTCATTTCCAGAGAAGAACAGCAAATGGAAGAGGCAGTATATGGCCAAGTCAAGGAAATAGCTATCATCTGACAATAGTTTAATAAGTGATACTCTTTTTATATAAAAACTTAATGTCCTTTTGTGCTTAACTTCTAAAGGCAATCTCTTCTTCTCCACTGGTATTTTTCTTCCTTAAAAATTATCACCGTGCAATGGACAAAATGAAGTATCTCTAGGTGGTTGTGAGTCTTCTGGGTTTCATGTTATTTACAAATTTAGTTAAATGCAATGGTGTACAACAACCGTTCTTGACAGAGAGCAATTCTGTCCCTTCAACCCCACCCTGGGGTAATCTGACAATGCCTGGAGATATGATATTCTTGGTTGTTACAACTGTGGAAGGAGTCGGGAGGATATACTACTACTGGCATCTTGCATGTGAGTCCAGGTATGCTGCTAAACATCCTACAGCACACAGGACAGCCCCCAAATCCCCCAGTAAAAAGTTATCAAGTCTCAAATGTCAATAATGTCAAAGCCAAGAAGCCCTGACATATAGGTATCCCTTACTATCAAAACTTAGAAACTGAACAGATATACTTTCCTGATACACATATCTGAATTCTTGCTACTCACTCTGTAATTCAGCAATCGAGCAGTTTACATAATGAGAGAGTCCTCAGTATCAAAACTATGAACTCAGAGTCAAACTTCTGCATAACAAAGGATACTTGTATTTAGTAAACTTGTGGATAACATAAACCTTGGAAGAATCACAGCCACTTAAACATACTTCACTTTGCAATTTCTCCAAGATAATTTTACAGAAGGAGAAATAAAAACACCAGAATATATTGCCTTTAGAAGTCTGGCACAATAAGGTCATTAAATATTTTACATACAGGGTATCACTTTTTAAACTTCATTGATATATGATGACCATTTCCTTAGACCTAGCCAGTCGATCTTTGTGGCTGTTAAATTTCCCACCACATCACTCTGCATCGACAAGATTCAGCTTCCTCCCCCTCCCTCCCTCCTAAAATATATAGGCATCTTGTCACCACAGAACTCAGCACCTAGGAAACCACATAAGCCACTACAGAAACGATTGTATTCTAGTGCCTTCCGCTTCATAAAGAACGATGAAAAGGGCCAAACATTTATTCAGTTTGGCTAAAGGATGACTAAAAGTGGTGGGGAAAATCATTATTGCCTACAAGTATTTGTATCATTGTGAAGACAAATCGCCCCAGTAGAATTATACACATATTAAAGACAGAAAATACCATGGTTATAAAACCACACGCATACAGAGAGGCGAAGAGATTCTTCTGTTACATAAGCAATACTTCTTCATGTGACTTATAGCCAAAATAGACCTGACCATCTGATAAGGGTCCACTGAAGCAGCACAGCTGAAGGTGGGGCCGACAAGTATACCACAGCGCACTAGGGTAAGGGGGAGAACCAAGTTCATCTGCACATACACAGAAACATGCCTTCCCCATCCCAGATGCTGCCAAGAGACTTTAAGGTGCTCTCTTTAACATGTCTAACCAGCCTGTCCTGTAGTCTGGCAGGCTGAGCAGTCTGTCTGGCCAGCAGATGTAAAGGATGCAGAAGTGCAGGCCCAGGCACAAAAGTCTGAGCTCAGACTGGCTGTAGTCAAATCCTGGTGCCATTTACTAGCTCATGAACCCTCAGCAAGTAACTTAACTTCGTCAGCATCTAAGTTTCCTCCACTGTGAGATGGGGAGAACAGCAGCACCTACTTCACTGGGTTCTGGGAAGGATTAAATAAGGTGTCGCATATAAAGCACCTTAGCACAGAACCTAGATTAGGAAGTGCTTAATAAACTGATATAGTATTATATATAACCACACACATTTTCTGAAATCCTCACGACAACCCTGCAGCAGATATTATTATTATGTTCACTGAAAGAAGAGAAAACAGGTTACATATGTGGTCCAATACAATGTGCATATTGCAATGTACTCTGTTTAACAGAACTATCTGAACATGTATACCTGAACAGAAACTGTGATAGCTCATCAAATGGATGCTCAGTAAATTATTATGAATAATGTGTTCACCATAGGAGTAAAGACACCTAGTCTTCAGATGGTACCTGTTGGAATATCTTAATTTAAAAATTCTGTCACAAATTTGTAAATAGTAAACCGCCATTAAGTATGGCAGTCCTTTACGTGATAGTAACAAAAATAGATACAGATTGACTTAAAATTGGTAGGGAGTGGGTAAGAATTAAGATCTGCGCCAAGTAAGCTGAAATCTTAAAAATTAGAAATGACCTTAAAATGTCTAAATTCTGTTATTTCAATAAGTAGACCAGTTAACTGAGAAAAAGCAGAAGGGAGCAGTAAATAGTCCAATATTTACCCTTTTAGAAAACAAATAACTTTTTCATGTTCTCCATTCTCTCATTTTAAAAAATCCACACACGTAATAGTCACAGCTGCAGCCACATAAAACGAAGTGGTAGGCATGGTGTTCACTGGCTGTGTTTCTAGCTCCTCACACAACTGCCAGATTCAGCCTGCTGTCAACTCCACTGGCAGCCAATTACAAGAGAAGCTGGGAACAAACATAAACCTAAAATTCCAGTCAGATGCAGACAGAGAAAACACTCCCTGGTTTCCCTACATTCATGCAGGAATGAGAATCTGGCCCAGGCTGTGAGGCCTGGGGCTGAGACTGCAATAATCATCTGTCAGAAGCAACTCAGACCCAGCACAACCAGTTGAACAATACTAGGAACAATGCTTCCTCCAGTTGTAACCTATTAGGGTGCCTTGTCAATGGAACCCTGAAAGCTAGTTACTGTCATTTAATTTATTTTAGAAGAATTTTCAGCATTCTGAGGATGTTCAAAGTAAGTAAGTGGAAAGACACAGCTAGCTACCACTGTGCCATACCATGTATGCAGCCTCCTCATCTCTGTGCACCTGCATTCCTGTACTGTCCCCAAATCCTTCCCCTAACACACATATCCACACATTCAGCAGACCTTTCATACCCTCACTCACGCAGCACCTCCACTCATAGAAACCTCCCATGACCAGCCAGACTTAGGCGTCCTGTCTTCTAAGGGCCCTCCCAATTCCGTGACATCTTGGACACACCTGGGATCTCTACTACAGTGCCCATCAAGTGTAGCATACTGTGAAATCCATACCAGTGTCCTCCACTGGACTGGAAGCCACCTGGGGACAGACACTGTCTTAGCCATTTTTATAGCACTAGAGACTGGTATAATGCCTCCTCATGGCAGGCAGTAAGTGCTGAATGAATGAATGAAGTTCATAATTGGGTTAGGGAAAAGGAAGACACAGAAAGCATGGCTTGAAAATGGTCAAAAGGGGTCATCCAGAAATGGGTTCTGGAAACTTTCTGTTCTATCTCATTTAGAGCCTACCTCTTGCTGCATTTCCTACTCCTTCTACCCATATGACTTTAAAGCACTGCTCCTAGCTCTGTCCACTGGATAAAAATGGTTAAGGTTCACTACAAAAAAATGAACCATAACGAGGGTGGCTGCAACATCAGAGTTCTTAATTTAGAATCTTATAACAAAAAAAAAAGAGATAAGGAGAAGGAAAGCTCATTATTTTGAACAATAAAAAGGTAAATAAATAAAAAATTGTGTGATATAAGTCTGAGCTCCATTGTTTGGGTTCATCATCAGCAGGTGACGGTAAGGAGCCTGGTTTCTGCACGCCAGCTGACAGGAAGAACCAGGAGCCCTGAGTTTGGTCCCAAGCTTCCCCAGGACCAGGTGGGAAAGGCTGGGCAAAAGAAGCACCTTCTTATGAAAGAATTCTTATGACAGGAAAAAAGTCTACCCTTAAACTGTATTTACATTATTAGGAAGGAAATAGTGTTTTTGATGTTCCTACTTTCATTTGTTTCTTTAATATATACATGTAAAAGTCACAGCTGCACCCAAATAAAACAAAGTTAAGTGTGTTGTTCATCTTATTTTTTTCTTTTTCTTTTTTTTGAGACAAAGTCTCACTCTGTCACCTCAGCTGGAGGGCGGTGGCGCGATCTCAGCTCACTGCAACTTCCACTTTCCAGATTCAAGCAATCCTTGTGCCTCAGCCTCCAGAGTAGCTAGGACTACAGGCGTGCACCACCATGTCCGGCTGATTTTTGTATTTTTTGGTGTAGATGGGGTTTTGCCATGTCGGCCAAGCTGGTCTCAAACTGACCTCAAGTGATCTGCCTGCCTTGCCTTCCAAAGTGCTAGGATTGCAGGCGTTAGCCAACATTCCCGACCCATCAAGGCATTTTCTAACTCCTAAAGCCCCTGTCGGGCTCCAGTGGTGGCCACTAGAGGAGAACCCAGCAACAGACACAGATTTAAGATAATCACAGATAAGTGAAAACTAAATGTAGGCAAAAGAGGTGCATTACAGGCCTTTAACTAGTAAGGGGAGGCCTGAACTGTAGAAAACATAATGTAACGTTATTGAATCTGCCTCCTCCACCACAAAATGAGCCAAATAATGACTTTTTATGAGGACTAAATGAAATAATGTATGTACATTATACTTTTGACTACATAAATTTCAGATGCTGTAACAGTTGGCAGATTACACAAAAAGATTGAGAAATTTTAATTAATTGCAGGTTAAATGGGAATAAAAAATAGCAAATGTCAAAACACCTATTGCAATCTTAGGCCAGCAGCAGCTCAGTTCAACCCCCAAGCATAGAAGACTGTCATGCTAGTTCACTCCATACTGGTCAGTCAAGATCGGCAGGACATTCCAGTCAGGACATCCTATCATCCAGGACAGCAAGGAGGCTGGAAATCAAGCCAAAAGAGAAGACACAGAAGAGGTACAAGAGAAGAATCTGGTACATCTACCTCAGAATACAACTGTGAGAAACCACACCACAATCTTGACCTAACTACACTTAGAACCAAGGGGCATGGTGCACGGTTTGTCCCCTAGACAGATGTCTAGTGCCCCCTAGTGTGTTCAAAGGAGAAATAATTATATTTCTTCCCAATATTGATACCGTACTTATATTTTTATAGATATTTTATCATTAAGTGGGCCTTAAGCTTATTTTTAAAAATGTATAAAAGGTACCAAAAGCATAACATCAATAAAACAAAGTTTGTAACAGTTAATGATTTTGCTATGCCTATGATAGGTTGAACAGTCCTTATCCAAAATGCTTGGGACAAGAAGTGTTTTGGATTTTGGAATATTTGTGTGTATACACAATGAGATATGTTGGGATGGGACCCAAGACTAAACATGAATTCATTTATGTTTCATATTCATTCATTATGTTTCATAACTTATACACACAGACTGAAGGTAATGTTATACAGTATTTTGTGCATGAAACAAAGTTTTGACTGTGTTTTGACTGAGACCCAACATATGAGGTCAAATATGGAATTTTCCACTTGTGGCATCAGGTTGCTAAAACATTTTCAGATTTTGGATTTTCAGACTAGGGATGTCAACCTGTGCTATCAATTGTTAAACTGCCTTTACTTGTGAAAGGTCACATTTTCATATCAGTATTTATATACTCTCCTTCATGGTTCTCACAGACCCTCATTTCAAGCATCTTACTGCCTTGGTGGAATCTATCATAACTTTTAGCTAGTGGGCGTGTAACAAGAATAGCTAATATTTACTGAGTGCCTGATGTATGCCAAATATCTTACACATATCATCACCCATGAAGAAGGTACTGCTGTGATCCCCATCTTACCCCATCTTGTGAGTGGACAAACAAGACCTCAGAGCTATCCGGCAAGGCTCTGGCACTCACTCCATGGCCCGTGGTGTCTAACTCGTATGCTATATACTGCCTCCTTAAGGAAAGTCAGCTAGCTCTGGACAAGTTTTGTTTTGAGATTACATATATACACATACGTACATATTTTTTAATTAGGTCAGAAAACAGAAGTAATTATGACTGATAGTGATACTGGGCACTGGGCACTATTTTAAGTATTTCACATTTATTAATTCATTTAATCTTTACAACCTAATGAGGAAGATACTGTATGTATGAGTCCATTTTCACACTGCTATAAAGAAATACCCGAGCACAGTTCGGCATGGCTGGGGAGGCCTCAGGAAACTTACAATCATGGTGGAAGGTGAAGGGCACCTTCTTCACAAGGTGGCAGGAAGAAGTGAGTGTAAACACAGGAAAAACTCCCACTTTTAAAACCATAAGCTCTCATAAAAACTAACTGTCGTGAAAACAGCATGGGGAAACTGCCCCATTATCCAGTCACTTCCCATCAGGTTTCTCCCTTGACACGTGGGGATTACAATTCAAGATGAGATTTGCGTGGGGACAGAAAGCCAAACCATATCAATACTATTGTTATTGTTATTCTCTCTCTCTCTCTCTTTTTTTTTTTTTAACAGTTAAAGCAGACAGGGAGAAAGAAAGGAAGCTGTCCAAGATTACCAATGAGTTAAAGAAAAGATTCAAACCCAGATAATCAGGTTCTAGAGTCTATATTTCTATCTGTTACATAATACTGTCTTCAAAAAGTATTTTCCAAACTCCCTAGTACCACTCCTTTTCTCACAGTGCCAGAGGAAGGGTCCTCTTTAACTGCCACAGAACGAAAGCAATTGCACAAGAACAAACCAAATTCTAAAACTTCAAACCATATGTTGTCTTAAAAAATATCAGGACTAAGGTTTAAAGAAGGGAAAGACTGCCTTCATTTTTGTACAATAACATGATTCCTTCCTCACCTTAATACTGTGCAAGGTAAGTCAAAACTCACTTTTCACTACACCCCTGCAAACTCTTCCAAGTAACAGTAAAATCAGTTTACCACTTCTTCGAACTATATATAATCTAGGCTGAACAATCATGTAATATACATTTTATACTAAACAAATCAATGTACACAAATGCCCATATCAACACACAAAAAGGACAGAATACACATATTAATGGGAATTGTCAAATATTAGTAGCCCAAGATCATACTAATAAAACATGCTGTCTCCAAAACTTCAAGGAAGTCACCTATCGTGGTGCTCAAATTTCAAAACACATCTTATTGCTCTTCTGTAATATTTTTATGTTGCAAGGGTCACTGTACACAGAGCAGTTTAAATCTGCACTGTTTGTAAGGAAAAAGCTGTGTATCAACACAGTTAAATCATTCTTAATAGAGTGACATTTCAACCTCAGGATCATTCTCTACCTATTGCAATATCCATTTAAGAAATCCAACAACAGAGGCACAATGAGTACAATTTGATTTTTAAAAATATATTCAGGCACCAAGCTGGGTATTTAATATAGTTTGCATTCTGTAGTATGATAGGCTTTCTATTTCAGACAGCTAAGAATCCCTTACCGATTAGTCTAATTTGCTAAATTGAGATACTTGGTGTTTTACTTTTCTTATCTGCCTTTTTATGGTCTATCTGGGTAAACTTAATTGGCACATCTGAGCAGATGAAATACCCCAGTTAGGAGTGCAGATCTCATGGAGTAAATTAAGACTGATGCAGACAATTATGCCCAGAGCCAAAAATGAAAGGTGTGCAGAGCAGGAAGCAAAATTAGTCTTCATTTGTGTCTCAGCTTTGTTATTTAAAAGAAGCCAATGTGCTCTCTAAGAAAACATCTTTAACCCATTTATGTCTAAGGTTACAATTTTTTGAATTTTTGCATTAAATTCATATGTTACCTAGAAAAATTCAAGGAACAAAAATTTGAAGATAAAAAAATTTATTATGTTCCATTGTTACGTGACGTTCCAAAATTGGAACACTAGGCAAAACCACTGTACATAATGTATAAAATTATGTTTCTTGTCTCAGGAGGTGGTGACACCTGCTATTCAGTGTGATATTCAATGGAACACTTCACATGTAAGGCAACACCACATTTTTCACATCGAAAAGTGGTGTTCTTATGACATTCAGCGCACCGCGTTTGCTTTCCCTGTTTGACTATCACATGATTTATGCCATCATAACGGGAGTCAATGTTACGCTTCTGAGGTCTTCCTTTTTGGCCAGGTTCTGGAGGATGACCATGGGTCTCCAGATAATGGCATACCACACGTCGACGAAACTCCAGAAAATCCACTGGTTTCTCATCATATGTTTTATGCAATTGCCAAGCATTTTGTAAGACCAATTCGAAACAGAACAAAAGAGGGCTTGAATACCATTTCTTTCCACGGATTGAGGCCCGATACTTATCAATGTTTTCATCAGCTCTGTCTACGCCTCCCATGAATTGGTTATACACTTTGATGATGTTTGGCTGCTGAACTTGGATCTTCTTTTTCAATTTCTGGGAATAACGACTGACAAGACACAGGGGATGGATACCAGCACCAGATGAGGCAACAGTGACAACACTGTTATCATTCCATCTGCAGACAATATTGCCTTTGCCATCAATTCGATAATCAAATGTGCCTCTTTCTTTTTTCTTTAAAGCTACATCTGATTCCAATGGAACTTTGTCAATGTGATCCTTTCTCACTGTACCTGTTGCCTGATGTCCCATTGAACTGAGCTTATCAAGAAGTGCAATACTGGTGAAAAAGTTATTGAATACAAAATGGTATTGTCCAGGGTGTGCCTCTGTAAGTGCCTCACTAAACTGAAGGACAAGTGACGCACCAACACCATATTCCTCATGTTTAGTATTTGGGTTTTTACCCTGATACGGCTGAAACCAGCAAATGTAGCCCAGACAGGTGGCACCACACCAAAACTTATAGCCAAACCGAATGGGCTTTCCCCGAATAAACTGTTTGCACCCATGACGACCAAAATAAGGAACCATGAATTCATCAAAGCTGAAATAGGTTTCATTTGGAACAAATTTCATGCATCTCTCATTGAGTTTGCTTATGAGAGGTCGCAATTTGGAAAATTTGTCCACTGGATCCAAATTTGCATTGTCAGCAACATGCAAATTAGAAAATATAGTTTCAAATCGGTCACGTCTCATGGCAGCACTAACCAGTACATTATGCACATCTGTTCTTTGTTCCCAAAACATACGCCTTCTAGGAACTGAAACATAACCACTCAGAAAAATAATTCCCAGAAAACATTTGAATTCAGAGCTAGTCAAGCCAAGATGTACACCTTTACTGTGAGCATATAAGTTGGAGTACTTGACAATGAGTTCAATGACCTCGTCATCAAGAAAAAGTTCAAGAATTTCTGTGGGAGTTCTCATTTCGGTGAAGAAATCGTTTGGTGGTGCTGTAACTCTACCTGCTACAGGTTGTACGGTTAGGTCAGCTTTTTTCCATTTGCAAACAATTTTTGTCATTTTCCTCCTCCTTGATGGTGGAGGTTGCTGCACAGTAGACATAGATGGAACTTCGTCAGGAGAGTCATCTTTAGGTGCGTATGAGGGATCATCTGAGTCAGACTCAGCATCAGAGCCATCTTGAATAAGATACGCAGCTGTGTGCAACAAAGAACCTGGCAGATTATTTATTGTTCCACCTTCTTCATCTCCTGATTCCTCATCAGAAACAGGTGCTGTAGCATTTTCAGGTGGTTGTATCACTATAGCACTTGCTTCTATGCTGTCATCTGTCTCTAAAAGGTCAGTTATTTCATGTAAACTTAGTGTTCGAGGCATCTTGGGACTAAAACGGAAAAAAGGTATTATTAGTCCTAGTGGTAGTGGTTTTGCCTAGTGTTCCAAAAATGGAACATGAAAAATGCCAAACCCATAACTAATGCAACAATAATACTTTCTGTATTTTATTTTTACCACACAATAGCATAACTAATAGAGAAGTTATTTTTTAAAAATTACTAGTATAGGATGTAGTGCAATAAAGTTATATGTACCTGTCTTTGGATACTTTCTCAAAAATGTTTCTGAAAACTCACATCACTTTTGACAAGCTCCCAGCATGCCAGTATCTGTAGCAGTAACTAACTCTGTGTACCACGTGATAACATGCACCCTCAGGAGGTAGACATGTGTGAAAAATCAGACCTTAGCAATGACACTGAGCAGTAGGGTATAAGTAACTCCCACACAATAATGGAACACTAGGCATAAATAGGTTTTAAGAGCGTAACTTTTTCTTTCAACTTACAGATTCCTAAAAAAAAGAAAAGAACATAGGCATCTTTCTTTCTTTTTTTTTTTTTTTTTTTTCCTCCCAGGCTCAAGTGATCCACCCGCCTCAGTCTTGTGGGTAGCTGGGACTACAGGCGCACACCACCACACCCAGGTAACTTTTTCTACTTTTTGTAGAGGTGGGGTTTCACCATGTTGCTCAGGCTGGTCTCGAACTCTTGAGCTCAAGCAATCCTCCTGCCTTAGCCTCCAAAAGTGATGGGTTTACTGGTATGAGCCATTGTGCCCGGCCAGGCTTATTTTCTTGAGAAAAATGACCTCTCAGAAGAAGTTAAGAACATTTCTTTAAAATCATTATATGTTAGGTTTCTGGGTAAACTTTATTTTACTAAACTCAGATTTTGGGAGAGTTTTGTTTTTTCTCCTTAATTTGGGCTTTTAAAAAAAAGGCACGATCAAGTCAACCTCCATATTGTCAGTTGGCCTTTGCTGAAGCACAGCCTAAAATTGCTAAATCCTCATCGGGTACAAACCAGGATCCAAATTAAGGACAGACAGGACAATCCCAGTACAAACAGGTGCTAGACAGAAGGAAGAGGTTCTCGGAAGACAATAAAATGGAAACAGGCTGGGAGGGTGGTGGTTCTCAGGGCACTGCCTTTAGAAGCATTTCAGGATAGGAATGGGACAATGGGGTGGAGTTGGCCCCCATCAAATGGAGGGAGAAACCAGGCACTGAAGCAATGCTTGTCCGAGTCTGCTGCAGCAAACCAAGCTGTGAGATCACTCTCATGTGTCCCAAACCACCTTCAGAACCCTTCTCCTTCTCAAGCCCTTCCACTGACTGCTACCTTGAGCAAATGACTTCATCTCTCTGGGCTCAAAGTCCTATCTCCTGGGTAGCTGTAAGGATTAAACAAATTAACCTATGTAACAAGAAGAACCACAGGAACCACTAAGAGGTACGCATTCAAACATGTCAGCCATCGTTGTTCTTGTGCACCACCCCCGTCCCCGCCCCCAACCCCACTTAATGCCACCCTTGCTCAGGCCCTCAAGGCCTCAACGTTCCAAATCCACAAGACTCTCTTCGTAACAGTCATCCTACTTGGCTTGACCCCTCAGCATCTGAAATGCTGAGAGCTCCCTCCTCAGAACAGTGGATGTGCACAACCCAACCCTCCCAAGCCAGGATCCAATGGGGCCCTGGCCACAGAGGCCCAGTGCTCAGGGGAAGGACAATGAAGAGTATTATCTTCACAGAAGATTACGTCTCACAGACTATTAGAAGACATTCTGTAAGATTTACACAATCAATGGAATCTTTATCAGCCCTTTACATCTCAAAGTTACTCATATAAAAAAGGTAAAAAATAGGGCACGAGGAAAACCTTTAGGATCAAAACTGTATTAAAAACCAATTGTATCAACAGACATCAAGACTACAGATTCAGGTTACACGAGACCATGAAGTAAATTCAATCCCCATCCACACCATACTTGCCAGGTCTTCCATACTCCTGAGCCATCTCCCCATATCCTCATCCAATTCCCAGATCACAGGCTTAGGTTTTTGGTTTGATTTCCAGTCCAATGGAGGTGGGGGCAGCTATGTGTTGATTCTTGGCACCACCCTGTGGTCATACCTAAATATTGCACCTTCTACTCAATCCCACAAAGGGAAGGAAACACAAGTATGTAGAGGGCCCAGCCAACTTAAAATCTCAGCTCTACTTCACAGTAAGACTGTGGGCAAACCAATTAACTGGAGGGGCCATGATTATAACCATGTAAACATGTGTATTCACAGAACCAAAGACTGGAATGACATGTAGAAAATAAAAACATAAAAAATAGAGGTCATTTTTTCATCTTATTATCATCATACTTTTACAATAAAAAACAGGGACTCATCAGAAGTGCTGAAAGGTGGTGAGGGAGCCTTCAAACCATTCAGAGGAACCAACTCAAATCCACTTCAGGCTGTGTGTTTAGCAGCTTAGCCCAATGCACCAGGTCATCTGAGGAGACTCAGGCACCGCCTACTGAAGAGTCCATTTCTGAACTCCCGACTGTGTTTCCCTGATCAGGGTGGGCACAGGTTGGGGATATATCCCAGAGGCAATTATTTGCTGAGTGTGGCCCAAAGTAGAGAAAAAAGCATTACATTCTCAAGCCTCAACATCCTTACCAACAATGCTTTCCAACTGCCTCAAAGCTCTCCTAAATGAGAATACAGTTATTTCTGAACAAGGGCCTGTGGACCATGAAGAATGTCACCAAGCTCCCCCCCAGAGTCAGCGGGAGCTCAGCCAAAGCACAAGTGCAGTGCCCAGCTCCTCCTGCCCCGCACCTGGCGCCTCGGACTCCCCAGGTTGAGCCCAGGCCCCTACCCACTGAAAGTGTTCCCCATGTGATTCTGACACACACACCCCACAAGAACCAGATGATCTATGACATATAGCATTTAGCGAAGGCTCCCTGCCAGGCCCTCCCCTGTGTACATACAACTGTGCAGGGCACATAAAAGAGGATTTTTGAGAAACTGATATACAAACTGCATTAGCCAAAAGCTGCAGCCCCAAAAAGAAGAAATATGTAAGACTGACTTATTTCCATCCCTAGATCCCAAACCTGACAGTGATCAGAGCCACCTGGGAACATTTTTTAAAAGTCCTGCCCGGTGACCCCACGCTAGACTTCCTGAGTCAGCATCTCCAATGTTGGGGGCTCCCAGTGACACTGCATAATCAGTCCGTGGGTGGGGAAGCTTTGCTCTAGTCTGTGCTTATTGCCAAGAAAGTAGTCTGCGAGGGCAACAACTTAAATAATAACTGCTGGCAGATGAAAACAGAGTAAGAGCTTGGGCGAATGCGTTTAAGTCAAATAATAAATGCTAACCCTAGTCCTGGCAGCAAGAAGAGACAAAAACATATCTGGAAGTGCATCTTCTCACTCAGGATGCAACCCATCTATGCCCACAGCCTGACCAAGCAGCGCTGACCACTGCTGGAAAAAGAGGCAGGAGTCAGTGACATTTGTTTCCTATGGCAAGGTTGGCAACTACCTAGCATGAATGTTGCTAGTTCCCCACTGTGCGTATGATAGACATCACTAAGGAACTGCACACTCTTTCCCAGCCCACCCAAAAAAGGCCTCGGAGCCCCCTGAATAGACTACCACTCCCCAGAAATCAGAGCTGGCTGGAGAGTGAAGCCCACCCAGCCTCCCTGTCCTCAGCCTCTCTGCATATTGTGGCATCACACCAACCTCCAAGGCAATCCAAATGAGAACCCTGAGGAAATAATGTGCCTCCAAAGCGAAGCAAATTCCTTCCCTTCTCAATGATGCACCTGGAGTTTAGGGGCAAATGTGTAACGTGGTTAATTGGGATAAGGGCCTTATTAATATATCTGAGCTACCCAACAAGACGAGGCCCTACACTGGATGAACTTCCTCCATAGCCTCTCCCAAATATCTCAATCGAATTCATTATTCCCTTCACACTTGGTTAGGTTCTATTTGTGCCCAAGTCCATCAACGGACTGCAAATTTTTTGCCAGAAACCCTTGAAGCCAGTCCAAGGATGCAGACATGCATTCCTGACATGAAAGCAAAGATAAAGCTATGTGGGCTGACCTCGAATATGTCAACTGGCAAGTGAATCAACAACACGGAGGTAACAAGGACTGGGGACAAGCGCCCTGATCTTTATCACCCTGAAGGGGAAAGGTTCATATGAAATGTTTGGTCTTCTGGGCCACCCAGGGCTGCCTTGGCTGCACAGCCTGGACTAGGTAAGTAGCATGTAGATGCTCACCAGGAACTCACATCACTCAAACACTGAAGGTGTGTTAGTCCTATTAAATATTTATTTGGCACCTGGAGCTCCCAGGCCCACAATGTGCAAAGCAATAGTATATTTTAAGAAAGCAGTAGACCTCACAACCAACAGCCAATAGCAAATGGAAACTGTGGTAGCACAAAATTAAAATGAAAAAATAATGTATGTTTTATAAGACCTGTATTATCATTGACCATAGAACTGACAGAACATTTACTTCTAAGCAGTGGCTCATCCATCCTGTATGATATGAAATGGTATGAAAACCAGGGAACCCACTGAGGAGCTGGCCTCGAGATACAGTTCAGTGTAGAGGAGGAGGCAGGAGAAACATGTGGGAAGGGGGAATACACAGTTTGAAAAATGGTTAAAACTTCAAAGACTGAGCTGATGGTTTGAGCCAAATGAAGGAAAGCAGGATCCAAGGTGCGACTGCCCAGTTCCATAAAGAAGCTATGGAAAGGGCTTGACGGGAAATTCCTAGTACCAGCTAAAATAAAGGTACCTAGTTAGGGTGAACCTAGTGCCAGTGAAAGGCCGATGGCTCTCACGCTGAGAGAATAAGGAGGATGAGATATCCAGAAGTCACCCACTCTCACTTCCTAGAGTTGAAAAGAGCATTATAATTAACAGGCTATACCCTCAGTAAAAGGTGTTAATTTCAGCTAAGGGTGCCTACCCTGAGAACTATTCCTAAATTCTAACCCCCACAAAAAAACTAATTTTCTATGTTGTAAACTATATGACTTTATTCTAATCATCCATCATCAAACCACTGCTAAGACAAGCAACCCTAAAGGTCTTTTTGTTTCTCCAGGGAATAGCATTACCATTTCAATCAGTCTACAAAGATCAGCAATGAGTAACAAAATATAGAGAGACTGGCAGTTCTAATACGCTTCTCAATCCTGAGCATTTTATTTTCCTTTAACATCCCCCAATCCAGACAGCACCAAAGGAGACGTAATACATATATTTCAATGTGGATATCTGCAGTTTAACAGCCTTAATAACTGTGGCTATAAAACGTAAAGAGCTATCGTATTTTGGTGGCAATTAAGAGTTATTGATATTTCTGAAATTCATTTGAGATTTTACTGTAGCTTTAGCAAAATATTGGCTCTGGAAATAATAAATTGTTTTACAATCTTAACATTATTAAGAAAAACTTATTGCCATGAAATTAAACTAAACCCACATTTAAAATTCAGTCAAAATAAATTGTTCTTGATCAAAATACTGATATATTTTAAACATATTTAATATTGACCCAACTTAATTGGAAAAATATAGATATTGCTCCATTTATAATCAATATGTTGAGATGAACACTTTTATTAATTCCTTGCAGTAGTTAGGAAAAAGCCTGACACTGCTCACTGTTCAAGAGTACTGGGCAACATTCCTCAAACAACTTTACAGGTGATAAACGTGCACAGAAATGAAAGCTGCACTGAGGGATGACAAATATAAGCCAGCCCTCATCTGTGCATTACTACATAAGGTGCTACTAGAATGTGGGTGCCACAACTCTAAAGAACAGGATTAAGTCACAGGTCCTCAAATTACTGTTTAAAAGAATTCTGACGCATCTATTTTGGAAAGCTTATGGTGTCTGTAGTGTCTGGACAGGGGTTAATGAGCAGTTCTAAGTAACAAGAAAAAACACCAGGTCAACCTTCACTCACAAAGGCCAATAAATATAACAAACTAGGTCTCTTCACCTTGAGAAATAAGAAAAAACTGTTGAGGATTGGCAAAAAGTCATCCCACTATCAAGTATTTTAAAAGTAATAAGGTTCCTTGTTCCCTTTGAATTCCTTAGAGCTAAGTGAGCTCTAAGTCAAGGAGACTTGAAATGTGCAGCAGTAGCACAGTACTCAGTGGGCCACCGTGGGGAGGCCTGCAATGCCGATTATTTTTCCTGGCTCACAGAAAACGCGTGGCAATATGCAATTCAGACTTCATGTTTCACATGTTCACCTTCCCTTTTACGGTGCTTGCTTTATACAGTGACAATGTCATGGAGCTAAAAGCCAAAGTCAGTCTCTAACATAAAAAATAGTGAAAAGAAAGTTATGCTGTGCATACAAAGTATACTTTTTGCATGATGGTAGTTTATAATTACGCAGATGACTATCTTCTCAAGACAAAGGAAGGATTTACAAAAGCAAGCTTATTCTTTCTATGCCAAAGTTTGTTTCAGCTTGTTTTTGAAGAAAAGTTCTCTAAAATCACTTTCCTGCTTCAAAAGGGAAAACAGAAACCCCTATCCAGTATGCATGACATAATTCACCCTTTTCTTTTTCCTGACACTCATTCTAGGGTGACTGTAGATATAAAGGTGACACAGCTCACACTCAGCCCTCTGTATGCCTCTTGCCCCAGGCTTCCCTTAAGTTTCTCATCTTACACTTGCCTCCAAATCCAAATAAAGACCTAGAAGTACATGCATTTGGGGCCAGCACCATTAAGGACTCAGGGGTCCCACTGCTTCTAGCAGGTTAAGGCTGCAGAAATCCAACCTCTGCATAATCGGGGGTTTAATATATTAAGCTGGATCTAGAATGTTTACATATTAATAAACCTGTCACCTAAGATAAAGCAAACAGTACAATATATTTATAATCCCCACAGACCGACCTTAACCGCTGCTTATAATAATCTTCATCTCCATCATCTTGGTATCTTCCTACTTTCCGACCTCCTCCTCCTCCTTCTCCTATAGGAGAAGCTTCAGCTTCTTCCCCAGAACTTGGGAAAAAGTCGTCGTCAATCTCCTGCACTGGGACTTTCTTCTGCTGTTTCCGGCCCTTGGGCAGAGGCTTCAACTCATAGTCAGTACAGTCTCCAGACAGGTCCGCCTCCACCCCCTCCACCTCGTCATCTTCCTCCTCCTCCTCCTCCTCTGTGGGGAAATACTCAGACTCTTCACCCTCAGAGTCTCCCTCTGCCTCTGGCCTCATGTCTGACTCCCAGGGTCTCCTTGCCTTTGGCAATCCCACTTTCCCCTGGAACTGCAAAGCCCTCTTCTGGAGTTTCTTGATGTGCTTTTTCAAACGCTCCTCTTTTTTGGACAGAACTTTGGCTTTCTTGTTTGGTTTGCTTTTACTTTGCGCTGGAGCCGGAGGCGTGACTGAGGCTGGAGCTTTTCTAGCTGGTCTTTTATTACAAGTAGCTTGCTTCTTCCTTTCAAAAGACAGTTTTGCTTGATCTGCCAAATACTTTTCGAAGCCTGATGCTTCATTGAGCATGATTTTTCTGGGCTTTTTCTCCTGTTTCTGAGGGATCTGGGTACCAAAAGGTGTCATCTGGCCAGTGCGGATGAGCTCTTCCCAGGCAGTCTCCTGGACAGGCATGAGCATGCTGCCAAGACAGGATGGCCCCGGTTCTGAAAGAACAATAGCAACGCGTTTTGCACTAGCATGAAACTTTTCAAGGGTACAAAAGAAATGCTCACTCTTTCAAGAAATATTAGGCAGCTACAAGTAACTCATATAAAAAAAGAATCATCCATGTACTAAAGCATGTTACATATGAAGGACAGAATAAAATTTATTATAGCATCACGCTATATTTAATATATTCCTGTTCAAAAAGATGACTTCTCAGTAACTTTTCTCCACAATATTTCACTATAAATATACTCTCTGCCATCCAAAGATAGGCTGATTACTCTATAAATACAGTTATAAACAGTCATAGTTAGCTGTGTTTCCTTATCGGCCAAGGAATAGTCCATGAGGAAGCAAGCTCTGAAGTTCTCACATCATTGCTAAAACGAGCATTCAGATGGACTTAAATTCAAGAGACAGTAAAACCGGAAACAGGCATCTCAGGGATGACCATGTATCTAAACAGGAAAAACATAAATGTCAGCTCTACGCTGCCCAGCATGGCAGTTACCAGTCACCTACAGCTATTTAAATTTAAATTACATTAAGTTAAAAACTCAGTTCCACAGTTGCACTTGCCCTTTTTCAAGTGCTCAAAAGTTACACAACTAATGGCTACTATAATGGGCAACACAGAGAACATTTTCATCACTGCAAAAAGGTCTATTGGATAGCAGCACTGTGTTAGATATGTGAAGTTAACTGACTTGAAGACATGAACTAAAATTGGAAGTTACACCATAAGCATAAAGTCACCCAGAAAGTAACCCTCTTTCATTAGTTGAAATTCATTTCTGGCAAAATTACCACATAATCAAAATACCAAAAGACCTAAGGCTTAATAGGAAGGAATCCATATTCTAAAATCTACGACTCTTGCAGGCCAATAATACCCAGTTTTTCATTAAACTTGCACTGAAACAAAACATACATCTGAAAGTGCACAAATCATTAAGTGTAGAACTCAGTGAATATTCAGAAAATACATACTCATAAACTAGCACCCATATCATATAACAGAAATTACTAGCACCACCAGATGAGCCCTTTGCTACCTCCCAGCCTCTACGCCCCCCAAGATAATGATGGACCTGGACTCCTAATGTACAGACAAGTTGTGCCTGTCTCTGAATGCTACATAAGTAGAAATGTTTGTCCCGTGTCCACGTTCTTTCACGCAACATTATGCTTTTGAGCTGCATCCTTACTGTTGAATGTAGCTGTAGTTTGTTAACCGTCACTGTTAATGCACATTTGAGTGGCTTCCAGGTTTTGGCTACTAGGAATAATGTTATGAATATTCTGATGTACATCTTTTGGTAACATATATATACACACACACACACGCGTATATACACACATGTGTATATATATATACACGTACGTACGTATATATGTATATATGCATATACGTGTGTATATATACGTATATACATACATATACACATGCATATGAGTGTGTATATATAATTATCTGGGTATGCTAAGCTTTAGTAGACACTGTCAGTTTTCCAAAGTGTTACCTTCCAAAGTCCCATCAACTGCGTCAGAAAGTTCCAGCTGGTGCATATTCTTGCCATTTCATGTTAGCTATTTTGGTAGATGTGTAGTGGTACCACATTATGGCTATAATTTACATTTCCTTGATGACTAACAAAACAGATGCCTTTCATGAATTTATCTTTTGGACAGCCTTTTTTGTGTAGAAAGTGTTCCAGTCTTTTTCCCATTTTTCTTTGTCTATTTTTTTTAAATGATTGCTAGTTCTTTATACATCCTAGATTTGAGTCCTTTGATTCACACATGTATTGCAAATTATCTTCTCCAGCTCAGTATCTTGCCTTTACACTCTCTTAATGCTATCTTCTGATGAACAGAAGTTCTTGGTTTTATATACAGTTCATTTAACAAATCTTTTCCTTTACACTGAGTATTTTGCCTCAAGTCTCAAGTGTTGGCTAGTGTCCAGATGGAGAAATGGAACCAGGAGCTCAAAAAAAGAGCAAAGCCAGATGTCTACAGATCTGTATAAGGTACTAGTAGAACCTAGGTGGCTGCAAAAGCCATGGGGAATAGATGACCAGGGAGAGGCAGCAGAACAAGAAGAGGGCTCAGAGAAATCCTGAGAAACATCAACATTTAAGATAATGCCAGAAATAACTCTGCAGAAGTAGTCAGAGGGCCAAAAAGAAAACCAGTAGAGAAGTAGGGATCCCAGAAGGAATAGAAGTGTCAGCTGCTGTAGACAGGCAGAGTGGAACAAGGATAAAAAGGGGCTCTTGGATTTGAGGAGGTAATAACTCTAGACAATGTAGCTATTAACCCTACTACCAAAGTAGTAGCTACTAACCCTGAGAGGTAGCTATTAACTCTACTACCAAAGTCACAGTAGGAGGTGAAAGACAACAGCAGATCTGAGACAGCCAGACAGGAACAAACATCTGTTACCAATGAGAAACACAGTACCAAGCAGTTAAAAGCACTGGTCATAGGCCTAATGAATTCTGAGAGACTAAACTTTAAAACCACGTATTTTTGGGCTGGGTGCAGTGGTTCACACCTATAATTCCAGCACTTTGGGAGGCCAAGGTGGGCAGATCACCTGACGTCAGGAGTTCGAGACCAGCCTGGCAAACATGGTGAAACCCTGTTTCTACTAAAAATACAAAAAATTAGCCAGGCATGGTGGTGTGCACCTGAAATCCCAGCTACCTGGGAGGCTGAGGCAGGAGAATCACTTGAACCCAGGAGGCAGAGGTTGCAGTGAGCTGAGATGGTGCCACTGCACTCCTACTTCGGCAACAAGAGCAAAACTCTGTCTCAAAAATATATATATGTATTTATATTTTTCTATTGCCTCAATTAATTCTTCATAACAATTCTCATCTTACTGAATAAACTTCTAAAGCTAGTAGAAAATAGTTGCTTAGAGAATTTAATGTTAAGCAGCTTTAATCTGTATTTCAAATAGTCAATGCCTAAGCAGCCACCAACAATTTGTACACACACGCACACACACAATGACTGCAAAGATAATTTAGTTCCAGAGCTTATGAATTTTCCCAAAAGGTTTTCCAAAAGACAACCATCCAAGACAGTAATGTAAATGAAACACTGGCCACAGTATAACCTGAATGAAGATGTCTTTTCTTAAACTGATGCTTGGAAAGCCTGCCAAATACGCTCCTTAAAGACACGTGAGAGCCATTCTACAAATGGGAATTGATGATGTTGGGCTTCCAACATGTAATTTGATCATGATGCTAGTTGTCTTTATCAAATTAACAATATAAGAATGTTTAAGATTTCCAATGTATTAAATGTAATAATAAATGTGTATCAGTAGCCTCCAATGAACTGAGTTAAAAGTTTACTTTAATTCTCTTTGAGAGGGATTTGGTTCTGCAGGTGTAAAGAATAAAATTTTCCTAAATCTGTTTTGACACTAAAGCAACGAAATGGATTTTTCTCAAAATCCAGGCAAAGACTAAAGAGACACCCTCCACTGACTACAGGCATCAGGCATCAATTCAAGAACACAGAGAAACTGCTCCCAGCATCCTCACCTGCATCTTCCTCTAGACTGGCGTGATCTAGTTCAATTTTCACCTCTGCTCCTCCAAGGATGGCCTGGAGATGCTTTTGTTTTGCAGTGATCTTTTTTAGCTGTTGTTCCTTGAATGGTAAATATCGAAGACAGAAAACAGCAATGAAGTGATTTATTGTTAAGTCCAAAAGACAGCATTATGAAATTTTAAACTTGAATCCAAAGTAAAATAAAAACAAAATATACATTACATTATATAAAAATTCCATACATTACTATTACTAGAGAGCCCCATGTGAGCAACTACCACTTTTCTAGGAGTAAAGGGGCCATGAATACTCCCAGCAGACAGACATGCCTGCACCACCATGCTCTCCTGAGGGCGGCAGACAGCCTTCTATGTGCCCGAGCCCTTAAATACATGGACACTGACCTGAAAGGTGGACTTGTTCTACTTGGTTTCCCCCTTACACACTGGGCAAAACCCTAAACTACTCTGTGTTTCTGATCTTCGGAGCCAATGGGCTATGGAAGTCAATAGGCCATAAGACAAGGAATAAAAACGCAAATGTTCAGTTGAAAAAGTTAGTCTCCTTTGATAACCTACCATATTTATGACTGTCCTTTCAGTATTCTACCTTATCAAAAAGCCTTAAGAAAAAAATATATTTTGCCATGCCTCTTCACCCTGGCCACTCCAGACTCCTGTCTTGTTTCCTTCCACATCACTACAACTCAGATATGTGCCCTTGGGCTTCATTGGGAAGGCCCAATGAACGGGGCCTGTGGTACCTGGTTTATCTTCCCAAAGTCAAGAATGTTTCAACTTCAAATATGAGTGTGGGACTAGGGGAAATCCTGAACATAAATGCCACATTGCAATGATTTGCAATTTGTTTTTTCTCAGTCTTTCTCTCAGCAACATCCTGTTTAAAGCACTTTCCCTCTGAATAGTCTACCTAACCATGAAAGAGCTGCTAAAGACAAGAATGCATAATTAAGTTAGACTAGGACCCGAAGTGGTCTCAAGTTTGATGCTCTACACCCTTGAAATCCCAGCCCACCAGAAGCCCAAGAAGATATCTGTGCACATCAATTTCACATGCTCCCACGAGTGACCAGATATCCCCTCTCTGATTTGGGAGGAGCCACTTGCCTTGGGCAACTGCTAGCTGTGACCTTTGGGCTTGTATTCTGGAAGCAAGTGAGAGAAGATGGGGTGGTGCAGATAACAGACTGGTGAGTGGAAAGTATAATAAAAGGAGGGCCACGTGAACTGAGTCTATGCACAGCCCTGCCCCTGGAGAGCTTAAAGAAAAGATGCAAGGACTCTACTCACTGCAGTGAATCAACTGTAAGCACAAGGACATCTGTTAGTCATTTGGGATGGCAGAACTGAAATGGTTACAACTAGTCATTCCCATCTATTGCAATGTATTTTCACAAAGGGGTACATAAATCCTAAAAAATGTTTCAAACCTCACAAAGCTGTACATAAATCCTTTAAAAAAGCTTCAAACTTCATAAAAATAATATCCTAAGTAACAAATATTCCCTACCATTAAGTTTTCCAAAGCTAAGTACAGATCCAGTGTGGCTGGGTGCTGACTGTACCACCCAAGGTGGGAAGAAGGGCCATGCGAGGAAGGGCCAGGCTCTTGCAACAGTGAGCAAAGGTGTGTGAGGGTCAACAGCTGCACTGCCAGGAAACAGAGTGGAGACAATCAGAGGAAGCAAGGTTGAAGCAGAAAAGAATTCACACAAGACCAGGAGACTGAGGTCAGTGTGACCCTAAGCCAGGCCAAAGAAATGGTGGTGCAGGAAGACTAGGGAAGTGCACCCAAGTGAGGCAAGCAACACCAAAAAGGAACTTTTCTCAAACACACAGATGGTCTTCAACTTACCAAGTTCTGACTTGCAATTTTTCAACTTTGTGATGGGTTTATCAGGGCATAACCCCATTATAAACTGAGGAGGCTCTGGACTTAACTACGGTTTGACTTGCAATATTTTGACTTTAAGATAGGTTTTTCAGGGTATTAAATGCATTTTTGACTAACAATATTTTCAATTTACGATGGGTTTGTTGGGACGTAACCCCGCCATAAATCAAGGAGCAACTGTATATGTATGGATGTGTGTATGGATGGATGTGTGTGTATATGTATCTGTGTTTTTTTAAATGCAATAGAATGGGATGTCAAAGGGAAACAGCAGAAAGATTAAACATAAAAAAGAAACCCAAAATTTCTCTACTGTAATTGTAAGTATTTGCTTCACATCTTATAAGTGCTTTTAAAATACTTCCTAAATTAAGTGGGCCTAAATGATGACTTTTCAAAATGCAATACCGAATACGTTATTCTGAATCACCTTATTATACTTCTGTCGTTTTACAGAATCTAGTTTCCTGTTGATGTCTCTGCTGGTGGCAGCTTGAGGGCTAAGCTGTTCAATAATTTTATTGATTTGCCTTAGTGATGTCGTACATGACCTGAAAAATAAGATAAATTGTCTATTTTCCACTCTGATAACATTTTTATAGCATAATATAAAGAGAAAACGCTAAAACACATCCCTTTTACTTCTTATTAACTAAAAGATAAAATAAACTAAACCAGAATACACACCCTTATTGGCCACAAATAAAACTTGTAGGATCATTAGAGGTTTAAGATGACTGCTAGTGTTTTCTTTTATCTAGCGGATTTAGATCAGCTCATTCCCATTTGTAAGCTGCTTCATTCATTCTACAAGCACTATTTAAGTGCCTACTTTATTCAAGACACTATGCTAGAACAATGTGCAAAAAGTTGTCCTTTTACATGAAAAAATGCATACATGGGTTTTTTAAACCTGTTATGGAAGCCAAAGTTTGGAAGCATCCTAAAAATGCTTAAACATTTTCTTATATAAATCACACATCTGCAACAATTATTTTTCTTCTGCATAAATGGAAGATTCACTTACTATATCATTAAACTTTGTGGTGCAAAGAAAACAAATCAATTTAAAATAAATTACTCCTAAAATAGACACCATAGAATTGTAGCTTCCAATTTTCAAAACACAAATTCAATCTTCTTGATGCTTGTGTTATTTGCTGTTTGTATCCTCTGTGGATTACAGGATAAACAACGCATATTACTGGCTGAGATACCACATGCCACCAGCCATCTAGCATCACTCTGCATGGAGACCCCACAACTTTCCTCTGTCACCTCTGTAGAAAGAGGACACATTTCCAAGATCAAATGTAAGTGTCATTATAAAGAGTTGAGGTCCTCAACACTCAGACTATAACCATGAATGAGCACCTGCTCCTGAGGAGACCAAAAGAACACACCAGGGAATGGAGCAGAAAACATGTCTTTGAAGTACCAACAGCCACATTCATGACAGCTCCACACTCCACCCTCCCCAGCTATCCTGTGACACTGCTCCATCCTCCATCCAGTTCAGCCCTCGCCTTCTTTCTTGCTTACCTGACATTGCCCAGAACACTGCCCAAAAGGGGGCCAAGCAGTAATGATAAGTGAGCTCAACACCTCCCACTTCCCCTCTCCTGTCCTCACCTCCTACCCTGGCTCAGGTCCACAGCTTCCCCTTCTTCCCCATTAATGTGCTATGCTCAAAACAGCTCAAGTCTTCTCCCTCTCTAAAACACAAATAAAATCTCCATTCCTGGAGTCAAAATGAGGATGAAAGAAAAGAAAACCAGGGAGTCTTTCTCATTATTTCTACAAATGCAAATCTGAAAAATTGCCCAAGGACTGAACACTAAGTTTGGGGACAGCAAGCTAGAAAGAAACTACTGCACAGAGAAAAATGTGAAGGTGGCGGAATGTATTCCTGGCATCTTGAATAGGAAACACCCGAATTTTAGGTGCACTTCTCCTGAGATCACTTTGTGTACATGCTGGTGAACAGCCCTTCTCTTCTGGACATTATGCATGCAACTGGCTTTCATGAGCTGGACGGAGACTCTAACTACCATGTACAATGCCACTCCTGAGGGGAAGGGCTGGGGCTCAAAGATGAGACTGAGGATTGCCCTTACTGACTCTGTCCTCCAAATAAAAGACTCTACACATCTCCTAAACTTCTGGAATACTAGAGCTCTCCATTACCTGAATATCCCCGTCATGCTTAACTACAACTTTTAAAGGAAGAAGATGGGCTGCACTCACGTGAGGTCATCCAGGACCGACCGATACTCCTTCTCCACGTCAGCGAGCTGGGAGGCACAGCTGGCCTCATGGATGGCATTGTCCACCTGCCGAAGCACACCCTGTTCCAGCACATCCTGGTCATAGACGTCCACACCCAAACCCTGCAGCTCAAGGGCCTGGGCACTAGGCTCCACCGCCTGGATCTGACGTCGGTTGATGTGCAGCAGGGCTGGCCCTCTCCTCAGAGCTGCTGATGCGCACCCCTCAGCAGAGGTGGACAGTCCGTCACCCACGGAACTAAAGGGCAGGTATTCCTCCACCTCCCCATCACCACCACTTTCTTGCTTGATTGCCATTTCTTCATTATTACTGATAGGTTGACTCTGTAAATAGTCTTGCTCCTGAGTTTGACTTGAGTGGGAGATTCCCTCATTTGGCATTCTCTACAGACTCTCTAAAAGGAAAAAAAATTTATAAGCCTTTTCGTTATGTAGGTTTCATTGTAGTTCTTAAATATTTTATAATTAGAGCAGACTGATTTCTCAAAAGATCAAGTAATAATCTTCCAACTATATAAATTCAAGTTTCCAAGTATTAATTCACTAAAAAGGGACAAACAATATATCTTCTTGAGTTCTGATAATAAATAAAAAAAAAATTAACCAGAAATAGAAAAGCAGTGTCATCAACAAAGAACATTTAGGCAGCCAGCTAAGAAAGCCAGCCACCAAAATCCTGGGGTGATGGCCATGGAATATTCTTCAAAACAGTTGAAGTCATTTGGCTGCTGTTTTCCAAGTTAGCATCTTCATTTCATTATGACAAATGATTTATATTATAGTGGCAAGATCAACTGTAATGCATAAGAAACAGTGATGTTAGGAAAGAGCTTCTGTGTGAATCTGAGACTAGAAACTCCTAGGCTGAACACCTATCCAGTAAGTAGGAGCTCTGAACAAATCAGAAGCTTTGGGAACAAACCTCCTGCTTTGGGAGGCCAAAGCAGGAGGACAGAGACCAACCAGGGAAACAGCAAACTCAGGACTTCAAGATCAGCCTGGGAAAGATAATGAGACATTGTCTCTACTAAAAATTTTAAAAATTAGCCAGGCCTGGTGGTGTGCACCTATAGTCCCAGCTACTCAAGGGGCTGAGGCAGGAGGATCACTTGAGCCTAGTAGACGGAGGCTGCAGTGAGCCATGATTGCACAACTGCACTCTAGCCTGGGCAAAAGAGCAAGACTATGTAAAATAAATTAGAAGTTTTTTTTAAAAGATTAATTAAAATATTCTCGAAAATAGGCTGGGCACAGTGGGTCACGTCTGTAATCCCAACACTTTGGGAGGCTGAGGCGGGCAGATCACTTGAGGTCAGGAGTTTGAGACCAGCCTGGCCAAACATGGTGAAACCCCGTCTCTACTAAAAATACAATAATTGGCTGGGCATAGTGGTGGGCACTTGTAATCCCAGCTACTTGGGAGGCTGAAGCAGGAGAATCACTTGAACCCAGGAGGCGGAAGTTGCAGTGAGCTGAGATCTCGCCACTGCATTCCAGCATAGGCAAGAGTGAGACTCAATCTCAAAAAAAAAAAAAAAACTCAAAAATAACTCCATTTTAATATATAGTATAATTTCTCACCCATCAGGCTGGCAAAAATGTAAAGCCTGATACATCCAATACAGACAAGGAGAATGATCCCCTCCCCCTCACACACTGCTGCTGAGAATATAAATTAGTAAAGCCCTTTGGGGGGACAACTTAGCAATAGCTATTAAAATTTTAAATGCACATGACCTTTGTCAAGAAATTCTAGGTATTTATTCCAGAGAATTATTCCAGAGAACTAATCACACATAGATGCAAGGATGTTTAGTGGAGCACATTTTTAAACAGTTTAATGTAGCTACTAAGTATATTCTGTAGTACTGATACAAAAGCCATGTTAAGTGAAAAAATTCATGGTATGAACGCACTGATGTTGAAAAAAGTATGTATCCTGCACACAGAATGATCTGGCAGGATACAAACTAAGCCTGCAAGTCAGGACGGGGGAAGAGAAAGCACAGGGAAAAATAAGGGGGGACTTTCACACTGTACTCCACATACTCAGGACCTGCTGCTTTAAGGAGAATATATTCACTATATTACCCATACAACTATCACACCTAATAAATATATTAAAAAGCAACACAATAACCAAAACCCGTCTTGCTTTTTGTTTATCTGTGAATAAACTAAAACTTCTTTGAGCACTGTAACTTTTCTGTTAAATGACAAGTTCCCCCAATGGGTCCCACTCATTCCTTATTAAATAAAATAAGCCCAGCAATAAAGCACTGGGATACAAAGAATTCAGCACCATCTACACCCTAGTGGCTATCCACTGGAGAAGCAGCATGTCAGTAACAACAGAGCAGTGCAGGTCAGCTAGCCCAGGACACGGACAAGAGGTCACGTGAGCATTGAGGGACCTATATATGGTGTCTGGAGCCCAAGAAATATCATGGAGGAACTGAGATTTGAACACATGCGCCATGCATGGTCTGATAAATAGGAGGTGCTCAACATCTGCTGAAAGGAAGTGAGGTTCAGAGCTAAGTCTAATAAAAAGTTTGGTCTGGACAAATGAGTCACAAATTCAGTCACAAAAATGAGACTCTCAAAAAGGAAGCAGATGGGAAGCAGGACTGGCAAGCAGCTTATACGTAATCAGTACCATGTGCAGCATGCAGTCCGAAATGCACATCTGAGCTCAAGGTAAAGTCTGGGTGATATGTGGACACATCAGCAGAGTGAGCAGTTCCAGGGTTCTTAAGGCTCTGACAGGTACCCAAGGTCATTTTGGAGGGTCCGAGGAGGCTAACATCGGAAAGGTTAAAAAGTGAACAACACAGTGAGAAAGTTCCTCCTTTTGGGGCCTGCTGATTATTTTCAAGAGGAAGGCTCAGCTCACCTCACTTTCCAACAGAGGGAGCAGGATTCCAGCTCAGAGTCTCTGTACTAGCTGGCAGTTAACAATTCTGTTTTCATTTTCTTATTTGTACACACATGAGAATTTCTTTTAAGAGAAAAGGATGCCAATTCAACCAAAATATTAAGTAACCTTTTTTCTTTTTTGTAAAATAAATAATATCAAAAAGCACTAGTATTGTGGTGCAAAGACAAAGTTAAAAATAATGAAGTTTGGGGAAAACTTCTAATAATAAAAAAGGAGGAAGAGGGTCCAGTGAATTGGAAAGGGCTGAGTGAATTTGGATACTAACAGGTCACCATTTACCCTGGTAAAAGAAGTTTCAGGCCAGGCTCAGTGGCTCACACCTGTAATCCCAGCACTTTGGGAGGCTGACGTGGGTGGATCACCTGAGGTCAGGAGTTCGTGACCAGCCTGACCCAACACGGTGAAACCCCACCTGTACTAAAAATACAAAACTTAGCCAGGCGTGCTGGTGCGTGCCTGTAATCCCAGCTACTCGGGAGGCTGAGGCATGAGAATCGCTTGAACCCAGGAGGCAGAGGATGCAGTGAGCTGAGATCGCACCATTGCACTATAGCTTGGGCAACAAGAGCAAGACTCTGTCTCAAAAAAAAAAGTTTCAGTGGAGGATAGGGTCAAAAACCAGACTGTAGTGGTTGAAATGTAGTTGGTGTGAAAGGAGCAGATGAGGAAATGGAGGCCACAAGGGAGTGGCCTGTCCTTTAAGGAGCTTGCCTGTGGCAAGGAGACAGCTAGAGTGATAAATAATGGATTTGTCGGGGGTGGGGAGAGAACTAGGGCAAGAAAAACTAGAGCATGTAATGACTGGAGGGAGACAGAGGAGATAACCCACACAGAAAGGTGTACCAAAAGAGACAGCAAAAGTGGAAGGTCCCGAGCAGAAATGAACAGGAGGCACTACACATCTTTCTCGGACTCTGGCAGAAGGAGGAATCCTGATGGATCTAAATTTGCAGGTGGAGAGGAGGGAAGCTGAAGTGGATCATAGACAAAATATCCCACAAAGTAGCAAGTTGGGCAGTTCCTGGGTCAGGAGACAAAGTTGGCACAGGGGCTGAAGACTGAGTCTGGAATAAATGTCCTGTACAAGAGAACAGGGAGCTAACAGGGAACAAACACTGATGATTGCTGTGGAGGACCAACCTGAGGATCCCCGCCCCCAGGCCCACAGAGCCATAGACTGCTAACAGTCTCCAGGGCTGTACAATCTCCTCCTTTAGCAATTAGCAGTCCTGGGGGAAATGTCACTATTGAGGATTTTCAGAGCAGAAATGGTACAGCAAAAGGGTCTTGGGCTTGAAGATGCTGAGAAGAGTAGCTGAAGTAACTGACTTCAGGGGGTCCAAGCTGAGTAGGTTTAAAAAAAAAAAAAAACAGAAGGGGCCTGGAAATGGGAGAAAGGGGTCAAGAAGCCATTTAGTGTCTGGCAATGGCCAGAAAACCAAGTCTTCTGGGAGTGAGAGTTGGAAACCAGAAGGCTCTTATCAGGTTAAAGAATTTCAGAAGTGAAATAAATCACACATTTAACAGTTACTGAGAGTCAATTACATCAGACAATGTACTAGGTTAACTAATTCCTGTCCCCATAGAGCTTAGAGTGTCATGAGAAAAACAGATATTTAAAATCCAAATATACACACACACACATACGTACACAATAGCGATATATTGGATACAATATTAAAAATAGAAGGGCAGTTGACTGATACTAGTTTCAATGCTTGAAAGTAAAAGCAGATATACAGTGGTTCCCAACTTTTGAGACACATACAAGTATAATTGTGGTGACTGCTGTTAGGAAAGTACAAGGTTTTCTGACAAAACGAGAGAAACCAAACTGAAATTATGGAGGTAGATTATGGGGTCAAGGAGGCCTCTCTGATAAAGTAACATCTGAGGACTCAGTCAGATCGAAAGTAAAGTGAACGTCTTGCAAGGAAATGAGTGTAATTTTTTTTTTTTTTGAGACAGAATTTCGCTCCTGTTGCCCAGGCTGGAGGGCAACCTCTGCCTCCCGGGTTCAAACGATTCTCCTGCCTCAGCCTCCCGAGTAGCTGGGATTACAGGCATGTGCCACCACGCCCGGCTAATTTTTTGTATTTAGTAAAGACAGGGTTCCACCATGTTGGTCAGGCTGGTCTCGAACTCCTGACCTCAGGTGATCCACCTACCTCAGCCTCCCAACAACGTGTGTAACTTTTATCACTAGAAAGAGCTGATGCATTTGTGAAAAAGGAAGAAGGCTAGAACATCGAATTTTTTACTTTATTTTTGACTTTGAGTTAAGAAGAGCCAAGAAGGGCTCCATTCATGGCCTAAGTCTTGCAGAGTATCTTCTAAGGCTTAAATCATCTGGGACACTAGTATCTTCATCGTCCTTCCCCCAGCACTGGCGCTCCCGCAGCCAGGGGAGAGCTGGGTCTGGTTTGGAGAGTTGGTCGGACACAGGCACAGTTCTGAGAGGGGACAGGCAAGGGCCAAATCACACAAGGCCTGGGAAAACACGAGCATGGATTCCACTGCCAGTGCAATGGACTGACTCTGAAAACTGTTAAGTAGGGGGATGATGGCATGACCTACTTTATGCCAGAGACCACTTGCACAACTGTGCGGATAATGGATTGGAGGAGACAGAGCAACAAGAATATGATGGGAAAAGTGGAGGAGAAAAGGGTAGCCTATCACAGGACGACAGCAGTGAAGACGCTGCGTGGAAGTCACGTTTACAGGCGGCCTGCCCCATCCGCCCACACTCTATTAACTTGACTCTATCAACGCCCAAAACGTCGGACGTACATCTAGCCCGACTCTCTTTAAAATAACAGCTCCAGCATTTTAATCGAGATCAAAAAGGACCCAGCTGACCCAGCGCGTAGGGGCCGTATACAAAGTCGGAGAAGTAGCTGAGTTTCTCGCCAGCCAGGGACTCGGGCCGCCTCAGGTGAAAGCTCCGCGGCGCTACTTCCGGTCTCAGGCTAGGCGGCCGGAAGCGGGAGCCTGGCCCTAAGACCGCTACAAACAGCCCTCGCTGACAGGCTCAATCACCACGGCGAGGCCAAGGTGCGGGGCCGCGGCCGCCAGAGAAGCCTGAGCCGGGCCCCGACATCCACTGCCCGACATTGGGCCGGGCCCCCAGAACACTCACCCAGGGCTGCGTGGCCGCCCACACGGAAACGGAGACTCTGCCGCTGCCGCTGCCGCTGCCGCCGCCAGCCGCCTGGGCACCCGGCTAGACGGGCCGTGGCGCCTGCGCCCTCAGCTCAACCGTAGACACCGCCCCCAACAGTGACTCCCACTCGGGCTGGCGCGGGTAGGCTCGCGGCGCATGCGCCTGGCTGAGCGTTTGTTTTTAAGCACGGGCAAGACCACGTGGTTTGGAGGGAAGCGCTCAGCCGCGCCTTTGTTCTTGCGTGCGAACGCAGGGCCAGAACGCTGTCTCTGCTGCCGGTCAGCTGGGCGGCTTGCGGAGGACGCTTCGCCGCTAGCGAAAAATACCCTGCTAGTAAGGCAGTTATGAAAGTTAAGACATATTTCCACGTAGAGGGGGATGCGGGTGTGCCATGCGAATGTAAATCCTCACAATTAACCTTGAACCCTGCAAAGAAAGTCGGCTTGGGCTGGGGAGTTAGCCGCAGGCTGTGACCTCCCCTGTCATCTGGCACAACTGAACATGGGAAAGATGGAAAGCGGTCTGCTTCTCTGTTTCCCCTCTGCCACGCGCGAGCCTGGGCGGAGTGAGTGCCTACAGAGCCTGCTTACATGTGTACATTGCATTACGTCCAGCGTTTAGTATCGGTCCTCAGATCTCAGAGGTAGGCAGGGTTTCGAGGCAGGCAAGGATTTTACCGTGGAGCGTTTGAAAAAAGATGTCCACATCTTTTTTCAGAGGTTCAGAGGTTCAGAACAAAGGGAAGAAGTTGAGCTTCGCCTGGGGAAAGAAGCAGCCCACGATGCAGGGTGGCTGTGCCAGACAGAGCTTCTCAGCTCAGGATCGGCGCTAGGAGAAGGTGGACGTTCCAGGGCCCTGAGGCAGGACGTCCTCTGGGAGCGCAGTGACTGCGGGTCACTGCCTGGGAAGTGCCGTCCTCACTTGGAAGCCTGAAGTCGGACAATAGGGAAATGGGGTCGGAAAGCGGCCCCAGCCCACAATGTAACTTGTTTTTGTTGTTGGTAGTGGGTTTTTTTGTTTGTTTTTTGTTTTTGTTTTTGAGACGGAGTTTTGCTCTTGTCGCCCAGGATGGAGTACAATGGCGCGATCTTGGCTCACTGCAACCTCTGCCTCCCAGGTTCAAGCGATTCTCCTGCCTCAGCCTCTTGAGTAGCTGGGATTACAGGTGCCCGCCACCATGCCCAGCTAATTTTTGTATTTTTAGTAGAGACAGGGCTTCGCCATGTTAACCAAGCTGTCCTCAAACTCCACCCGCCTCGGCCTCCCACAGTGCTGGGATTACAGGCGTGAGCCACCATGCCCAGCCTGTAACGTTTTTTTTTAAAAGAAGAAAGAATTTGGTGATTCCTTGGATAAAATATTAAGAATAGAAGGGCAGTTGATTGACATTAGTTTCAATGCTTGAAAGTGAAAGCAGATATATAGTGGTTCCCAACTTTTGAGACTGAGGTTCCCTTTGCAGTGTACTATTTTGGAGACCCTTCCTATATCAGAATTTGGACAGGAAAAAGATGGCCCACTCAATAGGGGAAGTTGAGAGTTATTATTTACAAAGACGTGGGCAAGGTTCAGGAAAACAACTGAGGGGATACAACTGGAGCTATTAAGGGCTGAATTGTGTCCCCTCCCCAAAACTCATGCTGAAGTCTTAACCCCCCACCCCCACCCCAGGACCTCAGAATGTGGCTGTATTTGAAGATAGCATCTTAAATGAGGGAATTTAGTTAAATGAGGTCCCAAGTTATTTAGCAAGTCGTCCAAACCCTTTTATTCTCCTTCCCCATCTAATTTTTCTGCATCATTTGTGTCCTTCACTCCCTGGGTGCCTATGCTCAGGATTTAGGGAACTACTTACTCTTCTCCCAGGAAGGATGTGCTGCAATTGGCTCCTATGGCCTAGTAAGCATACTGTTCACCTCTTCCCAGCTGTCTTCTCTCAGGCTGCCATAACAAATGCAATAGGCTGGGCAGCTTAAACAACAGGCATTTATTTCTCATAGTTCTAGAGACTGGGAAGTCCAAGATCAAATGCAGGCAGATTTAGCTCATTTAGGGAAAGCTCTCCTCATGGCTTGCAGATGGTTACCTTCTCACTGTGTCCTTACATGGGGGAGAGAGAGGGCTCTCTCTCTTCCCTTTCTTCTAAGGCATCAGCCCTATTGGATTAGGGACTTACCCTTATGATCTCATTTAACCAGATTTACTGCCTGAAGACCCTGTCTCCAAATAGTCACATTGAATGTTAGGGATTCAACGTACGAATTTGGAGGGCACCCAGTTTAGCCTGTAGCACCAACTCTGCCTTTGTTGACTTCACATTAATAGCTTGAAATCAGCCATGGTAGGAGTATTTATACCACAGGAATAGACAAACCATAAACTGAAACTTTGAAGGAGGGGCAATTGTTAATCTTTTCCCACATACCCCTACTTGTTATTCTGTCTCTTCTGTGATCTTACAAGCAGGTCCTTCTGCTTAGAATTCTCTTACCCATTCCAAACTCAGAAAAAGTTTCTCTTTTCTGAAGCTTTCCCCTACCCTCTGACAGCAACGGGCTCTTGCATCTCCTGTGTACTCCCACACCAGTATTTCTAATATCATTATAGTAGTTATTTATTTGGATTTTAATCCATTTTCCCTACCATTTTCTAGCCCTTACTCTAAGCTGGGCATTATTTTAAACACCCGACCCAAGGGGTTCTTCCTGCCCACTGCATAAAGAAAGACCATACCATTGTGGTACAAAAGGAGCTTAATAAACACGAGGCCCACCATGCCAAGTGGGAGATGAAGTGCATGCTCAGATCGTCTGATCCAAAGTCTGAAGCTCATAGGCTGGGAGTTTTTCAAACACAGTTTGGAGGAAGGGGTGGGGGTAGCCAGGTGACAGTTGCTTGCTGCTGATTAGTTGAGGCTGAGATGAAATCATAGGGGGAGTCAAAGCTGTCCTACAGGCTGAATCACTTCTGGGTGGGGCTGTGGGAGTGGGGTTGGCAGTCCAGGTGGAGCTATGGGTGTCAGACATGCAAAAAACCTGGAAAGATATCTCAAAAAGCTACAAATAGTGGTTGTATTAGTCCGCTCTCATTCTGCTAATAAAGACATACCCAAGACAGGGTGATTTATAAAGGAAAGAGTTTTAATTGACTCACAGTTAAGCATGGCTGGGGAGGCCTCAGGAAACTTACAATCATGGTGGCAGGGGAAGCAAACATGTCCTACTTCACATGGTGGCAGCAAGGAGATGTGCAGAGTGAAGGAGGGGAAAGCCCCTTATAAAACCATCAGATATCGTGAGAACTCACTCACTATTAGAACAGCATGGAGGTAACCACCCCCACGATTCAGTTACCTCCCACCAGGTTCCTCCCACAACACATAGGGGTTATGAGATTTGGGTGGGGACACAGCCAAACCATATCAGTGGTGTTATTTGCAGGAGTAATTGGGAAAGTTGAGCATCTTATAACCTCCAGAATAATGACTGACAATCGTTCATATCTGTGACTTAGCAGGACTCAGGCTCCTCTCCTCCCCCACAGCCTAATGGCTTCCCATTAACTTTACAAAAACAGTTGAGTTTCAGGCAAGGTCTGTTAACATGTAAACTATAGCCTAAATGTTTCTCAAAGTTAGGTGGCCCCAGTAGCTTAGAAATAATTAAGGGAAAGGCAAGATGGGAGTTAGGGGTGAGGTATTAGCTCTTTCACTGTCATAATTTTCTAACTGATATAATTTTTGCAAAGGTGGTTTCATTGTCTTGAGTGCTTTACTAATGTTAACTTGTTTAACTGTGACCATATTCATCCTTGTGCCTTTATTTCACATTTAGTGTTCAGTGTAAGGAACTCTCCCACTGACTCTACAGAACAGAGTTTTGAGTTGACTCTCACTTTTCAAAACTTCTGGGTAATGGCAGTGCAACAAAACCAGTTTGGTTCTCTGATCCTCATAAATGGGGAAAAACTCATGAAAAAAAAATTAGATGTATTGGAAGCACAATAAATACTTTGTAAAAATTATACATCAAAAAAGAAGTAAAAGCATATTATTTAGAATTGTGTTGGCAACCACTAGAAAAACATGTTAAATGTATGTTGAATAAATGAACAAACAATCTTAAAAGCAATGAATGTATAAAAAGCATCCATTGTGAACTGTTACCAGAAGGGGTTCCTGATCCAGACGCCAAGAGACAGTTCTTAACCCTTGAGCAAGAAAGAATTCGGGGCAAGTCCATACAGTAAAGTGAAAGCAAGTTTATTAGGAGAGTAAAGGAATAAAGAATGGCTACTCCATAGGCAGAACAGCAACTTGGGCTGCTTGACTGAGAATACTTATAGTTATTTCTTGATTATATGCTAAACAAGGGGTAGATTATTCATGAGTTTTCTAGGAAAGGGGTGGGTAATTCCCAGAACTGAGGGTTCTTCCCGTTTTTTAAACCACATAGGGTAACTTCCTGACGTTGCCATGGCATTTGTAAACTGTCATGTGCCGATAGGAGTGTCTCTTAGCATGCTAATGCATTATAATTAGCATATAAGGAACAGTGAGGATGACCAGACATCACTTTCATTGCCATCTTGGTTTTGGTGGGTTTTGGCCAGCTTCTTTACTCCAAACTGTTTAATCAGCAAGGTCTTTGTCACCTGTATCTTGTGCCAACCTCCTATCTCATCCTGTGACTTAGAATGCCTGCCCTCTTGGGAATACAGCTCAGTAGGTCTCAGCCTTATTTCACCCAGCCCAAGATGGAGTTGCTCTGGTTCAAATGCCCCTGACATATTTCTCCCTTCTCTTTTACAAGGGAACCCCTAATCCAAAGGGTAGTAGAGGGACGAAGATCCATCTTCTGTAACTTCTTCAGGCTGAATAAGGGCTATGCTATTCCTACCTAACTATTGTGGTCTCTTGTATTCAGAGTAGAGAGGAGCACAGTCAGAAGGCATCACTATGGTGAGGGCCATTCATAACTCTTGAGGGCAAAAGATGATATCTGGAAGATTAAAAAGTATTCAATTTAATAAAACATTGAGTAAGCTTATCCTACACTCCCACACAGAGTACAACAGCAATATATTCCACAATGGTAAAGCACAATAAGTAAAACTATCCCAAGTAAACTAAATTAGAAGGCTTTCCATGAACTGAGCAGTGGTTGGAACTGGTCAAGCTGATATGAAGTTGCTGTACATGCTATATGTTCCAATACATGACTGGAATTAGAATATTGATCCAGATTTTTACATTACCCATTTCTGTTATTTTTTTTCTGAGCAGCAGCCAGAGATCACTGGTTAGTTGGCAGGAATAAGTAGGATTAGTCTAAATTGCAAGAAAAAAAAACTTAAAAATAACTGATGAGACTAGAATCTAATAACAGGTGTACCATAGTTGGAACATAACTTTTTTCTCTCTTCAGGTTCCCACTTTTATTAAACACAAATCATGGTAAGACTGATTTGCTTCCAACTAAATAAATTTAGTTTTACATTTGGCCTGATTCTTTGTAAAAAGTGCAGCAAGAATAATTATTTTTCACATAGGCTTTTGTGTGTGTGTGTGTTTTGTAATTGGATTTGATGGATCTTTGTTCTATAAGGAATTTTAAATAAGAATTTTTAAAAAACTGAGCCCAGCCATGGGTTGCTGCCATCAAATACCTATAAGTTGGGTAAATTCCTCTCCTCCTGAGGTCCCAAGATATTGGGGCTCCTGGGCCTATGAGAAAGCTGCATTCGTTACTTATCACAGGCCAAGAACCCTGTACAAGAACTATGTAGATAAAGTATGAGGCCAGTTTTCCCAAGGGGCTTTTATTGTCTCTGTAAGTCAAGTTCGATTCCTTAAAGCAGTTTGTTTATATTTGAAAGCATGCCATTCCAGTCAAAGGCTTGGTAAAATAACCAGTTCCTCCAATTGTGTCCTGTTGTAAAAGAAAGCAGATTCTTATTGCACTTATGCAGATAACCATATTGCCATAAGAATACTCACAAATAGTTTCCAAATTCTGGAGAAATCGGGTAGAGAAAAATATGCTTCAAATTTTGTTTATAGGCATACTCAGCTGCTACAAGTTGTAAATAAAAGTTCTCTTGACTGTGAAAAACAAAACAAAGGATCAGCAACACTTTGAGAAAAAAAGGCAAAAAGATTACTTCAGGCTTCTATTAGTTTACTCCATGCAATTGACTCCTGCTCTGCTTGATAGTCATGAATATTTCAGCTCTCCATGAGAATCCTGAATGTTTTTTCCTCTATTCTGATGTCACAATCTCCTAAGTTATCAGAAACCTGCATTTAAGAGCACCCGTCAAAGTCCTGTAGTTGATTATAAATCACCTTTTGAAGAGAATCAATACAAGATAACACCTCTCTGTGGATGACAAAAAGTCTTAGGACAGGCACTATTAAAGTCATAATTGACTAGGAATTTTGGTTACTTCTGTGCATACAAAGACTTTTCATAATTATAATTATTAACAATATACACTAAGTCATATAAGAATTATAGGAGTTTCTTGGCTGGGCACAGTGGCTCATGCCTGTAATCCCAACACTTTGGGAGGCTGAGGCAGGTGGATCACAAGGTCAGGAGATCAAGACCATCCTGGCTAACACAATGAAACCCCCATCTCTACTAAAAATACAAAAAAAAAAACAAATTAGCTGGGCATGGTGGTGGGTGCCTGTAGTCCCAGCTACTCGGGAAGCTAAGGCAGGAGAATGGCATGAACCCAGGAAGTGGAGGTTGCAGCGAGCCGAAATCACACCACTATACTCCAGCTTGGGTGACAGAGCAAGACTCTGTAAAAAAAAAAAAAAGAAAAAAGAATTATAGGAGCTTCTCATAATTTTAGAACAGATACAAATAAATATTCATAAAAATACAGCCCAAAGAAAGCCAAACACCATTTCATATTTGACAGTGCTTTCTGTATGATTTTTATACCAAATAAGCCAAATTTCACCATGGCATTAGTGCATTATTGATGTTAAACCAAATTCTTAATAAAACCTTAAAGACGAATCTATCCAATTTTAATGTCTGACCATAAGGTAAGATTCTCATAAATCTTTTATAACCCTTTACAAATATTTGTTAAAGAGTAGATAAGTGCTCTAAGAAAAACCCGTTGTGTTTTTATTCCAATGTTCAATTTATGAAAAAACTGAATAATACCCCTTCAACTTTAGCCAATATGTTCACACACAGAATTTCTTTTACAATATGCATTTTTCACAAACCTTCCACCACTTGCTCAAACCTTCAACTTTATCCTATCTAACTTAAACCAATCCTTTAACCCTCTGAACTAAGTCAAAAGAAAAAGTCCACATTCCCATGCCTTCTTATAATATTTTACCAAAAATACATTTCACTTTCCTTACATACCTTGCTTGTAAAACTGTTTCCCTAGTAGTCCTTTTTTTTTTTCTTTTTGAGGCAAGGTCTGGTTCTATTACCCAGGCTGGAGTTCAGCGACACAATTTCAGCTTAATGCAACCTCCACCTCCTGGGTTCAAGCTGTGCTCCCACCTCAGCATCCCGAGTAGCTGGGGCTACAGACATCACCACTGTGCCCAGTACTTTTTGTACTTTTTATAAAGACAGGGTTTAGCCATGTTGTCCAGGCTAATCTGGAACTCATGAGCTCAAGCGATCTTTCCACCTCAGCTTCTCAAAGTGCTGGGATTACAGGCATAAACCACCATGCCTGGTATATTTCTGGTAGTCTTAATTACGTGTTACAATGTTAACTCTTAGCAACTTTTACTTTTGGTGAAAAACCTGGTAAGTAAGTGATTCTAATTATGTACCAGCTTTGGAGCTTAAGACACCAGACAAAATTGTAGATAAGGTCTGACTCTTTCTAACATAACCAGGAGGCATGGCTAACTCCACATGCCCTCAGGCCTTACTTAGAATCTAATGGCTCCAAAGCAGGTACTAGAATAATTTTTAAAAGTAAAAGAAGCAGTTGACCTTAAAGCATTCAGCAACCAGTGTAATTTAGATGAAATGTCTTAATTTTACCAATAATCTGTAAAACTGTCTTTATTTCCCAAAGATTAAATCAAATAATCAAATAATCTTTGGGAAATAAAGATTGCTTGATGGCTTGATTTAAGCTCTTATTATTTTTAAGCCAATTAATCAAAGCTCTTTCATTTATACACATCACACATACAACACATTTAAATAGACAGACGGATCTAGTAGTTGTAAGATTTTTCAGTTGCCAGCTTTTAAGTTTCTCTTTAAAGTATGCAATTTCTAGGGCCTCATAAGCAGGCACAGCTCGAAAGTGAAACAGATTCCCCAAAATTGAGGGCCCCATTTTTATAGCAGATCCTGGATCCCAAAAAGAGGAAATCAGCCCATTTCCCGTGAGAGTCTTATCTCTGAGTGGTGAGTGGGGATATTTCCATACCTTCCAGGGGTCCAAGAGCATGCTTCTCTGATCCAAACGTGCAAAGAGTTGAGTATCCCCCCCATAACTGTCATTAGCCATCCCTAAAAGTACATTTCCTCCCTAGTTATTGTACACTAAATTTCTCTCATAGTGTAAATTTCTCAAACCCCCAACAGTCAAAAACATCAGATAATGCAATGCAAAAGAGAACAGGGTCTTAGATTTTGAGAGGGATCTATCCACTTTCAGTTCCTGGGGTTTTATGAGGAAAACAGAGATTTTTCCCAAAATGAGGTCTGTGGCACCTCCTCTGTTTTTCCCAAGGAGTCCTATGCTGCTAGAAATTCCTAGGTCCTCTCATGTGTGCATCAAGAGTGGCAAGAAGACAATGGAGAAAAACAGCTCATTAAACTGAGAAGAAAAAAAAAGCTTTAAAAGCTTTTTTTTCCAGAAAAACATATTCCAAGAAGAGACGAAACAAAAGACCTTTTAAATATATGTAGAGCTTGGCTATCCACTTTTAATTAAGCTAACGTTTAACCATAGCACTCTTTTTAAAATGTCCTTTTAAATTTCTTGTTACTGATCTCACCCAGGCCAAATGGCCAATATTTCTGGCTTTTGAATTTTACCAACAGTAACCTCACAGGCAAAACCAGTAAGCCTTAACTAAGGTTATAACTTAACCACAAGTCAACAGGTTTTTTTCAAAGAGATGGTTAGCAGTTTTTACAAAATCTAAAATCTCCAAAGGTAGCTCAGAGAAAGAAAAATTCAAGAAGGAAGTCAGAAGTTGTTCATGGAGGGGCAGAGAATCAACAAATGGCAACATTCACGTAGATATGAACCAAAAGTACTCATTCCCTGGGCCAGGAATTGAACCCTGAACCCGGACCCCACTGTGAAAAGACAAAGCCTTAGCCACTAAGCTACAACACTGGGCAGTTTCCATTACTCTTCCCAGAAGGAGCCTGGAAGCAGCCAATTTTAGCTTGCAAAACTTTTAACTGCTCAAGACAATTTTAGGGCTATGACGTGAATTCCAAAATTCCTATTCTCTGGATGGTGGAAAAAGAGAAACTACTGCCCCACAGTTACAAGATCAAGTTCCCAAGAATGTAGAACAAGATAAGAGGGAAACCTCATCCAATTTCATTGTTTCAGGGACCTGCAGCAAAGCTTGTTACTAACCAGTTTGCTGGAGTGTCTTGAACAGTGGTTTCATGGGATCCTAAGCCCATGTTCTCTCCTAAGGTACTCTTCTTTATGACAGAATGATACAGAAAGACAAATTTATAGCACAAAAGAGATCAGATTCACTACAGCTTAAGACTAGCCTCAGAAATCCTTTTTCTCATTAAGTAAAATTGCAAGAGATAATGCAAGAGATGGTGATTTTTACCATTCCTACAACCAGTTTGCGCAGAGAGAGAGGAAAGGGAAGGGAGAAAAGCATTGCCTGCAGTAGAGTAGGGAAGGCAAAAAACTCATGGAGAAAGATCCACAGAGAAAGACCCACCCATTGCAGTGACACTGAACGAGAAGTTCAGATGGCCGCCTGTCAGTCACAAGCGGATCTTTTCCAGCATGCCCATCAGCTCTCAGTTGTCCCCCTTTGGGGAGGAAAAAGCTCCCGATGTCCCATGGTCCTGTACATGCTTAATTCTGTCACCCACAGCCATCAGCAAAGAGTGCAAGACAGATTAATCCAGAGAGAATAATAGTTAATATCCTGCAGTGCCAAATCCATTTTTAACCAAGAAGGACTTTACTGATAGAGGACTCTAACCCGCTAAATCTTAGGAAGGACTCTAACCTTCCTAAGTTGGGCTTCAAACCCAAGTTCAGTCAAGCATCCTTGCCTTTTCTTAAAAGAGGCCTTTAACCCAGTCTCATCCTTTACCTGAGTAAAATGTACCCCACCATGTACCCAAAGTTAGCCAATTGGTGCTGCAGTCTATTTCCTTTGGGTCAGGGTCTCCTCAGTATAGTCCCTTTGTGGTTCACCAGGAAGATGTTGCCAGAAAGGGATGTCAATCCAGACCTCAAGAGAGGGTTCCTGGATCTTGTGCAAGAAAATATTTGAGGCAAATCCATAGAGTAAAGTATAAGCAAGTTTATTTAAAAAGTAAAGGAATAAAGAATGGTTACTCCATAGGCAGTGCAGCCCCAGGGGTTTCCCATTTTTATGGTTATTTCTTGATGATATGCTTGAAAAGGAGTGGATTATTCATGAGTTTTCTGGAAAGGGGTGGGCAGTTCTCAGAACTGAGGGTTCCTCCCCTTTTTAGACTATATAGGGTAACTTCCTGATGTTGCCATGGCATTTATAAATGTCATAGTGCTTGTGGGAGTGTCTCTTAGCATGCTGATGCATTATAATTAGTATATAATGAGCAATGAGGATGACCAGAGGTCACTTCACTGCCATCTTGGTTTTAGTGGGTTTTGGCTGGCTTCTTTACTGCATCCTTTTATCACCAAGGTCTTTGTGACCTGTGTCTTGTGCCGACCTCCTGTTTCATCCTGTAATTACAAATGCCTAACCTCCTAGGAATGCAGCCCAGTAGGTCTCAGCCTTATTTTACCCAGACCCTATACAAGATGGAGTTGCTCTGGTTTAAACACCTCTGACATAACCACCCAACGGATTCACCTTGCCTGCTGCCTATTATAAAGAGTCAATTTATAAAGACAGAGGAGCTGCAATAGAGAAAGGGTAATTCATGCAGAGCTGGCTGTGCAGGAGACTGGAATTTTATTATTGCTCAAATCAGTATCCCTAAGAATTCGGAGATCAGAGTTTTGTTTTGTTTTGTTTTGCTTTGTTTTGTTTGTTTTTTTGAGACACAGTCTCTCTCTGTTGCCCAGGCTGGAGTGCGGTGTTGTGATTTCAGTTCACTGCAGCCTCCATCTCCCAGGTTCAAGTAATTCTAGTGCCTCAGCCTCCTAAGTAGCTGGGATTACAGGTGAGCACCACCAAGCCTAGCTAATTTTTGTATCTTTAGGAGAGACAGGGTTCCACCACATTGGCCAGGCTGGTCTTGAACTCCTGGGCTCCAGTGATCTGCCCACCTGGTCCTCCCAAAGTGCTGGGATTACAGGCACGAGCCACTGTGCCTGGCTGGGGATGGGAGTTTTTAAGGATAATTTGGTGGGTAGGGGCCCATGAGTGATGAGTTCTGATTGGGCAAGTCAGAGATGAAATCACAGTGAGTCTAAGATGTCCTTTTGTGCCGAGTCAGTTCCTGAGTGTGGGCCACAAGACCAGATTAGCCAGTTTATTAATCTGGGTGGTTCCAGCTTATTCACTGAGTACAGCAAAATATCTCAAGAACTGATCTCAGGTTTTACAATAGTGATGTTATCCCCAGGAGCAATTTGGGGAGGTTTAGAATCTTGCAGCCTCTAGCTGGATGACCCCTAAACCATAATTTCTAATCTTGCAGCTAAGTTGTTAGTCCTGCAAAGGCACTCTAGTCTGCAGGCAGAAAGGGGGTTTGTTTTGGGAAAGGGCTATTATCATCTTTGTTTCAAAGCTAAACCATAAACTAAGTTTCTCCCAAAATTAGTTTAGCCTACGCCCAGGAATGAACAAGGACTTCTTGGAGGTTAGAAGCAAGATGGAATCAGTTAGGTCAGATCTCTTTCTCATAGTAATTGTCTCAGTTACAATTTTTGCAGAGGCAGTTTCGATTGCAATACATGGAGCTCCATAGAGACTAAGCCAGGACAAGTGAGAGCCAGATGGCACTGGGAGGAAAAATAACTAAACATGGACAAAGGAGACTCTAAGAAGTTGAGCAGCAAAATGGTATCATATGCATTCTTTATGCAAGCTTGCCTGGAGAAGCAGAAGAAGCACCCAGATGCTTCAGTCAGATTCTCAGCGTTTACTAAGAAGTGATCAGAGATACAGAAGTCCATATCTGCTAAAAGGGAAAGGAAAAATCTGAAGACATGCAAAAGGCTGACAAGGCCTATTATAAAAGAGAAATGAAGGCCAGGCGTGGTGGCTTACGCCTGTAATCCTAGCATGTTGGGAGGCCAAGGCGGGTGGATCACGAGCTCAGGAGTTCAAGATCAGTCTGGCCAAGATGGTGAAACCACGTCTCTACTAAAAATACAAAAAATTAGCCAGGCACAGTGGCAGGTGCCTGTAATCCCAGCTACTTGGGAGGCTGAGGCAGGAGAATCACTTGAACTCAGAGGGCAGAGGTTGCAGTGAGCCGAGCTCACACCACTCTACTCCAGCCTGGGTGACAGAGTGAGACTCCATCTTAAAAAAAAAAAAAGAAAGAAAGAAAAAAGAGAGAAATGAAAACCTATCTTCCTCCTAAAGGAGAAACAAATAACAACTTCAGGAATTTCAGTGTGCACAAGAGGACTCCTCAGGAATTTTTCTTATTCTATTCCATCACCCCAGAGTCAAAGGAAAACACCTGGACTATCCTTTGGGGATGTTGCAAAGAAGCTTGGAGGGAAGTGGAGTTGGCTTGAAAGGAAGTGGCTGAGGCAAAATTAATATAAGTAGAGAGTTTATTTGGGCCAACCTTGAGGACTGCAACCTGGGAGCACAGATTCAAGTTGCCTTGGATATACATTCTGTTAAAAGTAGGTTTTTAAGGGAAAAGAAGAGGAGCTTCTTAAGTTGTTTACCAAGAATTTACATTAAAATGACATAAGCTATTGATTGTCTAGATATTGTTCTGTGTGTAGGAACATGAAGATAATTCAAATTCCAGGAACACGAAGATAACAGGTGAGGCAGATAGTCAGGAACAAGGTGTCTATAAACAATTGCCCTCAGGCATGGGTGTAGAGGACGTGACTGAAGTCCCATACTTATGTCTCTGCGGAATGGATAAATTTTGCATGCTTCACATAGCTCAGAATGCTCTAAGCTATTTTTCTTTTCTCAGGAATAATGATACTGCTGCAGATAACAAGCAGCCTTAGGAAAAGAAGGCTGAGAAGCTGAAGGAAAAATACAAAAAGGAAATTACTGCATACCAAGCTAAAGGAAAGCCTGTCAAAAAGGGAGTCATCAAGGCTGAAGAAAGTAAGAAAATAGAAGGAGATGAAGAGAAGGAGGAATATAGAAGATGAAGATGATGATGATGAATAAATTGGTTCTAGCCCAGTTTTTTTCATGTCTATAAAGCATTTAACCCCTCTGTATACAACTCACTCATTTTAAGGAAAACAATTGAAATGCGTAAGATTTGCATTTAAACTATACAGTGTCTTTTGTTTGTATAGCCGACACACTACCAAATTTGTCTTTAGATAGCCTTGATGGTATTTTCAATAGACTCTAACCTTGCCTTGTACAGTATGGAGGTTGTAAATTGGCATGAATATTTAAAGCAGGTTCTTCTTGGTGCACAGCACAAATCAGTTACATATAGGAATGATGGTTTCTTCATCTTCAGTTTGCTCCAGTGTGGCTTGTATGAAATAATTGTTTGTTAACTGAATAACACTCTGTAATAGCAGAAAAAGAAAAAAGAAGAAGTTGCTGTTAATTTGTAACTGCCAATGGGTTCTTCTTGCCTACTGTCCAGACGAAGCCAGTTTAACAAGACAGGGGAATTGCAATAGAGAAAGAGTTTAATACATGTAGACCCAGCTAAATAGGAGACCAGAGTTTTATTATTACTCAAATCAACCTCCCTCAAAATTTGGAGGCTAGAGTTTTTTAAAGATAGTTTGGCAGGTGGAGGACTAGAGACTGGGTCCGGCTGATTGGCTGGGAATGTAATCATACGGATGTGGGAAAATGGTCCTCCTGTGCTAAGTCTGCTTCTGGCAGGGGCAGCAGGACTAGTTGTCTTGAGTGGCAGGTCTGGATGGAGCCACCTGGTCATGAGAAATGCAAAAGTCTGAAAAGACATCTCAAAAAGCCAATCTTAGGTTCTAAAATAGTGATGTTATTTACAGGAGTAATTGAGGAAGTTACAAATCTTGTGACCTTCAGAACAATGGCTGGTAATTGTTTAACTATGCCTACATCTTAGCAAGATTCAGGCCACTCTCACAGTCCTAATCTTGTGGCCTTTTATTAGTTTTACAAAGACAGTTTAGTTTTGGGAAGGGCTCTTATCAGCTAAACCATGAACTAAATTCCTCCCAAAGTTAGCTTGTCCTACACCTAGGAATGAACAATGATATCTTAGAAGCAAGATGGAGTCAGCTATATCAGATTTCTCTTACTGTCATAATTTTGCAAAGGTGGTTTCAGTTTCGTTGACATTCTGAATGCTTCTAAGTAAATACAGTTTTTCATTAGTTAAAAAAATATATGATTCCATTGAATCGTGGTGTGTGTGTGTGTGTGTGTGCATGTGTATAGTGGGAGGGTGAAAGGTAGGAATGAGGAACAGTTCACTAACTTTTTAGTCCCACATCTACCATGGTGTTCTGTGCCTTTTTTACTCTTTTTCTCATTATTTCATATATTCTGTCCAACTTTGTCTCTGCCCTGACTTTTTGTCAAGATCCTCCCTGCTTAATTTGGACATTGTTTTTTTGGTAATCTTTTAGAGTCATTTTGATAATCTCCAACAATCGTCTTACTCTTCAAAGCTGACCTAAAAGATAAATGAGCAAAGTTCTGCTCAAACTTTACAAGAAGACATGGGCTGATCTCAGAGTGCCTTAATTTCAGCAGCTCCACTGTTTCAATGTAATTTTATCATTAATAACCAGCATTGTGATTAATATGTGCAGTTATACATGAAAGAGATTTTGAAGGAAATGGTAATGATTCTGAACACAAGAGGAAAAGTTATTGCTGATCTATTATTCATATCAGAGGAATCTGACTGCAAGTGTGAACATAAATAAGAATGTAGAAATAGTAAAGAATAACCTGAGGGCATGGACATGTTTTCAGGATATCTAATTCCAGATAAAATCTGCAGAAAGAAAATATAATCATATAATCTGTATTAGTCAGGGTTCTCTAGAAAGATGGAACCAATAGGATAGAGATAGAGATAGATAGAGATGAGATATAGAGATAGGGATGATAGAGATAGATAGAGATAAAGATAGGGATAAGGGGAGGGATACGGGCAGGGATAGAGATAGAGATAGCTGAGATAGAGATAGAAATAGAGATAGAGACATAGACATAGAGATAGAGATAGCGATAGAGATGATAGAGACAGAGCTAGGGATAGAGATAGAGATGTATGAGAAGGGATTTACTAGGGGAATAGGTTCATGTGATTATGGAGGATAAGAAGTCACACAACAGACCATCTGCAAGCTGAAGACCCTGGGATAGGTCTAAATCCTAAAGCCTGAGAACCTGGGAAGCCAATGGTTTAACTCTCAGTCTGAGTCCAAAGGCCTGAAAATCCAGGAGGCCACTGCCATAAGTCCTGGAGTCCAAAGGCTGGAGTTCTGATGTCCAAGTGCACAAAAGCACTGGGGCAGCCAGTGGGTTACTGCACAATCACCATGGAGCAAGCAGATCCTCAAGACTTTAAAGACCACACAGATCACCAGCATCCAGAGGAGATGCAGGAAAGAGTCAGCAATGGCAGCTTCCTCCACCAGCCAGTGCTCCCTACATGAGACTCTCCTCATGCCTCCCTGAATTCTGTATGGCTGGGGCAGGGAACAGAGGAGAAGGAGGAGAGAGAGGCTTGTGGAAAGAGCAAGCCACGTGATCTCCTCTGCCAGCAGCTCACTGCTGAAGACCAGGGCGGAGGATCATCACATCCAAGTAAACTAAGTATTTGACTGAAAGGGGTCAAAGGTTTTAACCATGTATCAGAATACTAGCCAAACTTATTGGGCAAGAGACTAAGTTTTCTTTCCGTCCCACTTCCAGGATCAGAAAAATAATTTGAAAAGGCAAAACTGATAGTAGTGGTTGTTGTGGGGGCATGGAGGGGAGGAAATCACATTTGCACATTACTGGATTAAAATTCCCCAATTCAGCCTGTTACAGTCTCTCATTCCTTTTTCTCTCCCTAATATTTGGAACTAGTGGCATGCCCGGCCTTTGGAGAATGGAAGGATGAATGTCTGAGTCTTTGCTCATATCCTCTCCAGCTAGTCAGTCTGGTGATATTCTAGGAGTCCTCCATGATTTAACTCAAATTCCAGCCCTTTTCTAATCTTTCCCAACACCCAAGGCTCAACTCTGCCTCAATACTCAACCAAACTGTTTTGTAATTGGCTGGATCAATGTCCATTTCTCCCACTGATTGGGGAAATTGAGATTTCTGCTGCCCCCACCCACAATCTCAGTCCTCCAGGGACACAGGATACCATGCCAGCCCTATCCCTTCTCCCACAGCTTCAGGGATGTCAGACAAAGAGATAGTCTCTCCATCCATCAGCTCCTGGTGACCCCAGATCTCAGACCCAGAAGCTGTTCCAAGGTAGTAGGAAGTGGTGAAGCTTCAACAACTTGCCTACTCCAGGCTGCAGGAGCCCCCACCCACAGCCCACCTCATTTCTGTGAGGTTTGTGTTTTGAGACCCACAGATTCCTCAAGGTGCTTTTTAAGACTTCCTGCTCTCTGCTGGCAAATTGTTAATCAGTTTGTGGCAGCATAAATAAAATTAGAGGGTCTAATTAAAATGAATGAGTGAGTGGAGACCAGCCTGGCTGCTTTGCTTTTGAGCCTGAGATGAGTAAATAATGAACGTGTCACCCACCAGTAAGTGATGTGTTTTAGCAGAAGTGTGAGGACAGCAGAAAGGAGGCCGTAGAGAGCTCCTCCACCCGTAGCAATTTGCAAGTTGGTGGAATCTCCATTTGGGTGTATCTTATTAATAAATTCTGCAGGAACTGTTTCTGTTTTCCAGGCCTTCCAAAAACAGTGAGGAGAAGGCCACACACAGGATGCCCATTCTCTGGGCACCCCTTAATGTCATGGTCCTTGTGAAGGGGAACAGTGGACATATGGATGAGACAGCACCATAGTCATTTAGTGGATGGGGTGAGGAATTCTAACTTTCTCCATGTGTAAGATGCAGAAAGAGTTGTCTTACATCCTACAGGACTTTCAAATGCTTTCCCAGACATTCATGCAGGAGAGAGATGTTCGTATGATTATTTGGGCCTAAACCTGAACTCCATGTAACATAAAGTCCTTTTTGCACAATTTTCTATGCAAGGCATTTTTCTAGAAATGCAACTACTGTGTGGAATGAGGTAAGCTGGGAATGGCAGCACTTTTAAAACCACATCCCAGATGGAAATACCCCTCTTAGTGTTCAAGTCTCTAGTACAGCATACGGTGACAGTCTGCATCCGAGACTGACGCAATGTGTTATACCAGACATGGCCACACTCATTTTGACCCTACACACAGGTACAAACATCTTACTATTAACTTTGTCTTCAAGGCCAGGCCTGCCTGAACATTTACATGTTGAAATGAATTTTTTTTTTTTTTTTTTTGAGACGGAGTCTTGCTCTGTCGCCCAGGCTAGAGTGCAGTGGCATGATCTCAGCTCACTGCAACCTCTGCCTCCTGGGTTCAAGCAGTTCTCCTGCCTCAGCCTGCTGAGTAGCTGGGATTACAGGCACCCACCACCATACCCAGCTAATTTTTGTATTTGTAGTAGAGATGGGGTTTAACCATGTTGGTCAGGCTGATATTGAACACCTGACCTTGTGATCTACCTGCCTCAGCCTCCCAAAGTGCTAGGATTACAGGTGTGAGCCACCGCACCTGGCCAATATTCTTTTATTATAAATTACTTTCCTTTTATTCAGTGAGGGCATTATACTGTGGAAAAACTGTGTGTGTGTGTGTGTGTGTGTGTGTGTGTGTGTGTGTGTGTGCGTGTTTAGGAAGTATTAAGAGATATTTGTTACAGAAATGGGTGCACTGGGCAGATGAGTTTGAGAGGATCCCTGCTCATGTCCACATATGGCCGGGAAAACTGCTGAGAGGATTTTGGAGAATGTATTCTTCCACTACTGCTTCTATTTCCAGTCCCCATCAACCCCTCACTTCTGGTTCAAGTCCTAGGAGACATCAAGAAGCCATGTCAGGGCCCCTGGAGTAGCTTATCAGTCTGGGCACATGGGCACAGGTCTAAATCCTCCACCCAGCTGGCTGCCTGCCCCTATGCCCCATTCTGTGCCTCTGCACCCTCTCAAGGAAGCCCAAGAGTGTTCCTTACCAGGGTTTCCTAACTCTCCCACCTGCTGTTATGTCTGGGCTTGGGGGCCATGAAGGTAGGGGTCCAGGCCTGACCTGAACAGAGAGGTAGCATGGTAGGCAGGATTCCTCATGTAAATCAAAGAAAATGACTGAAGTCAGTCTCAATCAATTCAGAAGTTTATTTCACCAAGGTTGAGAGTGTGCCTGGGAAAAGGAACAAAAATCACAGGAATATCTGCGATCCATGTTTTTTACAAAGATGGTTTGGAGGCTTCAATAGAGAAATGAGCAGGCAGTAGAGGAAAGAGAAAAAGGGGAGGGTAGATGAAAGAGGCAAATAGTTACTTTCTTGCCAGGCTTTGATCAGCGTTCACAGAATCCACATTGCACCTGTGAAAAGAGGGAGTAGAGGAACAGTCAACTATGCACTGGTCTTGTGCTCAGTGAATCTGCATTTTTTACATAAAATAAAGGAAATATAGAGTAAAAGATACAGTCAGATATGCATTTGTCTCAGGTGGGCAGAGGGACAAGCACAAGTCCTCTCTGTCCTATACCTGTGAAGATAGGCTGTTGATTAAATTGTCAGAGTGAAATTCAACAGAAGTCAGTTTTAGGGTAAAGATCTTGGGCCCACAGGAATTTCCTTGTAAGTGAATTGTGAGGAGGCCCCTGCGGAGGTGTGTGGCTTCTATCTTTGCAGCTATCCATTTAGGAAATGGGAGGCAGTTTTGCGTGACTCAGTTCCCAAGCCTGACTTTTCCCTTTGACAGTGAGTTTGGGGTCCTGAAATTTTTATTTTCTTTTCACACAAGATTTCACAGCCCCTGCCTCTGCCTTTCTTGTAACTGCATTCCAATGGAACTTTCTCCCTCTGCCTGGTCCAGTTTCCCTCCCTTCCACACTGTAGTGTTACCAAAAGCACTTCCCAATGAACTTCCTCTGCCTGAGAGTCTGTTTCCCAGGAAACATGACCTAAGAGAAATAAGGCCAGGAGTAGTTCAAGGAAGTAGACTCTGAAATGGGATTTGAGTTGCATCACCCACTGGTTGACACTGAGGATCCCATAACTGGGACAGGTGGAGTCGAGAGTCCCGAGCATGAAGAAGCAGGGCAACTATTAACACATGTGCCATGAACTTGAACAGCATGAAATGGGCCGTGAACAGCAGTGAAGGGATAATGCAGGCACAATGATTCTGGCACCATGAAGTAATTACTGTAGACCGGGTAGATTAAACAACAGAAATGTATTGCTCACAGTTCTGGAGGCTTGGAAGTCCAAGATCATGGTGCTAGCAAGGTGGGTTTCATTCTGAGGTCTCTTATCTTGGCTTGCAGGCTGCCACCTCTCACTATGTGTTCACATGAACCCTTCTTTTTACATGAGTCGGGGAGAAAGTAAGAGAGCTCTATGGTATTTCTTATTTCTTATTATAAGAGCAGTAATTTCATCATGATAGCTCCACCCTCATGACCCCATCTAATGTTAATCACCTTCCAAAGATCCCATTTCCAAATACCATCACATTTGGGTTAGGGTTTCAACATATGGCTTTGCAGGTAGTAGACACAAACTTTAAGCTCTAACATAAACTTTTGCCCAGTTTTCGGCCCTGAGACACTTTTGGGACCTGAAACCCTTTGACTGAAAGAGAGGCCAGGTCTTCAGAAAGAAGCTCCCCTTGCAATCATTCATGATCTCCCAGCTTTAAGGAACTGTTATCTCAAGCATTCTATGTCAGCCCCAGAAGTAAAAGCTGTTCCTTGTGTCTGCTACCACTGTGTTCTTTAGCATTCTCTTTAGTTTTTACTACCCAGTCTCTCCATTCCTCTGTTATAGTTAATAATTATTTACATTAAACTCCCTGCATTCTAATTATTGTGTGGTTTCTCTCTCCTGATTGAGCCTTGCCTGATGCTGAATTGGTACCCTGAATGGTTTTATCTCCCACCCTCTAACTTGCATATATGTAACTAAGGCATCAAAAGAACTTGCTACTTCCTGCTCCTCAGATCTCAGCACAATGTTATCAATGCAGTGGGCTACTGTGATGTTTCATCAGATGTCAAGATTATCCAGACCTCTGTGGACTGTAATGTGGCAGAGAGCAGCAGAATTCACTAGCTCTGAGGCAAGAGTGTGAAGGAGCATAGTTGAGCCTGACAGGTAAAAAGCAAACTGATTTGCTGGTGGTCCTTGTAAGTAAGTATGAAGAAAAAGGTATCAGCTAGGTCAACAGCTGCATACCACGTACCAGGAACACTTTACTTTTTTTCTGATAAAGCTATACATTTGGGACAGCAGCTGAAATTGGAGTCACCATTTAAGTTTACAGCAATCCACAGTCATTCTCCAGATTCTTCTGACTTCTACACAGGTGGCACTGATGTATTACATAGGGATGTGACACCTGTCATTACCCCTACTCTTCTTAAGTCTTTTATAGTGACATCAATCTCTGTAATTCTCCCAGGGATATAATATGGCTTTTGGTTTACTAGAAGTTAGTTCTTAGGCATTCCAATCATAATTATCTTCATCTCACAGATCAGGGAGGCCACATAGTTGCCAAGTGTGTCTATTACCATTATACATTCAAGAACTGAGGGCTGCATGTAGTGGCTCGTGCCTGTAATCCCAGCATTTTGGGAGGCTGAACCTGCTTCAGCCCAGGAGTTTGAGACCAGCCTGGGCAACATGGTGAAACCTCATCTCTACAAAAAATACAAAACTTTAGCTGGGCAGGGTGGCACATGCCTATGGTCCCAGCCACTCAGGAGGCTGGGGTGGGAGGATCACTTGAGCCCAGGGAGGTCAAGGCTGCAGTGAGCTGTGATCAATCCCACCACTACACTCCAGCCTGAGTAACAGAGCAAGACCCTGTCTCAAAAACAAACCAAACCAAGACATGAACTGAGGAAATAACTACAGAGTTGGTCTGTAGACCACAGGGCCCACTGTGAGTCAGACCTGGGCTAAGATTACATCACCTGACACCATAAATCCCCACTCTGAGTGGTGAGCCACTGTGGTATTTTGGGTCCTCAGTAATCAGTATGAACTCAGAACCAATGTCATAATCTTGAAAAGGTCTGGGAGTTCTCTTCTCCCAAATGCATTCACTCTAATAAACAGCCACAGGTCGCTTTGGAGAAGGCTTAAAGTAAGATTTACAGTGGAAATTTGCAATAGTGATGCAGGGTCCTTCCTCAAGGGTCTTCTTTATTCAAAGAACATGCTAAGTATATACATTGCCTTAGGTCTAGAAATTGGGTGAGAGGCTGTGACTCAAGTCAGACTTTTGGCTACCAGACCTAAAGTTCTTCCTGTTATACAGATCAAACAATGTAGTAAGCTGTCCATCTCTTTGATTCCTGGGAATGCCATATCAATTGACCACTGTCAAATATCTCTGTGGGTCAAGGCATTCTGACTGCCTGCACAGCCCTGCTGCCCTTTACAGTAAATGTGCCTTTGGCAGTTAGGTGCTGCCTCTCAGCCTGTAATCCTCTGGGATTTCAACCCTATTAAAACCGAGCCCATCTCAGTGCAACATCTCCTGCAGTCATATGTGCCCTGCAGAAGAAAGCTACTGCAGAGCTGACCAAGGGTGCAGATGCTTTGCTCACTAATGCATTTCTCAATGCCTTAGCCAAGGGAGTATCTTCTGGGCCTCCTCCTGGAACATAGGTTGGGGGTAGATGCACATTTGTGCATGATAGATCCAGCCCAACACTCCTATCTCCATAGCCTTTGGAGTCCATTTATCAAATCATACCAGGGAAGCTCTAGTACCTCAACCTCATCAAATATAGGCCACTATTTTGTCCAAGTTTTAGTCAACCAACCAATTAAGCCATTAGAATCACCTTCAGCTGCATGAGCAAACACCCTAAATCCAGAATCTCCAATAAGTGCACCCATATTCACAATCAGGGCTAATCTCGTGTTAGATTCCACCCGCCTTGGTCTAACACCCTTAGAATGTACTTCCACGCATGTACCCTAGGCTTCTGACAATATACATTAACAAAATCTTATCATTCTTTCTGTGTGTAAGCTATGTCTTTTTGGGTCACTGTGTATACCTGTTCTCTGGAGCATGCTGAGATTTGACACTAATTATGGGTCTATGTGCATATGGTTTGAGTGGGTCTTGAGGAGAAAGGGCATCCCCTTTCAAAGCATCTGCCTCAGGTGAGCTTATCACAAGATTCTCAAAGAAAAGGAAGGCTATTTATTATTCTCAGACACCAGAGGGCATGCTCCTTCCATGGGTAAAGGAATATCGGAGCGACTTGAAGGTCTAAGTTGTCAGTTTCTTCTGGGTTCAACCAGAAGCTCCCGTTCCAAGTTTCAGAATCCCATTCTTTACCAATCAATGTTCTAAATTTCAAATGCAATTCGGCAAAAAATTAAGTTGGTGTTTTATTTTCAGCATTATCAGTCCAGTTACAAAAAATAAGAGTTTTTTTAGGGCTCTCCAGTTTTCGGACTGTGACTCAAGCTGAGAGTGAACAGAACTGTACTTCCCATTTTCTGTTTGTAAGTGCCCACGTGTGCTTAAAAAGGAAATCCACCTCACATCGCAGTCCTCATAGTCATGATTACTGCCACCGCAGTTCAGTGCAGTGCCACTTGGGTTCCCAGGACTCTTGCTGCTGGTTCTTCATCACAATCAGCCATGGGTGACAGCTTGATTCAATGTGGCACCACCTCACGCCATGTGATGTGTGGTGGGTTTCTAGCATTCCACTGCCCATTGGCAAGGAGCTCAGAACTGCACTTAAGCCCAAAGGTCTGACCAAATCAATGCCAATTTCTGCCTGTGTGGCCTCTCTCCTGGGATAACTCCTGATATCCATTCTGTACCAGTGAGAATCCAGTCAGAAGAACAAAACCAGACAGTAATTTTATCGGGAAAAAATCAACATAAAAAATTATAAATATATCAGAGGATGAGCATGATGAAGGATTCTCTGGTAAAAAGTCAAGAGAACTTGAAATAACATCAGAATGGCAGCTATAAAGAGCAGCCACCACCCCTAGGGCTGAGATGAAGTCGCCAGAGAAGAGGTCCCTCAGGCTGAGATGCAGACTTTGTAGGAGAGGGCGTGGCTAAGGGTCACTGAATGGCAGAGAAGTCACAGTGGGGCTGCAGCTAGGAAGAAGAGCCTCATGGAGAGGACTTCTCGATAGGAGCTGCAACATGAGGCAAACCTGCCCAGAGAGTAAAGACCTTGGCCTCATTGAAAGAACATACCTCAAAATAATGAGCCATTTATGACAAACCAACAGCCAACATCATACTGAATGGGCAAAAGCTGGAAGCCTTCCCCTTGAAAACCAGTACAAACAAGGATGTGCTCTCTCTCTTCTCCTATTCAACATAGTATTGGAAGTCCTGGCTGGGGCAGTCGGGTAAGAGAAAAAAATAAAGGGCATCCAAACCGAAAGAGATGAATCCAAGCTATCCCTGCTTCCAGACAACGTGATTCTACATCTAGAAAACCCCATAGTCTCGGCCCAAAAGCTTTTTAAGCTGACAAAACAACTTCAGCAAGTCTCAGGATACAAAATTAATGTACAAAAATCACTAACATTCCTATACGACAACGACAGTCAAGCCCAGAGCCACACCAGAAATGCAATCCCATTGACAACCACCACATACATACACACACACACACACACACACACACACGCACACACAAAGAAAAAAAACCTAGGAATACAGCTAACCAGGGAGGTGAAAGACCTCTACAGGGAGAACTACAAAACGCTGCTCAAAGAAATCAGAGATGACACAAACAAATGGAAAAACATTCCATGCTAATGAATAGGAAGAATCAATATGGTAAAAAAAGGTCATACTGCTGAAAGCGATTTATAGATTCGATGCTATTCCTATTAAACTACCATTGATATTCTTCACAGAACTAGAAAAAACTATTTTAAAATTCATGTGGAACCCCTAAAGACCCCAAATATCCAAGGCAATTCTAAACAAAAGGAACAAAGCTGGAGGCATCATATTACCCGACTTCAAACTATACTGCAAGGATACAGTAACCAAAACAGCACGTTATTGGTATAAAAACAGATACATAGGCCAATGGAACAGAATAGAGAACCCAGAAATAAGGCTGCACACCTACAACCATCTGATCTTTGACAAAGCTGACAAAAACAAGCAATGGGGAAAGGATTCCCTATTCAATAAATGGTACTGGGATAACAGGCTAGCCATATGAAGAAGATTGAAACTGGACCCCTTCTTTACACCATATATAAAAATCAACTCAAGATGATTAAACACTTAAATGTTAAACCCAAAACTATAAAAACCCTCTAGGGCAATCTAGGCAGTACCATTTAGGACATAGAAATGGGCAAAGATTTTATAACAAAGACACCAAAAGCAATTGCAACAAAAAGCAAAAATTAACGAATGAGATCTAATTAAACTTAAGAGCTTCTATACAGCAAAAGAAACTATCAACAGAGTGAACAGACAACTTACAGGATAGGAGAAAATTTTGGTAAACTATGCGTCTGACAAAGGTCTAATATCCACATCTATAAGAAACTTAAACAAATTTACAAAAAAAAACCAAAAACTCAAGCAATCCTATTAAAAAGTGGGGAAAGGATACAAACAGACACTTTTCAAAAAAAGACATACATGCGGCCAACAAACATATGAAAAAAGCTGAACATCACTGATCATTAGAGAAACGCAAATCAAAACCACAATGAGAGACAATCTCACATGAGTCAGAATGCCTATTATTAAAAAGGCAAAAAATAACAGATGCTGGTGAGGTTGAGGAGAAAAAGGAGCACTTACATACTGTTGGTGGGAGTGTATATTACTTCAACCATTGTAGAAGAGTGTGGCAACTCCTCAAAGACCTGAAAACAGAAATACCATTTGACCCATTACTGGGTATATACCCAAAGGAATATAAATCATTCTATTATAAAGGCGCGTGCACACACATGTTCATTGCAGCAGTATTGACAAGAGCAAAGACATTGAATCAACCTAAATGCCCATCAGTGATAGACTGGATAAAGACAATGTGGTACATATACACCATGGAATACTATGCAGCCATTAAAAGGAACCAGATCATGTCCTTTGCAGAAACATGGATGAAGCTGGAGGCCATTATCCTTAGCAAACTAACACAGGAACAGAAAACCAAATACCACATGTTCTCACTTATAAGTGGGAGCTAGATGATGAGAACACATGGACACATAGAGGGGAACAACAGACATTGGAGTCTATTAGAAGGTGGAGGGTGGGAGGAGGGAGAGGATAAGGAAAAATAACTAATGGGTACTAAGCTTAATACCTGGGTGATGAATAATTGCACAACAAATCCCTATGACACAAGTTTACCTATATAACAAACCTGTAAATGTACCCCTGAACTTAAAATAAATTTTTTTAAAAAGACCCTGAGCTGGCTCTTTCCTTCATGTTATCTCCCACTGGGAGTGGCCATTGGCCAAAACTTATTTGCTGTCGGTGTGACCCTCTGGGCTCTTGATTCGGTCTTCATCATTCATCCTTTGTTGTGAAAGGTAGCACAGCTGAGAGCAGTTGACCCTTGAGCAATTTTGGGGGTGGGGAACAGGCCTCTCACCCAGTCGAAAATCTGAAAATCCATGGATAATTTTGGCTCCTCCCAAACGTAACTACTAGTAGCTTATTGGCTGGAAGGCTTACTGGTCATGTAAACAGTTGATTAACACAACTGTTTTGTATGTTATATGTATTATATACTATATTCTTACAATAAAGTAAGCTATAGAAAAGAAAATATTATTAAGAAAAGCATAAGAAAGAGAAAATATATTTACTATTCACTAAGCAGAAGTGGATCATTATAAAGGTCTCCATCCTCACTGTCTTCACATTGATTAAGTAGGGGGAAGTGGAGGAGAAAGAGGAAGGGTGGGTCTTGTCTCGGAGGTGGCAGAAGTGGAAGAAATCGAGGAGGTAGAAGGGGGAGCAGGAGAGGCAGGGACACTTAATGTAACTTTTATTGAAAAAAATCTGGGTGTAAGTGGACCCACACAATTCAATCCAACATTGTTCAAGGATCAGCTGCAGTTTTCTCACCCTGTTTCCTGCCAGGAGAGTCTCAGGGGTTCAGCAGGCATCTTTCATTTTGCACTCTCTGTCTTTTAGGACTCTTTTAGTCCAAGCTGGTAGTGTTTCTGCCAAAATAATTTTCTTAAGAATTTCATGGTCTTGTGTATTACATTAGGGTTCCTTCCATTAGACAAAACCCACACCCACACATTGTTTGAAGATAATCCCTTCTCTGTTTTTGTCTTCTGCTGAGATGGCTAAAGACAACACCCTCAAGCCTAGAAGCCCTCCAGTTTGGCCCAGAAGATCCGTGAGGCACACCCTTAACCTCAACTTGAAAAACCCCCTTGCATGACTGAATATTCTGACCTTTTGGTCTTTCTGAGGTTTTAGCAAAAGTTTGTGCAGTCACACCCTTGGCTTTTTCTCTATGCCAGATTTTCACATGCAATCTTTTCTCTTTAGCATTTTTGCCAACTGGATAAAGTGAGAATTTCCAAAATCATCAAGAACAAAGTTTTTTGTTTCACTATTCTTCCCTCAATTTATCTCTCTTTTCTGGCATTTTACTATAAGCAGCAAGGAGGAACCAGACTGCATCCCAACAGTTTCCATAGACATCTCCTCAGCTAAATATCCAAGTTTATCACTTACAAGTTCCACTTTCCAAAGAACTGGAGTAGACAACTCTGCTAAGTTTTCTTCCACTCCATAACTAGGATTCCTTTCCTTCCAGTTTCCAGTAAAGTGTTCCTCACTTCCTTGTGGCTCTCACTGGCAGCATCCTTAAAGACCAGATTTCTTTCTTTTTTTTTTTTTTCTTTTGAGACGGAGTCTTGCTGTGTCGCCCAGGCTGGAGTGCAGTGGCTGGATCTCAGCTCACTGCAAGCTCCACCTCCCGGGTTCACGTCATTCTCCTGCCTCAGCCTCCCGAGTAGCTGGGACCACAGGCGCCGCCACCTCGCCCGGCTAGTTTTTTGTATTTTAGTAGAGACGGGGTTTCACCGTGTTCACCAGGATGGTCTCGAACTCCTGACCTCGTGATCCGCCCGTCTCGGCCTCCCAAAGTGCTAGCATTACAGGCTTGAGCCACCACGCCCGGCCAAGACCAGATTTCTACTAGGTTTCTTCAAAGTGACTTAAGTTTTCTCCATCATGATCTTCAAAATTCTCCTCAAATTCTCTTCAGCCTCTGCCCACTCTGAGTTCCAGAATCACTCCCACATTGTCAGAGTAATTGCCTGACAGGTTCTTCTTGCCCACTGCACATATAGAGCTGATTCACTGAGACAGAAGTATTGCAACAGAGGAAGAGTTTAACAAACACAGGGCTAACCAAGCAGAAGACGGGAGTTATTACTCAAATCAGCCTCCCACAAAGCTCAGAGGCCAGGGCTTCTCTAGGATAGTTTGGCAGGAAGGGGGCTGGGGAATGGGAAATGATGATTGGTTGGGTCAGGGATGAAATCATGGGGGGTCACACCTGTCTCCTTGCACTGACACAGCTCCTAGATTGGGGGCTGGGCACATGACAGAAGAGGTTGAATTCGTTCCATGGTATGAGTCACAAGTCCAGGTGGAGTCACCAGAATGCAAAAGTCTGAAAAATATCTCAAAGATCAACCTTAGGTTTTGCTAATAGTGATGTTATCTACAGGAGCAATTGGAGATGTTACAAATCTTGTGACCTCTGGCTATATGACTCCTAAGTCATAATCCTACAAAGACAGTTTTGGTCCCTGAGCAAGGAGGGGGTTCATTTCTGGAAAGAACTGTTAGTTTCTGGAAAGAACTGTTATCATCTTTTTCACTAAATGCCTCCCATAGTTAGTTTGATTTATGCCCAGGAATGAGCAAAGATAGTTTGTAAGGTTAGAAGCAAGATGTAAGTAAGTATGTAAGATTTCTCTCACTGTCATAATTTTTGCAAATGTGGCTTCAGCAGTGCCCCACTCTATAGTACCGAAATCTGTCTTAGGTTTCTATTGCTGCACAACAAAGTGTCACAAATTTAGCCACTTAACATCACCATTTATCAGTTCACGGCTTTGTAAGTCAGAAGTCCAGGCACAGCATGACTGGGCTTTCTGCTCAGGGTCTCACAAAGTTAAAATCAAGGCATTGGCCAGCACTGCATCCTCATCTGAGCCCAGGGCCCCTTTCTAAGGTCATGTGGTGGTGGCAGAACTCAGTTCCTTGCAGCTGTGGGATGGAGGTCCCCTTTCTTTGCTGGCTGTCAGCTGGGAGATACTCTAAGTCCTAGAGGTCACTTTTGTTCCTTGCCACATCCCCTCCTCCCCATCTTTAAAGCCAGTAATGCAGAATCTCGCTCATATCAAATCCTTCTCACACTTCAAATCTCTTTCATCAAGAAGAGCCCAGTCCCTTTTAAGGACCCACCTGATTAGGTCCGGCCTGCCCCAAATCATCTCCCTCTCCTTAGGTCAATTTCTTCAGGATCTTAATAACATCTACAACACCCTTTGCCATATAATTTAACATAATCACGGGAGTGAGATTATGTTTAGAAATTCTGCCCATATTCAAAAGCAGGTGATCACACAAGGGCGAGAGTCACTGGCGATTATCTCAGAATTCAGCCTACCACCAGCACCTTACCCCATGGAGTTGTTGTAAGAACTAAGTAAGTTGATATATAAGAAACTCTTAGGACAATGGCTGGAACATAGCTGTTGTCAAGTGTTAGCTCTTATTATTGTTGTTGCTGTTAAACACAGATTCCCAGGCCCACTTCAGATCACTGGAACCAGAATCCTGGGGGTAAGTCAGGAAGGAGGCTGTCTCTCCAGTTCCTTAGGGCCTTGGTGCCCACTGAGACGTGGCCTCTAGGATCCAGACCAGGTGGCACATGTCTAATAACTCCACCTTCCTGGGGAAGCACCTCTCAGCCACTGCTGCTCATCCTCAGCATGCTCCTTCAGTGTGACTGATGTTGCTTTTCCTTACATGTCCCTCCACCCCCTGATTATTTCCCTGCTATCGGCTTGGCCTGTCTTGCTCACCAGAATAACTGTCATGGAGTCCAATGGTAATGTTTTTTTCCAAAAGTCACAGTTTCACATTATCCACTTAAGAAATGTGATATTTTATTTGTGGTTGACTGTTCTAGCCTAGGGGTCAACACAGAAGGGTGCAGGTAGAAAGCGGGAGCCAGGGTGTAGAAATCAGCAAGTATCCCAGGAAAAATCCCAGTAGAACAGAACAATATTCAAGAAAAGAATGCAAAACCTTCTCAAACATTTAACACCTTGGGATCGTGGCTCTAATCAAAAAATTTTAAATCCTCATTGGGGATGAGGGTTGGGAATCGCAGCCAGTGTGGTCTGTGTTGTTTTCTGATTGATAAAGAAATCTGAGGCCTTTGGTCCAGCAGAGAAAATGCCGGGCTCAGCGAGTTTCCACAGTGGAAGCAATTTGGAAGTGGTTTGGAGGAGATGAATTCCCTGCCCAAAAGGTCTAAACAAACCCAAACCAGGGCTTTTTACACAAATGATTAGAAATGAAAGCAAAAATTTCATCAAAGCAAAGGTGTGTGTGCAAGATATTGGCCCCTTGGTGTCATTTGAAGGAAATTAATGTGGAGGGCCAAAGAGATGGAGTCCGCAATATCCAATGCTCCAGGGACCTGCCTGTGAGTTTGTTCCTAGTGTAGCAAAAATAAATGCTCCCAGCAAACCTTCAGGGAGAAATGAGACATGTGCATAAGTAAGATTAATCAGTAAAGCTAGCATCCACCTAATGAGTCATTTTTGACATTATAAAACTTGAAAAATACAAGGTTGTGGCCTGTCAGATCTCTGTACTCTCAGCAAAAGCAAAATAGTCCTGTCCTGGTGCACAGCTGGGGGTGGCTCTTGAGCACACTGGGCTCAGCAGAGAGGAAATGATAGAAAAATGACTGCGTTCTGGGTTTTATTGACTTAATGTGTGAGGAGACGGGTTGGAGTGCTGAGGTAGAGGAAAATGAAGGTATAGGACTCATGCACCTTCACCCTTCAGGAAACCTCCTTCTTTCTATCCCAAAGAATCCCCCAGGGGGACCGTGTTTCCATCTGAACAAACCATCCCTTGGGGTTTTTCTGGAACACAGCTCCAGCTTCTAGGAGGCCAGGAGCAGGAGGGGTACAGAGCATCCCACACACACCAGGCTGCTCCACCTTTAGATGCAGGTCTAGCACTGGTATGTTCAGGGCCTGCTCAGTCCAGAGGCTCCTCTGCATCCTTGCACATCACATTTTCATCTTCTGCCTTGGTAGTTCTGCATTCTTCATATTATTCCCCCTTTTCAGATGGACAAGCTGAGGTTCCAAGTCATGCAACAGATACTATGTGAAGCTGAGATTCTGGGCTCAGGTGTTGACTCCTAGCAGAACCTCCATGGGGTGAGACCTTTAGAAGTTTCTGGGCCCTCAGAAGAATGTTGGAGTGGCTTTCCATCCACCCATGCTGCCAGTTCTCTGCCCCCATCTGTTATCAGGTCTTGCGAGCCAGCCCCCACCTGGAATCAGCTCTGCTTCTCTGCCATCTACCCAAACCTGCTCACACACCTCTTTTACTTCCCTTGAACCTGAACATCTCTTCATGTCCCTGAAGAGACCTAGGTTTCTGCCATCCTAGCCATCAAAATGCAAATCTCTAATCCTGGGGAATCAGATGGTTACAAGCAAATCGTGGCTGCCTGACCATACACTCCCCCGGGACTTCCCAGTTTTGAAAACTTTCTTTAAACATTTGCGATGCTGAAACCCACCTTCCCCTGATTGACTGATTCCATCCAGATAGGCTACAGAAGGCCCCAAGAGCCTTAAACAGTTCCTCCGTGGTTAGAGCCTCCTGAAAGAACATCCGGGCCCCTCCACTGTGCACAGCCAAATTCCATGGGAGTAGCGTCCTCCCTGCAGCGACCATGCCACTTGGTACCACTGCTGGCCCGCAACCTGCACCCAGAACACACCAGCCTCATGCAGCTGGCTCCCTGGCTTATTCCACAAGACTCAGTGGCAGCATCCCATTTGGCAACACACTTGGACTGGTGCCCTGGTGTTACCGGTGGAGGGTGCCCAGGTTCTTGGTGTTTTGAACAAAGAATTGGACAAAATGCACAAAGCAAGGAAAGAATGAAGGAACAAAAGCAGAGGTTTATTGAAAATGAAAGTACACTCCACAGGCGGGAGTGGTCCTGAGCACAGGGAGTCAAGAGCACCTTTACAGAATTTTCTGGTATTTAAATACGCTCTAGAGGTTTTCCATTGGTTACTTGGTGTACACCCTATGTAAATGAAATAGTGGCCTGCAATCAGTATAATTGGCTGTGGAAAGCAACCAACCAGAGGCTGAAACGAAGTTACAAAGTTACGCTCCTATGCAAATGTCTGATCAGTTGAAGAAAGCAAATGCCTATAGTCCCAGCTACCGGGATGGCTTGAGCCTGGGAGGTTGAGACTGCAGTGAGCCCTGCAGAGAGCAACCAATCAGACATACTTTTAATTGTCCATTTCCCACGCAGAAAAAGAGCGGGGTGGTGGGGGGGGTGGGTGGCAAAGGGAGTTCCTCCAGGCCTTTTGTTACTTAGGCGTGGAAAGTTGTGGTTTTCCTTTTTATTTAGTTCTAGGAAGTCGGCGTGAATTGGCCTTAGGTTCCCTGCCTCCAGACCCTATTCTTCTGCCTTGCTGGCTCAGTCCCAGAGTCCTGTGCATCCCAATGAGCCAGTTAATCTATCTGAGCCTTGTTTCCACATCCTTCACTCATTCAATGAGCATTCACTGTGCCTACCATGGGCCTGCACTGTTCTAGCCACTGAGGATATAGCAGCAAAGAACAAAGATGCAATCTCTGTTTTCTTGGCACATATACATTTTAGTAGAGAAAGAAAAATGATAAATGAGTAAGCAAATAAATAAATGCAATATAGTCAGAGAGTGACAAATGCCTTGAGCAAAAGAGGAAAGTTCTGTGACAGAGAGACTGTGGCTGGTCAGATGAGGGGGACTTGGTTAGAGTGGCCAGGGAAGGCGGCTCTGAGGAGGGGTCTTTGAGGTGAGGCTTGGTCACTAAGAGGAAGCCAGCGTGGGAAGACCTAGAGTGAGGTGCGAGGAGCGAGAAGCAGAGGTCAGAGGGACTTGGGTTCAAGGACCAGAAGCGGGTGAATGGACAGAGCGGGTGGGAACGATCTGAGGCCAGTCGGAGGCTGAGGTGTGAGTTAGGCTGGATTGCGCAGGGCCAGGGCCTGCAAGGCCCCTGTTTAAACTGCATTCTAGTCTTACTACAAAACCACTGGATGATTTTCCATAAGAAAACCTATACTGTCAACCCCTGTAGCATGTTACTGTACATAACACTGTAAGCAACTGTAGCACATGGTAAGTATCTGTGTATCTAAACATGAAAAGATACAGTAAAAATACAGTAAAAAGCTACAAAATGGCACACCTGTATAAGACACTTACCATGAATGGAGCTTGCAAGACTGGAAGTTGGTCTGGATGGGTTAGTGAGTAGTGAGTGAATGTGAAGGCCTAGACATTATTGTATACTGTAAACTTTATAAACACTATACACTTAAACTAGACTAGATTTCCTTAACATTTTTTTGTTTCAATAATAAATTAACCTTAGTATATGTCACTTTTTTGCTTTGTACATTTTTAATTTTAAGAAACTTTGACTTTTGTAATAACACTTAACTTAAAACACAAACACAGCCAGGCGCGGTGGCCTTTGTATTTGATCATGCTTGTAATCCCAGCACTTTGGGAGGTTAAAGTGGATGGCTTGAGCCTGGGAGGTTGAGGCTGCTGTGAGCCCTGATTGTACCAGCCTGGGCAACAGAGCAAGACCCTGTCTCAAAAAAACAAAACAAAACAAAACAACAACAACAATAAACCAAACCACTTTGTATACCTGTACAAAAATATTTTCTTTCTTTATATTTTATTCTATGAGCACTTATCTATTTTAATTTTTTTTTTTACTTTTAAATGTTTTGTTAAAACTGAAGAAACAAACACACACAGCAGCCTAAGCCTACGTGAGGTCAGGATCATCAACATCACTGTCTTCCACCTCCACATCATGTCCTACCAGACAGTCTTCTGGGGCAGTAACATGCCTGGACCTGTCATCTCCTATGATGACAAGGCCTTCTTCTAGAGTACCTCCGGAAGGCCCTGCTGAGGCCATTTTACATTGAACTGTTTTGGTTTTTGTTTTTTAAAGTAGAAGGAGTACACTCTAAAATAATGATTATAGTATAGTAAATGCATAAACCAGTAACACAGTTGTTTATTATCATTATCAAGCATTAGGTACTGTACATAATTCTGTAATCCTTCTTTTTTTTTTTTTTTTTGAGATGGGGTCTTGCTGGGGAATGCAATGGTATAATCATAGCTCACTGCACTCTCCAATTCCTGAGTTCAAGCAATCCTCCCACGTCAGCCTCCTGAGTAGCTGAGATTATAAGCGTGTACCACCATGCCTGGCTAATTTTTTTTCCTTTTATAAAAATGGGGTCTCACTATGTTGCCCAGGCTGGTCTCAAACTCCCAACCTTAAGCAATCCTCCCACCTCAGCCTCCCAAAACATTGGCATTATAGGCATGAGCCACTGCATCTGGCCCTTTTCTTTTCTTTTCTTTTTTTTTTTTTGAGATGGAGTCTCGCTCTGTCGCCCAGGCTGGAGTGCAGTGGCCAGATCTCAGCTCACTGCAAGCTCTGCCTCCCAGGTTTACGCCATTCTCCTGCCTCAGCCTCCCGAGTAGCTGGGACTACAGGCACCCACCACCTCGCCCGGCTAGCTTTTTTTATCTTTCAGTAGAGACGGGGTTTCACCATGTTAGCCAGGATGGTCTCGATCTCCTGACCTCGTGATCCGCCCGTCTCGGCCTCCCAAAGTGCTGGGATTACAAGCTTGAGCCACCGCGCCCGGCCCCTTTTCAATACTTTTATATGACTGGCAGCACAGCGGGTTTGTTTACACCAGCATCACCATAAACATACAAGCAATACATTGTGCTATGAAGTTATGACAGCTATGATGTCAGTAGGCAATAGAAATTTTTCAGCTCCATTATAATCTTATGGGACCACCATCATCTGTGTGGTCCCTCATGGACCAAGACATCATCATGTGGCACGTGACTGTATGTGGATGGCACGTGAATCACGAGACCAGATGAGAGTACCTTGAGGCAACATGTAAAGGGAGAAGACAGGCCAAGCTCTGGTACCTCTACCATGGAGAGGACAAGCACAAGCAACCACCAAAGGAGATTGAGAAAGAACAGGCCACTGGGGTAGGAGGAAAACTGGGAACGAGAGAATGCACGAAAACCAAGAAAGGAGATATGTCAAGAAGCAGGGGGTGGTTTGATGTGTTTATGCCACACACTGCCTAGGACCACTTCAAAAACTAAACAAAGTGAGAGCTCCTATGGGGCATGACGGGGCACGCCATGTGTACCACCATTATTATTATTCAAAGGTCATGGCAGGGTGTGGTGGCTCACACCTATAATCCCAGCATTTTGGGAGGCTGAGGCAGGAGGATCACCTGAGGTCAGGAGTTCAAGACCAGCCTGGCCAACATGGCAAAACCCTGCCTCTACTGAAAATACAAAAATTAGCCAGTCATGGTAGTGTATGCCTGTAATCCCAGCTATTTGGGAGGCTGAGGCACAAGAATCGCTTGAACCCAGGAGGCAGAGGTTGCAGTGAGCCGAGATCATGCCACTGCATTCCAGCCTGAGTGACAGAGCAAGACTCCGTCTCAAAAAAAACAAAACAAACAAATAAAACAGTGGGCCTCCAGGGCCAACTCTTCTCATGAAGCTATGTTCCACTGTGGGCCTTTCTGTTCCAAATTGTTGGCGACCTTTTTTCCCCCTTCTTTCTTTTTTTTAGAGACAGCATCTTTCTCTGTCACCCAGGCTGGAGTGCAGTAAGCACGATCACCTCTCACTGCAGCCTCGAGCTCCTGGGTTCAAGTGATCCTCCTGTCTCAGCCTTCCAAGTAGCTGGGTCTACAGGCACACACCACCATGCTTGGCTAATTTTATTTCAATTTTTTGTAGAGATGGGGGCTCACTGTGTTGCCCAGGCTGGTCTAGAACTTGAGGCCTCAAGCAATGCTCCCGCCTCGGCCTCTGAAAGCACTGGGATTGCAGGTATGAGTGACCATGCTCAAATTGCCGGTGACTTTTAACAAAACAAAGAGCAATATGGCATCATCTCTCTCATGAAATCTAATTGGAATTGCAGTGGCCACTGAATACCAAGAAACTTCTAATGAAGTGGACCCAGAAGGATCAAATGGGAGAAGAAAATGAAGAAAAAGAACAAAGAGTTTACAAACATCATGCCTGAGGGCCAGAATTTTCCCTAAGGATGCAGAAAACCGGTTGCCAGAGGAAGAGCAGAGGATCATCCCAACCTCACGAGGACATCGGACCCCAACATCACCTAGTAAGTCCTGGCTGCACATTGGTCGATAAAAGGGATTATCTTATAAAGTAGTGGTTCAGCAGAAAGAACTGAGTAACTTTGGGGTTATTTATAAAGCAGCAGGCAGTATGAAACCATTGTTTCAAAAAACAACCCAGTCATTTCTAAACATCTCTATGCTTCTCCATGTCTTGAACAAGCCACAATTAAACAGAGCTGCATGACAATGATGAGCTTCTCTGGTGTTTGACTCTGCATGGTGTGTGTGTGTGTGTGTGTGTGAGAGAGAGAGAGAGAGAGAGGTACAGAGATTCCCATATAACCCTTTCCCCCACACATGTACAGCCTCTCCCTTGTCAACATCTCCCCCTGCCATTTGTTGTAATTGATGAACGGCAGTGACACATCATTGTCACCCAAAGTCCACAGTTTACATCAGGGTTCACTCTTGGTGTTACATATTCTATGGGTTTTTGTAAGTGTATAATGGCATGTACCCATCATTACAGGGTCACACAGTGACACAGAGTCATATCACTACCCTGAAAATCCGCTGCGCTCTGCCTGTTCATCCTTCCCTGCCACCAACCCCTAGCAACCACCAATCTTTTTACTGTCTCCACAGTTTTGCCTTTTTCTGAACATCATATGACTGGAATCATACAGTATGTAGCCTTTTCAGAGTGGCTTCTTTCTCTTACTAATATGCATTTGAGGTTTCTGTATGTCTTTTCGTGGCTTGATAGTTCATTTCTTCTTAGTGCTAAATAATATTCCGTTTTCTGGATGTACCACAGTTAATCCATCCACCTACTGAAGGACATCTTGATTGCTTCCAATTGTTGACAATTATAAATAAAACTGCTATGAACATCCATGTGGTAATGCTTTTTCAACTCCTCTGGGTGAATAGAAAACTAAGGATCACAGTTACTGGGTTGTCTGGTATATTTAGCTTTGTGAGACACCACCAAGCTGGCCCTGGCACAGTGACTCATGCCTGTAACCCCAGCATTTGGGGAGGCTTAGGTGAGGGGAAGGCTCGAGGTCAGGAGTTTGAGAGCAGCCTGAAATCAATTTTTTTTTCAAAAAGGAAACCACCTGTATTAAACCATTCTTGTATTGCTGTAAAGAAATGCCTGAGGTTGGGTAATTTATAAAGAAAAGAGGTTTTAATTGACTCACAGTTCTGCAGGTTATACAGGAAGCACCACCTACTGGCACCAGCATTTGCTCAGTTTCTGGGGAGGCCTCAGGTAGCTTTTACTCATGGTCGAAAGCAAAGCTGGAGCAGGCCCTTCACATAGCCGGAGCAGGAGTAAGAGAGAGAGCGGGTGGGGGAGGTGCCACATACTTTTAAACAACCAGATCTCATGAGTGCTCACTTACTATCACGAGGACACCACCGAGCCACGAGGGATTCACCCTCATGGTCCAAATACCTCCCACCAGGCCCCACCTCCAACACTGGGGGTTACAATTCAACATGAGATTAGGGTAGGTAGGACATATATCCAAACTATATTACAAACAAACTGCCTTCCAAAGTGCCTGTTTTGGCTGGGAATGGTGGTTTACACCTATAATCCCAGCACTTTGGGAGGCCGAGGCGGGCGGATAACTTGAGGTCAGTTCGAGACCAGCCTGGCCAACATGGTGAAATCCTGTCTGTACTAAAAATACAAAAATTATCCTGGCATGGTGGCACAAGCCAGTGATCCCAGCTACTCAGGAGGCTGAGGCAGGAGAATTGCTTGAACCCGGCAGGCAGAGGTTGCAGTGAGCCGAGATCACGCCACTACACTCCAGCCTGGCAGACAAAGCAAGACTCCTTATCAAAAAAAAAAAAAGAAAAGAAAACAAAGTACTTGTTCCATGTTGCATCCCCACCAGCAATGAATGAGAGTTCCTGTTGATCCACCTCCTCACCAGCATTTGGTGTTGCCATGTCCTGAAGATTTGCCTTCCTAGTAGGTGCATAGTAGTCAAAACCAGATTTTGAAATGAAGTAACAAGGAACATATTTACCCTCCCATTTGGAACCATAAAAGATCCAGTCAAAATGTATGAAACCATGGACTTCAACACTTTGGACATCAGGCAATGAAGGACGGGAATTCCTGAGAGGCGGGAAAATGAGATGAGCACTAGGTTCCTTAGCTCAGCACCTTGAGAAAGTTTCTAGCCTGCCAGAGGTGGGGCGGGTTGGGGGTGGCGCCAAATAGAACTGGAAGACTGGTTTGAGAACATGGAGCTGAGAGCCTGGAACAACTAAGCTAGAGTTCAGAGGACAGGGAGCCAAAGAGAGACTGAAGAGAGCAAAGAGAGAGGTTTAGAGCATTTAGCAGAGTACTGATCAGCATGTGTGTGTAAGGAAATCACCCAGCTATGGGGAAGGAACTCTCCAAAATGATTAGAAGGAGCAATACGCCCCGCTCACACAGACAGCAATAGTGCCTTTTCCTACTAGACTGACTGGAAAACCTCAGAATTTCACAGTAGGAGACTCAGGAATGTCTTGCCTGAGTAGCGCAAAATTACTGCAAAATAATCAGTAGTGCAAAAAGATCAGAGACTAGGCACTGATACACACCCACCAAACAAATCATAAATCAAGACTTAAAAGATCAAGCTGTCTCTGAATAAATTAACTGCATTCCAGAACAAAGTTCTAGAAAATTTATAGGAATGGAAAATATTCAGCATCCAGTAAGGCAAACTCTCTCTTTTTTGACATCCAAAAAAGAAAAGAAAAGAAAGGATTACCAGGCATTCACAGAGGCAGGAAAACATGACCCATAATTAGAATAAGGAAGTTATTTTTTAAAAAGACTGAAGTCAAATTCCTGAGATGAAAACTACTTTCATGGGATTAATGGGTGGGATTAATGGCAGAATAGGCACTGCAGAAGAAAAGATTATTGAACTTAAAAACATTACAATTAAAACTACCAAAAATGAAGAGAAAATAAATTTTAAAATAAAAGAATATCAGTGAGTTTTAGGGCAACTTTAAGCATCCTAATAAATGTGTAACTGGAGTCTCTGAAAGGGCAGGGTCAGGCAGAAAATATTTGAGAAATAATGGCTGAAAAAATTTCCAAAGTTGACGAAAACCATGAATGCACAGATTCATGAAGCTCGCCAAACCCCAAGCTTCAGAAACATGAAGAAAACTATACCAAGGCTTTTTGTAATTGAATTGATTGCAGTGAGCCATGATTGCGCCACTGCACTCCAGCCTGAGTGACAGAGCGAGACTCCGTCTCAGCAACAACAACAACAACAACAAAAACAGTGATAAAGAGAAGATCTTAAAAGCAACCAGAAGAAAAAGACATGGTATGTACAGAGGACAAAGATAAGGACAACTGTAGCTTTCTCTTTGGAAACAGTGCAAGCAGAAACACAGTGGAGATATCTTTAAGCACTGATAGAAAAAATAATAATAATTTTGATTTCTAAACGCCCCCCCAAATCTTTCCAAAAGAAAAGTGAAATAAAGACTTTTCCAACATATGAAAGCTGAAAGAATTCATCATGAGTAGACACAAACTACAAGAAACAGTAATGGAAATTCATCAAGCAGAAGTAAAATTATACCAAAGAGAAATCTGGATCTACACAAAGAACTGAAGAGCATCAGAAATAGTGACTACATGGGTAAATGTGTAAGACTTTTTTATTATTTAATTTGCTTTAAAATATAAATTGTTTAAACAAAATAATGGCAATGTATTGTGTAAAATGTGGCAACAGCATAAAGGCCAGGGGAGAGAGTACCGTAGAAGGTTCTTAGAGTTTCTGAAACACAGCATCATTGGCATATTGGGCCAGATAATTTTCCACTGTGAAAAACTATCCTGTGCATTGTATGATTTTAGCAGGATCCCTGGCTTCTACCCACTAAAGGCCCCTAGACTCTGCATATCATCAACAATCCTCTGGAAGACAAAATTGTTCCCAGCTGAAAATCAGTGCTATATGTGGAAAGGTTTAATATCACTTGATGATAGATGGCGATAAGTTAAAAATATGCATTGTAAATTCTAGAGCAAGTACTAAAACAATGAAATAAAGAGATAATAGGCCAACAGATAAAACAAAATTGAGAATTAGAAAGCATTCCATCCAAAGAAGGCATAAAATGAGTTTAAAAGGAATAAAGAACACATTAGATAGGATACACAGAAAACAAGGAAGGGTGACAGTCTTAAACCTAACCATGTTCAAAAAATCACATTAGATGTATATGGTTTAAATATCCAATTAAAACATAGAGAATGTCAAACTGAATAAAAAATCAATACTAAATGACATGTTGCCTGAAACAAATGCACTTTAAATATGAAGACAGAAATAGATTAAGAGTCGGGATGGAGAAAAAGATATATAACACTAACACCAGTCAAAGAAAACTACAGTGGCTGTGTCAATATAAGATAAAGATTTCAGAGCAAAAAATAATATTAGGGATGAGGAAGGTCATTTCATAAAGACAAAAGGGTCAATTTCCCGAGAGGACATAATGATAATAAACATGAATGCCTGTAATAAGGGAGCTTCAGAATCATGAAGTCACAAAGTAAAAGCTGATAGAATTGTAATGAAAAATAGCCAGATCTACAGTTATGAATACTAATATTCTTCCTCAATAATTGATAGAATAAGCAGACAGGAAATCAGCAAAGAAATAGTAGAGTTGAATATTCTCAATCAACATGACCTGTTTGACATTTTATGGAATGCTCCATGGCAAAGTGTTCTTTCTTCTTCAGTGGCTGCAGAACACTTACTAAGATATTCTGGGAAACAAAATTGGTCTCAACAAATCTCAAAATATTCCAGTCATATAAAGTATGCTCTCTGAACGAAATGGAATTGAATTTGGAACCAATATCAGAAAGATGTCTGAAAACTCTCCAAATATTTGGAAATTATATAACAAACTTCTAAATAATCTGTGGGTCCAGAAGAAATCAAAGAGAAGGTAGAAAGTATCTTGAATTTAATAAAAATGAAGGCACAACATATCAGAATTTTGGGGATGCCAGTAAAACAGTACCTAGTGGGCAAGAAAGGTCTCAAATCAATGACCTCAGTTTTCATTTTAAGAAAGTAGAAAAGTTTAATATGGGTCAAATTAAATTCAAAGCCAAAGAAAAGGAAAGAAAAAGGATCAATGGAGAATCAATTACCGCTGAAAACAGAAAAACAGAGAGAAAATAAAACCAAAAGCTGGTTCTCTGGGGAGATCCATAACCTTGGTAAACTTCTAGCTAAACTGATCCAGGAAAAATGAGAGAAGATGCAAATTACCAATGTTAGAAATAGGAATGCTGATATCATTGCAGATTATACAGGTATTAAAACAATAATAAGAGAATATTATGAACAATTTTATGTCAATAAATTCATGACTTAGATTAAGTGGACAAATTCTGGACAAATTTTGGCTACATTTCTGCTATTGCCTTATCATCTTTCAACTTCTAAATGTTGGAGCATACAAGATTGCCATGTTCTGTTTTCAGCCCAACCAGCAAATAGGTCCCCAAAAATCACAGGGAAATTTGAGATGAAAACATAAACACAACATATAAAAACTTATGGGATGCAAAAAACATAGTGCTCAGAGAGAAATGTACAACTGTACACACCTACACTAAAAGAGAAGAAAGATATCAAATCAACAACTTAACTGTGTGCATTAAATAACTAGAAAAATCAGAGCAAACCAAACCCAAAGCTAACAGAAGAAAGGAAATAATAAATACAGAGCAGATGAAACTGAAATGAAAAAACAACAGAGAGAATCAACAAAAGAAAAAGTTTCTTATTTGAAAGTAAAATATTAACAAACCTTTAGCTAGACCAAGCAAAAGAGACAATGCAAATACTTAAAATGAGAAATGAAAATGGGTACGTTACTACTGCTTTACAGAAATAGTAAGGATTACAAAATGATACTATGAACAGCTGTTGTATTAGTTCATTTTCACACTGCTATAAAGAATATCTGAGACTGGGTAATTTATAAAGGAAAGAGGTTCCACAGTTCCACATGGCTGGGGATGTCTCAGGAAATTTACAATCATGGCAGAAGAGGAAAGAGAAGCAAGTACCTTCTTAGAAAGGTGGCAGGAGAGAGAGCGGGTAAAGGGGGGAAGAGCCCCTTATGAAACCATCAGATCTCGTGAGAACACACTTACTATCATGAGAACAGCATGGGGGAAACTGCCCCCTACGATCCAATCACCTCCCACCAGGTCCCTCCCTCAACACGTGGGGATTACAGTTCGAGATGAGATTTGGATGGGGACACAGAGCCAAACCATATCAATTTTACACCAACAAATTTGATAACCCGAATGAATGGAACAGATTGAAATTACCAAACTATCAAAACGGGCTCAAGAAGATCTCACAACAACAATCTACATAACCAACAGACCTATAAGAAGAAAAGAGATTGAATCAGTAATCAAAAATCTCCCAAAAAAGAAAAGCCCAGGACCATCGCCATATACACTAGTGAATTCTATAAAATATTTTAGGAAGAATTAATACCATTTTTCAAAATCTGCCACCCAAAATAGAAAGGATACCTCCTAACTTCATTCTATGAGGTCATATTTATCCTGATACCAAAGTCAAACAGACACCACAAGAAGAGAAAACCACAGATCAATATTCCTTATGAATATAAATGCAAAACTCTCAACACTAGTAAACCAAACCCAAAAGCATGTTAAAAGAAATATACACCATGGGCCGGGCGCGGTGGCTCAAGCCTGTAATCCCAGCACTTTGGGAGGCCAAGACGGGCGGATCATGAGGTCAGGAGATCGAGACCATCCTGGCTAACACGGTGAAACCCCGTCTCTACTAAAAAATACAAAAAACTAGCCGGGCATGGTGGCGGGCGCCTGTAGTCCCAGCTACTCAGGAGGCTGAGGCAGGAGAATGGCGTGAACCTGGGAGGCGGAGCTTGCAGTGAGCTGAGATCTGGCCACTGCACTCCAGCCTGGGTGACAGAGCAAGACTCCGTCTCAAAAAAAAAAGAAAAGAAAAGAAAAGAAAAGAAATATACACCATGACCATGTGCAATATATCCAAGGAATGCAAGAATGTTTCAACAAGAAAATTAAGCAATGTAATAAACAACATTATGAGAATAAATGGGGGAAAAAAACCACATGATCATCTTAGTTGATGAAGAAAATGCATTTCACCAAATCTGACACCCTTGCATGATAACAACACTAAGAAAACTAGGAATAGAAGGGAGCTTCCTCAAAATAATAAAGGGCATTTATGAAAAAAAACAATGGCTAACATCATAATGATGATAAACTGAAAACTTCTCCCCTGCTGTGGTTTAAATGCATGTGTCACTTTCAAATATATATGTTGGAACTTAACACCCAAAGTGGTGATAATAAGAGGTGAGATCCTTGGGGTGATTAGGCCATAAGGGGTCCAGTCTCATGAATGGGATTAATGACCTTATGAAAGGGCTAGAGGGAAAGAGTTTCTCCCTTCAGCTCCTCCCACCATGTGGGGACACAGCAATTCTCCCCTCTGGACAGTGCAGCAACATGGCACCATCTTGGAAGCAGACAGTGAGCCCCTACCAGGCACAAAATTTGCTAGTGTCTTGATCTTGGACTTCTCAGCCTCCAGAAGCATAAGAAATAAATTTCTGTTCTTTATAAATTACTCCATCTAAATTGTTTTGTTATTCTAGCTTGAATGGACAGAGGTACCTTCAAAATCAGCAACAAGACAAGGAGCACCTTTTCGTCCCCCTCGTTTGCCACCTCCATTCAGCGTTGTCCTAGAATTTCTAGCCGGAGCAAATAGGCAAGAAAAAGAAATAAAAGTTATCCAAGTTGGAAAAGAAGAAGTAAAACTATACCTATTCATAGGTGACATATTCTATGTATAAGAAATCCCAAATAATCAATTTTTGAAACTTACCAGAACTAATAAATGAATGCAGCAAAGTGTAGGATACAAGATCAACACGCAAAACTCAGTGGTATTTTAAACACCAGCAATGAACAATCTGAAAAGAAAATTAAGGAAACATTCTGCTATGATTAAATGTTTATCCCCTCCAACACTATGTTGAAACTTAATGCAACAGTACTAAGATGTGGGGCCTTTAAGAGGTGATTGTGTCATGAGGGCTCTGCCATTAACCACTAATAGGTAAATAGGTTAATGACCCACAGGGGTGGGTTATTTATGACGAGAGTGAGTCTGTTATAAAAGCCAGTTTGTCAGCTCTAGCTCCCTCTCCATGTGATGCCCAATGCTGCAGCAAAACTCTGCAGAGTCCACACCAGCAAGAAGACCCTCACCAGATGTAGCCTCCAGAACAGTAAGAAAATCCAGCAATCCTACTACTAAGTATATATCCAAGGGAGATGAAATCAGTGTATTGAAGAGGTATCTGCACTCTCATGTTTATTGCAGCACCATTCACAATAGCCAAGATACGGAATCAACCTAGGTGTCCATCAATTGATAAATGGATAAATAAAATGTGGTACAAATACACAATGGAATACGATTTAGCCATAAAAATGAATGATATTCTGTCATTTGTGATGACATGGAGGGACCTGGAGGACATTATATTAAGTGAAATAAGCCAGGCACAAAAAAAACAGTACTGCATGATCTCACTCAAGTGGAATCTACAAAATGTTGATCTCATAGAAATAGAGAGCAGAAAAGTGGTTACCAGAGGATGGGGAGGGCAATGGGTGGGGAGATGGAGAAGAAGGTACGAAGTTACAGTTAGATTGGAGGAATCAGTTCAGGTGTGCTATTGCACAATAGGGTGACTATAGTTAACAATCATATATTGTATATTTCAAAATAAGAGGATTTTTAATATCCTCACCACAAATAATAAATGTTTGAGGTAATAGATTTGCTAATCACCCTGATTTGATTATTGCACAATGTATACATGTATCAAAACAGCACATTGTGCCCCATAAATATGTGTGATTATTACATATCAATTAAAAATAAAATGCATCTTTTAAAAAGTACTATAAAAGGTCAGGCGTGGTGTCTCACACCTGTAATCCCAGCATTTTGGGACGCTGAGTCAGGGGGATCACCTGAGGCCAGGAGTTCAAGACCAGCCTGGCCAACATGGCAAAACCCGTCGCTACTAAAATACAAAAATTAGCTGGGCGTGGTGGTGCGTGCCTGTAATCCCAGCTACTCAGGAGGCTGAGGCAGGAGAATTGCGTGAACCCAGGAGGCAGAGATTGCAGTGAGCTGAGATTATACCACTGCACTCCAGCCTGGGCAGCAGAGTGAGATTGTCTCAAAAAACAAAAAGCAAACAAACAAACAAAAGTTCTATAAAATATAAATCTATTTTCTTTATAAATTACCCAGTCTCGGCCAGGCGTGGTGGCTCACGCCTGTAATCCCAGCACTTTGGGAGGCCAACACGGGTAGATGACCTGAGGTCAGGAGTTCCAGACCAGCCTGGCCAATATGGTGAAATCCTGTCTCTATTAAAAATACAAAACATTAGCCACATATGGTGGTAGGGGCCTGCAGTCCCAGCTACTCGGGAGGCTGAGGCAGGAGAATCGCTTGAACCCAGGAGGCAGAGGCTACAGTGAGCCAAGATTGGGCCACTGCACTCCAGTCTGGGCAGCAGAATGAAACTCCATCTCAAAAATAAATAAATAAACAAACAAATAAATAAATTACCCAGTCTCAATTATTCAGTTATAGCAACAGAAAACAGACTAAGACAAATTTACAATAGCATCAAAAAGAATAAAGTACCTAGGAATAAATCTAACCAAGAACGTGTACAACTTGTACACTGAAAACTACAAAAACATTTCTGAAAGAAATTAAAGAATACTTAAAGAAAAAAATTTCCATATTCAAGGATAATTCCTAAGATGGCAATAGTACTCAAAATTATCTACAGATTCAATATAATTCCTATCAAAATTCCAATGGCGTTTTTTGCAGAAATGGAAAACCTGATCCTAAATTCACATGGAATTAAGGAGCTCCAAATTGCCAAAGCAACCTTGAAAAAGAAGAATAAAGTTCAAGGACTCACACTTCCTGATTTGAAAACGTACTACGAAACTACAGTAATCAAAGGATTGTGGTAATGCCAGAAGTGTAGACATTTATACCAGTGGAATACAATTGAGAATCTTAGAAATAAAGATATGTCTATGGCTAGCTAACTGATTTTTAACAAGAGTGCCAAGACTATTCAATGGGTAAAGAATAGTCTCTTCAACAAAATGTGCTGAGACAACTGGATATTCACATGCAAATGAATGACATTTGAGCCTTACTTCATATCATGTACAAAACTTAACACAAAAATGAATGAAAGACCTATAAGAGGCAAAACTATACAACTCTTTGAAGAAAACATAAGTTAAATCATCATGACGTTGGATTCACATTACTTTCTTAGATATGACACCCAAAGCATAACAACAAAAGAAAAAATTGACAAATTACATTTTATCAAAATTAAAAACATTCATGTTTCAAAGGACACCACCAAGAAAGTGAATACAGTCCACAGAAGGGGAGAAAATATTTGCAAATTGTATCTCTAATAAAACTCTAGTATCCAGAATATATAGAGAACTTCTACAGTTCAATAAGAAAAAGACAGACAACCCAATTTTCAAATGGACAAAGGACTTGAATACACATTTCTCCAAAGAATACATACAAAAAGTCAACATCATTAGTCATTAGGGAAATGCCAATCAAAACCACAAAATGGCACCACTTCACACCCATTACAATGAGTACAATTTTTTTAAAACTAGAAAATAATAAGTGTTGGTAAGGATGTGGAGAAACTGGAACACACATGCATTGCTGGCGGGAATGTAAAGGGTACAGCTGCTGTTGAAAGCAGTTTGGTAGTTGTGGACAAAAGTTAAATATTAAATTTAAACTCAGTTGAACACAGACACAAACAACGGTCACCAAGTCCCGGAACATGTTGTGTGAGCCCCTTGAGGCATTCGTTCAGCACTGTTTTGGAGAAATCTCTATTTCAATCTATTCCTATATGTTAGTTATTGAAAAACAACAGATGATCCCAAAAACAAGTTGACCTTTTTGTGTTCCTTAATCCCAGTCACCAAGGTCCCTCGTGACTGGACCTCACACCAAACAACTCGTTACAAAAAGAGCTGGGGTCCCAGACCATGCCGAAGCTTCATGAGACCTCTCCTCGTCTGTGAACGGACAAGTGGCTGACTCTGGAGCCCAGGCTCTTGCTTCCCAGTCTGGTGGTGAATCCTCCATAGTCTGGTGAGTGTAGTGGCTAACTCTGGAACCCAGGCTTTTGCTTCGCGATCTGGTGACGAATCCCTCATAGTCTGGTGAAGGTAAATATGTATATATCTTTTCCCTTCTCCCCTTACCATTGTAATTTGCTTATTATATCAATTTGCTTATTATATCATTTGTTTATTACATCTGCATTGCCATTTACATGGATTAAAGGTTGTTCACCCTTAAAGGTATTGTGTGTGTGTCTTTTCTTCTCCCCTTGCATGTTTCCCACACAGAACAGTAGTTCCTCAAAAATTCAAATACAGAATTTCATATGACCTAGTAATTCAAATTCTAGTTACATACCCTGAAGAATTGAAACTGGTACTTAAACAAATACTTGTACACTAATATTCATAGCAATACTACTTGCAATGGCAAAAGGTGGGAACAACCTAAATGTCCATCAATGGATGATGGATAAACAAGCAGTAGGGAGTGGGGATAGAAAGTGACAGTCTAATAGATACAAAGTTTTCTTTGGGGGTGATAAAAATATTTTGCCATATTATGGAGGTGTTGGTTTCATAATATTATGAACATACTAAATGTCACTTTTAAATGGGTTCTTTTATGTTATGTGGCTTGCACCTCAATAAAATATCTATCTGGCCACCAGTGGCTCACACCTGTAATCCCAGCACTTTGGGAGGCCAAGGCAGGTGGATCACCTCAGGTCAGGAGTTTGAGATCAGCCTGACCAACATGGTGAAACTCTGTCTTTACTGAAAATACAAAAATTAGCTGGCGTGGTGGCAGGCGACTGTAATTCCAGCTGCTTGGGAGACTGAGGCAGGAGAATCGCTTGAATCTGGGAGGTAGGGGTTGCAGTGAGATTGTGCCATTGCACTCCAGCCTGGGTGACAGAGTGAGACTTCCTCTCAAAAAATAAAATACAATATCTATTTAACATTTGATTATATATTTTCTAAAAGATCTACTCTTTTGCTGTGTGGAGAGTTGTATTAGTCAGGATAGGATAGGTTTGGTGCAGTGTGATCACATAAATCAGGATATTACTTTTGGACATTCAAATGTGAAATGTTATAAGCTATCATAGTGTAGCTGTTGAATAAAAAACTGAATATACACTTGTTGGAGTTCAAGAGACAGGTCAGGCTGCAGAAAAAAATCAGGAATCACAGCATTTAGATAGTGTTTAAAGGTATAGGATTAGGTGAGATCACACTGATAGTGAAAATAGGTTGTTGTTATGAGGTCATCTTGAGTCAGTTTTGGTAATTTGTATGCATATTAGTCCATTCTCACACTGCTATAAAGACATACCTAAGACTGGTTAATTTTGGGAAAAAAAAAGGTTTAATTGGCTCATTGTTCTGCAGGGCTGTACAGGCTTCTGCTTCTGGGGAGGCCTCAGTAAACTTACAATCATGGCAGAAGGCAAAGAAGAAGTAGACACATATTCACATGGCTGGCAGGAAAGAGAGAGCAACGGGGGAGGTGCTACACACTTTCAAACAATCAGATCTTGTGAGAACTGTATCACGAGGCAGCACTAGGGGGATGAGACTAAACCATTAGAAGCCACCCTCATGATCCCACCAGGCCCCACCTCCAACACTCAGGGTTACAATTCAATACGAGATTTGGGTGGGGACAGAGAGCCAAACCATATCAGTATGTGTTCCTTTCATATGGGTTATCTAATTTATTGGTGTGCAATTATTCATAGTATTCTCTTATAATCCTTTTTACTTCTGTAAAGCAGTAGTAATGTATCCATTTTCATTACTGATTTTAGTTATTTGCATCTTTTCCTTTTTTTCTTAGTCTAGCTAAAGGTCTGTCAATTTTGTTGTTCTTTTCAAATAATGTTTTTTGTTTTGTTGATTCTCTCTATTGTGTTTCCAGTCTCTATTTCATTTGTCTCTGCTCTATATTTATTATTTCATTCCTTCTGTTAGCTTGGGTTTGGTTTGCTCTGACTCTTCTAGTTATTTAATATATTACAGTTAAGTTGCTGATCTCTCTCTGAGTGCTGTTTTTGCTGTATCCACTACATTTTGGTAGGTTGTGTTGATATTTTCATCCATCTCTAAGTATTTTCTATTCCTCATACTTTAGACGTATCTATTGCTTAAGAGTACATTGTTTAGTTTACATGTATTTATGAACTTTTCAGTTTTCCTTCTGCTATTGAATTTTAGTTTTATTCCACTGTGGTCAAAAAAGATATTTTGTATGATTTCAAGCTTTTTAACTTATTGAGAGTTGCTTTATTACCTAACATGTTCTATTCTGGAGCACAGTCAAGTGCACTTGAAAAGAATGTGTATTCTTCTGTTGTTGGATAGAGTGTTCTGTAGATGTATGTTAAGTCTAGTTAGATCTTTAGTGTTGCTGAAGTCCTCTATTTCCTTATAGTTTTCTATTCATTATTTAAAGTAGATATTCAAAGTCTCCAGCTATTATTATGGAAATATTTTGCTTTTTGATACTGTTAATGTCTGCTCCATTTAATTCAGCATTCTCTTGATTGATGTGTGTATGTTTATAATTGTTATATTAATTATTCTTAATTAATTGACCCCTTTATCAATGCATAATGACTTTCTTTGTCCCTTGTGATGATTTTTGACTTAAAGACTGTTTTTTCTGATATTAGTGTGGCCACCCTAGTTTGTCTGGCTATTATTTGCATAGCATATCTTTCTCTATCTTCCCATGTTCAACTCACTTGTGTGTTTTGATCTAAAGTGAGTTTTCAATATATAGCTTTCAGTTGCATTGCGTTTTCTTAAATCACTCTGCCAATCTCTGCCTTTTGATTGGGGAGTTTAATCAATTTACATTTAAAGTTATTACTGATAAGAAAGGACTTATCTCAACCATTTTACCATTTTTTCTGTATGTTTTACACCTTTTTTGTTCCTTATTTCCTCCATTACTGATTTCTTCTGTTTAGTTTATTTTTTGGAGTGTACCTATTTGATTCCTTTCTCATTTTATTTTCTGTGATATATACTATATATATATTAATTTATGTAATATATATTCTGTAATATATATTACACATATATTACAGAAAAGTAAAGTGTATTATAATATATATTATACTATATTAGCTTTGCCAACTGGTGCTATTCCACTTCTGGATCTAGAAGTCCCATATAGTTCCAGAAGTGGAATAGCACCAGTTGGTGCAAGCTCATAGCAACGGCCGTGGGTTTGAGCAGGCACTGCATGATACAGATGGGAGCCTGTGGGGTCTAGGAAGTTGGGCTGCCGCAAGGCAGTTAGCAGGATAGCATTCATTCCTGACTGTTCCTGCCTGACCCCACCCGGCCCTTACCCATTGGGTGCTCATGACCCCACAAAAGGAGGAATGGCCAGAGGCAGATTACAAAAAGGGACATTTTTCAGGCTTTGAGTTTCAAAACCTAAGAAGGCCCTTAGATTCTGCCTGCCACCATCAGGTGGAGCTTCACAGGGGAGGGAGTCACTGAAAGATAATCTTTGACGGATTAATAAGATTTCATGTACAAGGAAAACATGGTGAATAAGAATAAGGATTCCACCACCTCTCCTTACTCCACCACCAGCCTCCCATCAATCAGGAACCCATTACCAAGGCTATAGGGAAAACGAGAATTTGGGGGAACAACGAGAGAATAGATTTGAGTGGATCCCAAAGAGGGGGTCTTAAAAGTTGCTCACGGGCTGAGACGGAGGGAAACATAAGAATACAGGTAAGTCTGTTGGGTCTATGAGCAGAGGCAAGCTAAGCCTGTATCCAGGTAAGACTCTGGAGATGTAGCAGGGGTGTTCTCAAGAGAAATGGTTGCATCAAGTCAGCCATCATGGCTCATGCCTGTAATCCCAGTACTTTGGGAGGCCGAGGCAGGCAGATCACTTGAGGTTAGGAGTTCGAGACCAGCCTGGCCAACATGGCAAAATGGCATCACTACTAAAAATACAAAAATTAGCTAGGCGTGGTGGTGTGCACCTGTAGTTCTAGTTACTTGGGAGGCTGAGGTATGAGAATTGCTTGAACCCAGGAGGCAGAGGTTGCAGTGAGCCAAGATTGTGCCACTGCACTCCAACCTGAGTGACAGAGTGAGACCCTGTCTAAAAAAAACAAAAAAACAAAAAAAAGAAGGAAGGAAAAAAAGGAAGAAAGAAAGAAAGAAAGAAAGAAAGGAAGGAAGAAAGAAAGGAAGAAAAAAGAAAGAAAGGAAGGAAGGAAGGAAGGAAGGAAGGAAGGAAGGAAGGAAGAAAGAAAGAAAGAAAGAAAGAAAGAAAGAAAGAAAGAAAGAAAGAAAGGAAGGAAGGAAGGAAGGAAGGAAGGAAGGAAGGAAGGAAGAAAGAAAGAAAGAAAGAAAGAAAGAAAGAAAGAAAGAAAGAAAGAAAGAAGGAAGGAAGGAAGGAAGGAAGGAAGGAAGGAAGGAAGGAAGGGAGGGAGGA